>NW_022987685.1:1196769-1796769 GCF_902827165.1 Trematomus bernacchii
ACACACCCATTCCCTTACGTTCTTTATATAGAGCTTTTAAACACGGCCTGTAAACCCACACCCACTTCTCACTGTTATTAGTGGTTTATAATAACACTTTCACTCCGAGTTTAAAGTGAGGTGTAGAACTAAAGCGAGTACCCTATAAAAACACAATATCTTCCCTAAAGGAGAGGAGAGGAATGAAGGGAAGTCCTTGAAAAACAACAGATTTCTAAGCCAACCTGCTAATTTCCACTCTTCAAAACAATTTATCTCTGAAATGTGAGAAGCATGTGTTTTAAATTCCACCCGTGCTTCCTCTCCAGACAGAAATGATTGCCTGCATTAGATCATAGACTGTGATATTTGTAGCAGACTATGAGGATTTCTTCCTTTTAGTGTTGAACCTTAAACAAGAGAACATGCTAACATGCTAATGTTTAGCAGGTAGACTATACTATGTTCCACATTTTTACAGCATGAATACTTAGGCTAAATATTAGGAGAAAGAAAAATTGTGTTTTTTTTTCAAGGAACAAATTTGCCTTACGACCCAAGGTTGTATCATACTAGTTTTCACTGATTTCTCCTGAGGTAGATATGAATGTCTGTACCAATTTTCATAGTCACACAAATGTCCTTGTCTTTCTCTTAGAGGGTGGAGGTCAGACCCCGGATGTCCTGTCCTTTCTCAGTTGTCGTGGCGATAGACTTTGGGACGACCTCCAGCGGCTACGCCTTTAGCTTCACTCAGGACTCAGAGGCCATACACATGATGAAGTAAGACTCTGTTTTTGTTTCCTTGAATAAATTCAGTTTTATTATTGTCTTACCCTTGACATCTTTTTCCTCCGATCCCTGCAGGCGCTGGGAGGGAGGGGACCCCGGTGTAGCCAATCAGAAGAGCCCAACGTGTCTGCTTCTGACTCCTGAATTGAAGTTCCACAGTTTTGGGTTTTCGGCCCGGGACTTTTACCACGACCTGGACCCGGAGGAGGCTCGACACTGGCTCTACTTCGATAAGTTCAAGATGAAGATCCACAGCACAAGTGTAAGAGACATCAGGAGAATCAGAGAAGATGGGTGGAATATGTGGGTGGCAATGACAGAAGAACTATTTTCATAAACTATCCAGAACAAAAGGGTTCAATTTACACATCCAGACCAGGATGCATTGTGGGAAGTGTAGGATCTTAGCCTCTGCAGCTTCCAATTGGGCAGTTTCTTTTCTTGAACTGTAAGAATCAGATAGATGACTTGTTCTTGCAGCAGTTTTTCAACAGTTGGGGTTGTGTTTGCTGCAGGACCTCACCATGGAGACGGAGCTGGAGGCGGTCAGCGGGCGGAAGGTCAGGGCCATCGAGGTGTTTGCTCACGCCCTGCACTTCTTCAGGGAACATGCTCTAAAGGTGCATTATGAAACCCCATATAATTGCAGTATGGAACCTCATATTTATAGATGTATTTAAATGTGTTTTTTATGTGTAGTTTAAAAGACAAGGTCCACAGATGAGCTCAAGTGCTTTGCTTTGACAGAAGCTCATAACTTAAATTCAGTTTTGAGTGTGTTTACCAAAGACGATGTTTCTTTGATTGGTTTTAGGAGGTGAAGGACCAGTCGTCATCAGTGCTGGAGGGAGAGGACATCCGATGGGTGATCACCGTCCCAGCTGTGTGGAGACAACCCGCCAAACAGTTCATGAGAGAGGCTGCATACCTGGTAGGAACCAGGAGGGTCTCTACATCCAATATGTCTCCTGATCCATCCATTCTCATAAAAACATGTATATAGGTCCTGTGAAAGAAAAACATTTGACCTATCTCAATATTTGGTGACACAACAGCATGAGATTAAGGCTCTTTAATTAACGTTCCCATGGAAGATCCCCTGCTATGCACACACACTCTGCACTTTCCCTTTATCCTCCCTGTATAGCTTCCCACCAACACACACACTCCTCCTTCAGTGCACTGTATTTGTCCCAATGACTTGTAGGAAGTGTGCGTGCATGGACAGGAATGCAAGGGGGCCTATCACAATACACATCAATGAGAATGGACTGACTCATGTGTGTGATTGTTAATTAATTAGCAACAGTCCATGGAAATGACTGTACTACTTTTACATTCAATATCATGCTTTATTCCTTATTCCCTCTCTGTAAAATGTTCAATTTTTCACACACACACATTTGTTCACCTTTATTTCTCCTTTGCCCTTTATTCACCGGGGTACATACATAAATAGTCTAATGGACACACACTTTCACATGCACGCTGGCATATACACTGACATATACATACACCCTATGCTGGCTCCGGCTCTCGGCTGTCAGGGTGTGTGTGCTTCCTGCTGGCGATGATGTCATCACAAGCGAACAATGAGGGAGACCGGCATACAAACACAGGAAGAGGTGTCCAGACCCCCGCCCTGCACACACACACACACCTAAAAGCACAGGTTGTTCTCATACGCTGTTATAATTATCAAAAGTAATGCACGATTATTGTGCAAAAGTCTGCATAGGGAGGGGTCAGGGTGCATGGGTGAGTCAAACAAACACTTTCACACAGACACCGCTGTTTGTGTGCAGAGTGAAAACAAAAGTCAACATTTACTTATTTGTTATGTATCTTCCGTACTCAAGCAACACCACTTCCGTACTTATTTGAGCTATTTAAGCTACAATATTTTGCTAAACCTAGCCAAGTAATGGGGCCAGGTTATAAACTAATGTAATGTTGATATTGCCACAATATTTTAAGATTGAGTAGTCCTTTTGTTCTAAATTTCACCAAGTAATTCCAACATATTTATTAATCCCAAACTACGATCTTTCTTGAACCTACATGAGTAATTTATATATACTTTAACCAATTTCCCCTGGGATTTTTTTAAGTATTGGTAATTCTGATTCTAATTTTGTTGCAGTTTCTGAACCATAATCTTTTGTGGGAACACTGATCACTCGTATTGCTGAACATTCATAGGCCAAAGAAGAATACAATAACTTTTGTAAAATATCCTACAAACCATTATATGAGGATGTTTGAGAACTTATTTTTCCAATACCAATATGTTACCAATACTAATATGTCCTCAGTGTCTTAATACAATGGATAATGTTGCAGGGTAATAACACTTGTAATGTTCCTCACCCTCTCTGTAGGCTGGTCTGGTGTCTCCTGATTGTCCGGAGCAGCTCCTCATCGCTCTGGAGCCGGAGGCCGCGTCCATTTACTGCCGCAAGCTCCGCCTCCACCAGGTGCTCGACCTGAGCTTACAGCCAATCACAAACGGCTTCGACCTGGAAGACTCCAGGCCCTTCGAATCTAGCTTCAGACAAGGTTGTGTGTGTGTGTGTGTGTGTGTGTGTGTGTGTGTGTGTGTGTGTGTGTGTGTGTGTGTGTGTGTGTGTGTGTGTGTGTGTGTGTGTGTGTGTGTGTGTGTGTGTGTGTGTGTGTGTGTGTGTGTGTGTGTGTGTGTGTGTGTGTGTGTGTGTGTGTGTGTGTGTGTGTTATTTTCCTGATAGCACAGTGTAAAGTATTTTGTTACTTTTTTCTTTAACGCAAAATTGGCATTTTATCATGTTATAAAGTTGCTGTTGTGAGCATGTAGACAAACTGTTCCCTATTAGCACATCTAGAAGATACAGAGGAACATTAGCATTTATTTTAAAGCTTGGTTTCTTGCATTCCGTATAATGCAAGTCCAAGATTCATCCTTATTCTTAGCTCTTCTCTCGAGGGAAACACCTGGCTCATTAGATGCTAACTGCTCCTTGCTTGTTAGCTTTCGGTCGAGCAGGTTGCGTAGAATAGGATTATCAGAGTTTTTGGTTAAAACGAAATAAGGTCTCCTATTAAGCCTGAAATTGATGCTGATTTAAGTGGCAAGAGTGAACCAAAACAGTAAAGCTGCGAGCAGAAAACTAAGAAAACAAAGAACTGAAAGACGCTAAATCACTCCTTAGAACTGAGGGGAATTTGGTGATTATTCTCTGCAGTTTCAGGGAAAGACAATTTCCAGAACCACAAACTCTTTTCACTTTGCAACTCTATAGTATTTGAAAGGGTGAATAACTTTTCAATTTCCCGAAAATGCTGCCAATTTGCAGCCAAGAAACAAAGGGCGATTTCATGCTGAGAAAAAGGACACTGATGCATTATTCAGCACACCAACATGCCGTCCAAAATCCCCTGCACAGGCCCACTTATACATATGCAGCCCCACACACACACACACACACACACACACACACACACACACACACACACACACACACACACACACACACACACACACACACACACACACACACACACACACTAAACACAGGATATTGTAATTGGAACAAGGTGCAGTGAGACTATGATCTCACCCCCTCCCGGCCTGTCAGTCTCCCTCTCCTTCCCTACATTCATTTTTCTTTCTTTTCCTTCTGTCTTGCTAACATTTCCTCCCCCTCTAACTTTTCCTTTTTGCCAAGACCTACACTTTGGAAAGACTCTGCAGAAACCGAACACCACACACACACACACACATTTTCTATTTTGCTGTTTCATGTAAATGGTTTCCAGACTTGCATTACATTCATCACCCCATACAAAGGAACACACAGAAATACACACACATGCACATATTTCATACCCCCTAGATCCAGAGCCTTAAAACAATTGTACGAGTATTTGCTTTCAGGAAAATATGTTGCTCTTCAATCTTTCTTTTCCTTTCTTGTGTTTTGTTTCTTTGTTTCTGTCTTTCTTTCGAATACCTTTCTCTTATTCAAATGATCGTGGAGTGAAGAAACATGGGGTTTGAGGGAACAGTAAAAACCACTTCGACCTAAATTATACAAACACTTCACTCCAGACTGTCAAACAAATCACACACACTGACACTCACTCACACACGTTTACATCAGGGCCGCAGCTTCACCACAACCCTGTACAAGTTGTTGAAAGACAAAAAAAAACGACCTTTCCTTACTACATCCTCCCTTAATCTTTAGATGTTGCTCATCTTAAATCCATGATGTCTTTTTATGGGTCTACTTGCATGTATGGAGGCCCATTAAGTGTATCTGCTCTGTCAAAGGCTGTCAGGTGTTTTGTATTTCTGTCAGCTGCGCTCTGTTTTCCTTGGCCTCCATCCATACTCATAACCTGCCAGTCAGACGGTTAGCATGTCGAGAGTGGGGAGAAAGCTGAAATGTGAGAGCATTTCCAACATATCGCTTCTGTCATGCAAAAACATTATGACTCTGGTTTTGGTATGTTTTTCTTGTTTCACTTAGTGTGAAAGATTTGGGGTAAATGTCATGACCTCATGGGTTGTGAAACATACTTTATGTTGTATAGATTAAAAGCATTCATCCTCATTAGGTTGAAAGTTTATGTTATGGCATTAAACACGAGCTTAGTTTGTTTATACAGACAGACTGTTTGGATGTTGGCATGGTGAAAGGTGGTAATGATCCTTGGGTCCCAGAGCTGAATAGAGTCCATCAAAACCTTGTTGAATTGAAAAGGGCCCAGAGCATTGTTTCAGGGGGACAATAACTCATTTTCGAACCTGAGGGACCCAGAAATCCTTGCTTTGCCCCTGAAGAACTGCACAGCATAGAGGGGGTTTCAAACTTTATGGCTGAAAACAGCTGCCTGCTGAAGCTAAAAAACAATGTGAACTGATGTGCTGACCCAAATCATCTCACACAAGAGCATGTGCAGCATCCTATCCAAATAAAAAAACTGAAGTATGTTTTATGTTTGTTGCAGCGAGGGAGCAGTTGAGGCGATCCAGACACAGCAGGATCTTCCTGGTGGAGAGTGGAACCGGAGAACTGTGGTCGGAGCTGCAGACTGGTGAGAGAGTGTGTGTGTGTGGGGGGGGGGGGGGGGGGGTGTGTGTGTCGGAGTGTGTGTCAGACCCCACATGTTGGAGATATTGATGATTTTGACTTTTCACCCCAGCAGAAGCAAACCCACCTACTTACTCATTTATAGAAATCCTTTGTAACCTTTCCTTCCTGCTTAAAGTCATCTCATTCTGCATTTACTCTGTTCTTAATTAATGTTATTACAAATGTAAAGTTGTAACCTTTCAAGAATACAATTAAAATATGAATATAAGGGCCAAGGATCAAGGTCACCCTAAACTAGCAAACACAACAGGAAATATTTAGACCCTTTACTTATGTTAAAGCCCGCATTTAAAATGTACTTTGGTGAAGGTATGTCAGTATTTAAAAGTAAAAGTAACCAGATCCAAAAGTTACACACAGTCCATAAATAGTAGTGTAACAAATGTATTAAAGACATTAAAAAAATGAAAGGAGAATCAGCAAATCTTCAAACATGACAAGTTGGAATCACTATTATTATTAAGTTAAACTCACAGACAAAACATCATTTCGTAAAGCTGTCAGGTTAATGTAGTGCAATAAGTACAGTATCCCTCTGAAATGTAATGGAGTTGTATTATAGAGTAGCATGAAAACAAAAATACTCGGGTCAAGTACCTCAAAATTGCACTTAAGTACTTGACTTCCACGCAGAACCACAACGTGTGAATCCACAGTGTCCAGTGTTGCCTGAGATGATCCTACAGGACCAATAAATCTAGTTCTCCAGTTTTACACATGACAACAATCTGAGGAGCCACGCGCCCCTGCTGACCCTTTCTGCTCCCTTTCCTGTCCCCACACACACACACACACACACACACAATCCCACACACACACCCACAGGAAGGACCCAGCCCATGGGACTCTGCATCTGCACTGTAAATAAACCAAACGAGTAGAAGCCAGTTTTATTCGCCTCCTTCTTTCACATTTTCTTCTCTCATCCTCCATTTATTATTCTTTTTGTGTAGCTTCTCTTTTTCTCACTCACTCATACGTTTCAAGGAGGGCTTCATCTAAACTCAGGGTAACTAAGTCAAAACCGGCTGTTATCGCTGAGCAGATTGTAAACACACAAGAGCAGAGGGCAGCAATCACAGCCTGGAGATTGTTTATGTTTGATGGTCTGCTGGTTGAAGAGTTTCAGGGGAAACACACACACATTAAGACATTCCACAAAAAAGAAGACACACTATCATCCACTGTTTCCTTCTACAACTTATGGAGTGGAATGATCACTGCAGTTATTAATGGTGTGTGTGTGTGCTCTCTCTTGCAGGGGACAGGTATATCGTTGCAGACTGTGGAGGAGGGACAGTGGACCTGACGGTGCATCAGATCGAGCAGCCACAGGGAACACTCAAAGAGCTCTACAAGGCTTCAGGTACTTTCACAATCTGCTAAAACACACACAGAACTTCCTATGATTTAGTGCCTTCATAAGCTTAAAGGTGGGGTAGGTAAGTTTGAGAAACCGGCTCGAGATACACTTTTTGTTATATTCCATGGAATGCTCTTAACATCCCGATAGCAATGAATATCTTAAGTGCTTTGACAAAAAATCCATACAAAAATTTCATCTGTGGAAGCCGTAATACTGTAGAAAGTACGACCAATCATTTTAGCCGGCCCGGCTAAAATAACTGGATGGCCTACCTGCCTGTCAGCCTTCCATCTGTGCACAAACTTATCTCGTGCCCTCATTGGTCATGTGCGCGTTCGTGTGTGTTGGAGGAGGGGCTCTGTAAGGAAGTGGCAGATTCTCTCCGGTTGTGTATTTTCAAATTCTAGCGATCTCGAGCCGGTTTCTCAAACGTACCTACCCTACCTTTAAGCATCTGTTTGCAATGTCACATATTTATTTATGACTACAGAAAGCAGTATTTTAGTCCCCTGTACAGTGTTTCATTTTACATTCAGTTTTTAGCTTATCTTCATCTATTTTACATGTATATGTGACCAATGTGCATTACTTGCACATTGGTCACTTGCAACATTATCTTGCATTGTTTTATTTCTATTCTGTTTCTTATTGCACTACTTTTATTGTTACGTCTTATATGGGGCCGAATTAGTACAAAGTGCGGTCCCACGACAAGAAAAACTACAGTATTTAACAAAACAATTAAGTATTCAGACATAGATATTTACTAAGAATATGTTATGGTCTATTTAAACACAAGGCATTAAATTAGATAGTGATAAGCTTAATATATACAAAAACATCATGTATAGGGTACTTTCTATTGGGAAGTAGCTGTCCCCAACCCTGACATCTAAATTTCAATTTCTTTAAATAACACTTAAAATATATTTTTTTATTTTGTTCAATGGTGTATTTAGAAGATCTTTATGGTTACATTCAAACAGAAGTTGGAATATTTAGATTTATTCTGGGTATCTTTTTTTTAATAAAAAAACTATACTCAAAAGATCATGTCCCCAGTTTTCATGTCACTACCGAAACACAAGGGGTTTTAGTCCAATGGCTGAGCCTGGTTTTTAGCCACACCACTGCATTTTTGACTAGGCAGTGACACTGCATCCCTGTCCCTCATGGCTGAATGGCAAGTAGCTATATCCCATACTTTTGATATAAATCTGTTCCAAAATCTGAAAATCGGCTTGTAACCTTAAGAATTGTCACTACATTATCTTCAATTAAGTAAACTTTTTCTGAGTTTTATGCAAAGTATTATGTTTTTATGTGTGTAAACCTCTTCAAAAACGTGTATGCTATATGTACTTGCTAGCATTCTTTAGTTATGCTCAATTTTAGCTAGAATCGTCACTACCGAAACAGTCACTACCGAAACAGTCACTACCGAAACATATGGTTACGTTTCGGTAATTGACATGATCGTTTCGGTAGTGACAAAATGGAATGGTAAGCAGGTAAATCCCACCATTTTGAAATAAATGTGTTTTAAAGTCTGAAAATCAGTGTGTTACTTTAAAGGTCTCCTATTATACTATTGTTAGGCATATATTATAGGTCTAAGATATATAAAAAACATGTCTATGAAGTGTTTTGCTCAAAATACCAAACAGATCATGCATTCTAGCCTCATCCCCCTCTATTTCAGCCTGTTACTAAAGTGCTGATTCTGGGTCAGTAGCTTCAAACATTCACACTTCAACATAAGGCATGTTATGAGTTAAGATTAAGCAATAAGGTTGAGGGAATATGATACAACCTTGAGAACAAAATACTGTGGTCACTACCGAAACACTGGATGTTTTGTAAAAAATTAAGTATATTGACTTATCAACTAAAATGATATGATACTGATTGGTTTAATGTATGTTCAATTTCAACAATCATCAACTCTGGATTCAATATGATCAGTATTATGCATTTTACAAAGAAAGTTTGCATTATGATTTTTAGGAATTGTATAAATTGAACTTTGAAATTTGATTAAAAATGCACTTTTATTCATTTAATTGTGAAAACCCTCAAGAAATATTTGTTAAAATACTATTTAGAGAAGGGAAGGTAAAACAATCTTAACAGGTTAATATAATACTGTTTTACTGCAGTGTATGTACTATGTTTCGGTAGTGACCATTTTTGGTAGAGGAAGAACATTCCAATACAGTCTGAAAATATGATATAAAAATGTACGGTTCTTTTACTAGATATGTGTAATTTAGATATGGTACAAAATATATATGGATAAAGTTTTGGGAAAAAAACATACAACATTTCAAAACATTTCCAACCTGGCTTTGGTCCAATTCGGTAGAATGGCCCATATATGTTTATGTTGGATTGTTAAAGGAGATCTTCATTGCTATAATTACAATGTAGCTACTGTGTATATAACAATGAAACCTTTGAATTTGAATCTTTAAATCTTTTTTTTTTGTAATTCAAATTTGGTTAGAATTCTTCACATAGAACAGTGAAATACTGGCGGCACACTTCATCAACAAATCCATCTCCCTCAGGGTCCTGGCACTGACATTACAAGACATGGCATACAATCAAATAAATAGATAAATAAATATAGAATAAGAAAATAAGAAATTAAGTACATCAGCAATGTAAAAGAAAAGGTTTGCGATCCTTGGTTAACTTTCAAATTAAATAAAGTCTCTTTTCTTCCAGGCGGTCCGTACGGTGCGGTCGGAGTGGACCTGGCCTTTGAAGCCATGCTGTGTCAGATCTTCGGTGAGGACTTCATCAAGAGCTTCAAGGCCAAGCGTCCGGCGGCCTGGGTGGACCTCACCATCGCGTTCGAGGCGAGGAAACGGACTGCGGCGCCGGGCAGAGCCAACGCCCTCAACATCTCCCTGCCCTTCTCTTTCATCGACTTCTACAAGAGACAACGAGGGCAGAGTGTGGAGGCCGCCCTGAGGAAGAGCAAGTGAGCGGGGACTGGGAGAAGGGGGGGTGTGTGTGTGTGTTTGATTAAACAATGGATGGATTTATGTGTGACATTAAAGACTTTCTCCTCAGTATGAACATCGTGAAGTGGTCGTCCCAGGGGATGCTGCGGCTCACGCAGGAAGCCATGAACGAGCTCTTCCAGCCCACCATCAGCAATATAGTCAAACACATCGGTGAGAAGCACAAAGACACGAGATCAGAGCAGAGCAGATTTGTTTTGACTAGCCCAAACCTCTGACTTTACAGGATGAGTTGCCCAAACCTCTGACTTTACAGGATGAGTTGCCCAAACTGGTGAGCTAATTCAGGGCAGCGCCAATCTAAACCGTAAAAAGGCAAATAGTCCACGCTCAGAGCAAACTATAGGCCCAAGGGCTTTCTTTGTATCCTTATTCTAGGTGCTAGTGACCTTACTGTTTGTTTTCCAGCCTTGTTCATTCTTAAAAAACTTGAGTGTCTGTTTTTAATCAGTCGCATTCCAGTGGTACAAAGCATTTAGCTCTGCTGGCTTTTGTTGGATCAACATAAGACGAAGAGTGGATGTGTCAAATTGTTAAAAAAATAATACAACCCATTCTAACTTCCAGAGTCCTGCACCAGATCTGGTAACGGCCTATTTACGTGGAAAAAAAACATGTGTAAATGGGGAAAAAGCAAATGAGAGCAACCATATGTTGTTTTTTGTCAAAATAAATCTGAAATGAAGACAACTGTTGACCATTTGTTACATCCAAAGCAGCTAATATTATCGAGTATAATCTGTCGACATGATTTTTCCATCTGTGAATGCGTTGCACTAATTGAGCGGAATGAGTTGCGTACACTGGCATCAACCAAAGCCAGTTAAAGAGACTTTTTCTTGGATGGATTTGTGATTTAAGAACGGGGAGAACCCAGCTTAAACAGGGGTTAACATAAAGCACTTCAAAATCAGCGACTGTGTAGCAGCCTGTTCGTTTATCCCAGGTTGGGCTTATTGGTCGCATCAGATTTCACGTGGAGATCATTGCTAGTAAAGTGTAGGAAGTTAACGGAAGTGGATGAATGAAGTGAAATAATTCTAAAGGCTTTTTCCCATTTCCCTCCCCTGACAGAGGAGCTGGTGGCAAAGCCCGAGTTGCAAGGCGTGCGTTTCCTCTTCCTGGTCGGTGGTTTTGCCGAGTCGCCCATGCTGCAGAAAGCTGTCCAGAGAGCAGTGGGGCGGACGTGTCGCATCATCATCCCCCATGACGTGGGACTGACCATTCTGAAGGGGGCCGTGCTCTTTGGGCTGGATCCCACCGTGGTGAGTAATCAGGAGCAGGTTTTAGTGATGGAGGTCTTTGACAAGTTCTAACAGAATCTGTCTCTCAGGTCAGAGTGCGCCGCTGCCCCCTCATCTACGGCGTTGGCGTCCTGAACCGCTTCGTGGAGGGGCGCCACCCTCGGGACAAACTCCTCATCAAGGACGGCCGTGAGTGGTGCACCGACATCCTGGACCGCTTCGTCTGCGTGGACCAATCGGTGGCTCTGGGCGAGGTCGTGAAGCGGAGCTACACCCCCGCTCGTCTGGGGCAGCGCAAGATCATCATCAACATCTACTGCAGCCCCTCGGAGGACGTCACCTACATCTCAGACCCCGGGGTCAGGAAGTGCGGGACGATTACTTTAGACCTACCGGAGCCGCTACCGCTACCGGGAGCAGTGGGAGGAGCAGGCGGAGGAGGAGGAGCAGGAGGAGCAGGAGGAGCAGGACCGGAGAGGAGAGAGATCAGAGCCACCATGCAGTTTGGAGACACGGAGATCAAAGTCACAGCGGTTGACGTCATGTCTAACCGCTCCGTCCGGGCTTCCATAGACTTCCTGGCTAATTGAGGAGGAGCAGGAAGTGGAGAACAGGAAAAAACGGATTCTTGGGATGATAATTGTAGAATAATAAGCGGTACTTTGGGAGTGGGAGACAGGTTTTTTTGGACTTCTAAGACTTACATCCTGTGATTCAGACATTTAGGCTTTACATTTACTCATTAGAGTAGAGAATAAAAATGTATTCAAACTTTTTTTTTTTACTCAGCATCTCCTCAACTGGAGGGTAGGGCAGTAAGGGCACCCTTTATTAACAAGAGAAGAAGACAGTATCTACTGTCTTCAGTCACCTTATAATGCTGTCACACGCATTTCCTGCCCCTTTCCTTTTGTATGACCTCTGTAAAACCATAATGGAAGCTGGAGCAGTACACATCCCTTCTCCAATAAACAGATACCTTCTAATAAATCAACCTGTCCGTATTATACTACCTAGAGAGAGACTCACTCACGTTCATTCTTTAATAGGAAGACTGTTTCCTTTTCCCCTCATATAATGAATCACACAGGGATTTCAAAAGGGTCCGATACCTCATTCATTCATATTTTTCTGTCCATATATGAGCTATTGACTACATCTACCTGGACTGCAGCTTTGTTCCTGATGTGACTGTGGTTGAGCGTGACCTAGTGGTGAAAGACTGAACTACAAGCTAAAAATCATTGAAGTAGAAACTAAGGACCCTTTAAAAGGAAGGACTGTGGCATTATTGCAAGATGTGCAAGTTACTTAAACCTTACATCACTATTCAGGTGTATTTAGTGTTAGACATTTTTCACATCACATTACTTGAGTAAACTTGTCTTTAAAATATAAGTCTGCTCCTTTGGGGGCTTTAGCCTTGAGCATGCTGTGCCACATTAAATGTATATCTTTATGCTGTAATAAACTGTATTCGTATGCATGTAAAGTAAGATTATGAACCAGTGTACTATGTTCAACATGAGACGTAACCTCATTTTTTTGCAGTTCATTTCCTTCCAAATTGTGCAGGTTGTAAAGCACAATCCTGTTATTGTCCCAATGATTAATCCATGGCCCTACATTTTACAATAAAACACTTTTTACTAATTTTCCCCACAGTAAAATACCTTAATGTTCTGTCCCCACCCTTGAACATTTGTTAAAAATAACAGACACAAGTCAGCAGTATGATTTCAGCTGTGCATTTATTGATAAGAATGGTCCAATAAATAGTTTCACAGCCTAAACAATGAATGGTTCAGAACTCTTTAACATCAGTGCTTTACTTCCCATGTTACACATCAGTTTGTCAGGTAACACAAGCGCAGATTAGAGCTGATGGAACAGCTGCTTCAGAGGAGAGCTCACTTTGAGGGGACAGGAGTGTTTCATCAAACCAAGGGGGGAACTACTTTCATTCTTGTATTGCCTCATCACTTTTTCAGCAAAATGGCTACACATGGAAAGATACAGTGCTTGAAATGTTAAACAGACGTGACCTAGTGAAAGCTTCAGTAAGAAAAAACTACAGGTGACAAAGAAAAACACAGACGTCAGCCATCTTTGACAAAACTCTAACAATCCATCTTGAAATTGCTTCCCCTTTTTTGTTTCACTACACCTGCCAAATGCAATGTGTGTACGGCTGTTTAAACGCCAAATGTTAAACTACAATTACAATCTAAATGCAGATCAAACATGAACACCGTCCTCTATCTGCATTTGGGTTGTAATTCCAGTTTAGAAATGGGCTTCCGTTCCTGCGTCTCTCAGTGAGCATGGGGTCTGCCCATGCCGCGGCCGCGGCCCCTGCCGCCCCCTGGTGGTCCGTCCATGCTGCTGCGGGGGTTCTTGATGGTCTCGTCCACAGACAGGATGAGACAGGCTGCCTCTGATGCTGCTGTCAGAGCGTTGATCCTCACGATGGAGGGCTCCCAGACGCAGGCGATGTAGTTATCTGCAATATCCTCGTTGTTGATATCTACACCGTACCACATACCGCCCTGCAGGGAGACAAAGTCAAGAAGAGTTTAATAAATGTTCTGTGCCTATCCCAAATCCTTATTGGAAGTCTGATGTAGGACTAGCATGTTTGACTTCCTACCTGTGCGTGTTTGGCGCGCAGTTTGTTCAGGATGTTGGTGGCGTCAAAGCCAGCGTTGTCACACAGCTGTCTGGGGATGATCTCCAGGGCCTTGGCGTACGCTCCGATCAGCAGCTGCTGTTTTCCAGGGATGGTCCTGGAATAATCCCTCAGGTACTTGGACAGCTCCATCTCTATGGCCCCTCCACCTGCTACAACTGAGTCATTCTGAAAACAGGTGAAGGAGGGTCAGATAATTGCAGTAAGAGTACAAGGACCGGTTCTCCGTAACAATCCCATGCGTGTACTGACCTTGATGGCTCTGCGTACGATCATGATGGCGTCGTGCAGTGATCGCTCCGTCTCCTCTGTGAACTGCTCCGCTCCACCCCTCAGGATGATGGTGCAGGTCTTCGCCTTGGGGCAGCCCTTAAGGAAGTTATACCTGCAAACACAGACAGGATGGGTGTGAGCGGTCGTAGAGAATAATAGAGCTTTATTTATTCTAAAGAGTAATACCCAGAAGAAGACAGACAAAAGCTTTTAACTTGTGCCTTTAACCTTCTTACCTGTCTCCTCCAACCTGGACCTCCTCAAAGTGTTCACACAGTCCCAGGACGTTGTCTGTCAGGGCCGTCACCGACGTCTGGATGGAGCCGCCGCACGCCTGGAAGACACATGACACACAGTCTTAAAGCTACTTCAAACATAATTGAGGTTTCAAACACACAAGTGGCCACTAATGAATTTAACATTCCTCTATAGAATAGAGTTACTTTAATCAATGTTAATCATTTTAATGTTGTATAGTTTCTGTCTGTTTCCTACCATCATGGTCCTCTTCATGTCCTCCTCCTGCACCCTGCCGGCACAGAACAGGTCTCTGTCAGCGAAGTACTGCGTGGCCACATCACCGATGGGCAGCTTGGACAGAACCACCTTGGCTCCTGACAGATGGATCTTCTCCAGTTTGTCGTACAGGATGGTCCACTCGGCGTCCACGATGGCTTGATACTCCTGCAGGAAGGTGGGAGGTAACAAAAAAAGGGGAGAGATTAACAACATTTCTGGGCACTTATTACTCTCAATCATTATGTTGTGTTATGTTTTAGTCTTCATACCTCAACATTTTTGACGCGAATCTCTGCGTTATCCTTCTCAGCCTTCAGCTCCAGCTCCACGTTGAGCAAAGCAATCCTTGGGTTGTCATAACGTTTAGGCTGCATCTCAAACCCGGCGTAGGAGAAAGTCTTCTTGAACGCAACTCCAGAGATCATATGGGAATCCTGTAGAAAATAAAAAAAATATGAAATGAGGAAATAAGTTTCAAAGTCAAACTAAAATATTAAAACCCTTTGTTCACTTTGGTGTTTGAACAAAATAATATAAAAAAGGTACAAACCTCAAGGGCTCCTCCAGGGACCTTCTTGATACCGATCAACTTGATAGGCAGCAGCACGTCCAGAGACATGACGGCATCCACCACCATTTTGGAGAAGAAATCCTTCTGACCGGCAATGAGCTTGGAGTTCAGGGCGGTGGCTGCACACTTCTCCAGCAGCTGCCTCATCTCTCTGAGAGGAAAGATGGGATGGGAAAGTTCATTGCAAAAGTACAAAATAAGATTTTAAAAGTTCTATTTAACTCCAACCATGTCTTGTGAAGAACCTGTTGGTTAAAGTGAGCACTTACTGCTTGTCGCCTTTCTTCACAGGCACGGCGATCTCCTTGATCTTGCTGACAGCGAGGTGGGTGGCGGTGCGGAAGGCTCTGATGATGGTCTGAGGGTGGAGACCCTCCTCCACGTACGGCTTGAGCTGCTTCAGGAACTCAGCAGCCAGGAGGGTAACAGAGGTGGTGCCATCACCAACCTAAAATGGTAATGAAGAACATTATTAAGAACTATTTGAGGATGTGGCTAAAACAAATCTAAGTAACCAGTTGCCTCAACATAATCCATGCTTAAACACTTCTCACCTCAGCATCCTGGGAGCGGGCGATGTCCACCAGGGTCTTGGCTGCAGGGTGAACCACATCCAGCAGTTTCAGGATGGTGGCTCCATCATTGGAGATGGTGGCCTTACCTGAAAAACACAATCACACATTTTCAGTAAGAGTAAACTCATCACTTAATCCATTCCTCCATCCTTGTCTTCCCATTTCTCCTCACCTCTGCCATCCACCATCAGTTTGTCCATGCCCCTTGGACCAAGGGTGGTCCGGACAGCCTCAGCAATAACCTGGAGAGACACAACAGGTGTATTTAGACTGACCAATTCAAAAAGGGTAAGAAAACAAATACAGGGGGGGAAATTAAAGTTTTGCTGACCTGGCAGGCATTGATGTTGCTGACGAGCTGGGGAACGCCCTGAGACGTGTCTGTCCCCTCCTTCAGCAGGATAACTGGTGTGGGCTGGAGAGAGAAAGGGATAAAAGGAATGGAGAAGAAAGCGTGGTTGGTGTTTAAAATAATAATAATTAAATGCATAATTATGCCATGTGTAAAAAGTGCAGCATGTTTCACATTATTAATAAGCATTGGAACTTTCCTTATCCCAAAAATATTTGACATTACTATGGTATTGTCACTCAGCTTGGGTAAAAACAGTCTAGAAGTTGTATTGCTTTACCATTTAAGGCAATAACCTAAAGTGGTAACACACAGGCTGTGGCTGCTTCTTGTAGCTGCAGGGTGTGATGCTTTTGTTACACACACATGATGTGCGACACTGTCAAAAGCCTGAAGTCTGCACATGTTTTCTGTTTCATATAGTCTGCTAATAATAATGCTCATTGTAGCAGACTTACGTTACATGTAAAAAAACAAAAACACATTCAACACACTTTATATACTGTTTTCTGTTCATTAGCTAGCAGGAATTAGCAAATGACTTAGCAAAAGAGTCACTTGTCTTTGTTGCTCTGCGTCATTCTCTTTCAGACAGCTATGTCTCATAAATATACAGACACATACGAATGCTACTTGACCAATAGCACTAACAAAACCAGCAATAGATTTAACTTAATTTAATAGGCTCTTCCGTTAACTTCCTATGCAGCCATTCATACAAAGAAGCTTAACACACAGCAGATAACATGACAATAACCAGACTAACAATGACCATTTCAAAGGTGGTAACAAAACTTATATACAGACATATACTTAAATTAAATGAAGAGACCAAAAGGTAACCAGCTGAGCGTACTATATATTTTATTCAATAGCATCACCGTTAGCTTCGTAAACGCCCATTGGTAGCATACGAGGCTAACAGTCTGGCTAAAAATAAAGCCGTTTTACAATCATTTTCCAATAAATCGTTGTTTCTTTAGGCCGACAAAAGGATGCCACATAAATGATGAGTTATCTAGATGCAGATGCCCGCTGAGAAACTGAAGGATGGACACGGATTAAACATTTGATTTCGGGCATGAATGCTAACTCACTCACCATCATCTTTGCAGTTCCTTCGAGAAGCTTTCGACCGGCGTCCCTTCCCAGAATGCTGTTCGACACAAAAAGCAGTCGGTGCTGCGTTCAAGAACATGCTGCAACGATTGTTCTAATTGTATGAATTGTACCTAAATACAGATTTATTGATAAACAAATGCAAATGCTGTTAGTGTAAAAACAATAATATGAAGTGTTTAATATAGTAATGCACACAGATGACCTTTTGAAAAAACAATCATATGAATACATTGTGTACAAACATATAATATCACACTATGACACAAATAGGTATGTGCAGATTATTCATTAAAATCTCTTACATTATTATTACATTTGTACTGAATTAAAACATATATATATATATTATTTAAATGTGTATTTATATGTCTGTCTGTTTTTATTTATTTAATACCAAAGGATTTCGTTTTTTTGTCTTAAGTGTTAGACAAACTATACTCAAATGTAATTTTCTTTTTATTCATGGCAGGTTTTATCATATTAGGCAAAGTCTCCTAAAGACACCTGCATGGAAAACTTTCATCAACACACAAACCTGCAAAGAGATCAGGTGAGTTCATTTTCATGTCACCATACGTTAACACATCATATTGAGCATGCAAGCTGTTTCTTTGCATACTGGGATGGAAATTGCTCTGGAATTTTGCATTTTATAAAACAATAATGCAGTTGTCTTTTTTTCTGTCCATATCATAGAGAAAACACCGCAGTCAGGAGAGTTACAACTAGATGTTTTTTTATTCAGAGTTAAAAATACATTTTCCAGTATAACCAAATACAAGAAATGTTGTGCTTGGAGTGGTTGTTAGGATTCTTATGAATTGGTATTATATGAAGTATTAATCTACTCAGCATAGTCAGTTTTACAAAATGGCGATTGACCACCGCTACAGGTTTGGAGGAGGAAACAGAAGTACTAATAAGGAAGTTAAGCAATCCACCCTCAGATTTTTTTTATGAAAGACAAAATATGTTTTGCTGCTGCCTTCAAACGATATGAATGTGCTTTAGAAATGTATAAGCTTATGGTTGTTATCCCTCTATACAGCAGAGATGGGAATTAAGTAACCATTTAAGGTAACCCTGTTGAAATATTGGGGGTTTCAGCGGGTGTTTCCTGAGCACGGCAGCCGGCCCAGTCGGTGCAGGTAGAGCAGCGGCTGCAGGTAGCTACAGCTGGCGGCAGCAGCCAGACCAGAGGCCCGGTACTGACACTTCATCACAACAGCTGAAAACCTCCCCTCCATCGTCATGGTGATGATGAGGGGGAGGTAGTTGAGAGAGAGGACGGCCTGGATGATGACAAAGGTCACAAAGGCTTTCTTCTTCATGGAATTCATCTTTCCTTTTTCCCTCGGCTTGCTACTTCCAACTTCCTTTTCCTTTTCCTCCGCCCTTCCTTCTTCCCTCTCCTTCATCCTCACAACTTGACCCCCGGATTTCTGAGTCTTACTCTCTTCTTCCCCTTTCTTCTTCTTCTTCTTCTTCTCCTCCTTCCCCTCAGTGTCCCCCGGGGAAGGTTTTTTTAATTCTCTGAGAACATACAGGGTGCAGAAGGTGTCTATGATGAACGTAGGGAGGAACACCAGGCACAGGGTGAAGATGGAGCGCTGAACAATAGAAGAGATCGCCAGGATGATGTAAATGCACCAGCAGACACCCAAACATGGCCACCTGTACCCACGCTCCTTGATCCTAAAAGAAGGGGAAGTAGGAAGGAGGACAGGTATTGATGTTCTACAGCACTTCAAGAAATTCATCAGGTCCGAAGATTGTTCCTTTTGTTCAGGTTCACAAAAGGTAGATTTTGTTTGCATATTCCAAGGGAAGGTGCACAGGTTCCTCATAATAACACAGGCCATTTAACAACAACATAAATATACTTATCAGCTCTGATTTTCTTGCTTAAAGGTGGGGTAGGTAATTTTGGAGAAACCAGCTCGAGTGCGCTAGAATTTGAAAATACACAGCCGGAAAAAATCTGCCACTTCCTTACAGAGCCCCTCCTCCAACACACACGAACGCGCACATGACCAATGAGGGCACGAGATAAGTTTGTGCACAGATGGAAGGCTGACAGGCAGGTAGGCCATCCAGTTATTTTAGCCGGGCCGGCTAAAATGATTGGTCGTGCTTTTTACAGTACTACTGCTTCCACAGATGACATTTTTTAATGGATTTTTTTTTTCTTAAGATATTCATTGCTATCGGGATGTTAAAGGGCCCATGTCATGCTTTTCCGGTTATTACCCGTCCCCTTGTGTGTTATGAAGGTTTTTATGCATGTAAACGGTGTGCAGAGTCAAAACCCTCAAAGTACACCCTGTAGCGAGTAAAACTCTAACACAGAAAATACCTCCCCAAAACGCCTCGTTGGAGATACGTCACTGCCCATTTGATTCTTCCGGGTACCGCATGATGTCATGCGGTACCCGGAACAAAATGGACCAATCCGGAAGAGCTATGGCCACACCCAGCAGCGCTGGCCGCACCCTCTGCCAGCCTAACATTTACTGTTGGAAGCTCTGGTTCAGTTCACAATTGATCCAGTCATGCCAATGCCAAGGACCTGTTTCCTGAAATGTGAGGAGAAATCTGAGCTGTTTGTCCTACCGACGGAAGAACCACGACGAAGTCAGTGGTTGACATTTCTTTTTAACACTGTTCTTTCAGAGGTTCGAAGAACGTTACTGTGTGTGCGGCATTTCACAGACGAAAGCTTCCAAAACATTGCCCAGTTTGAGGCCGGATATGCACAGCATTTGAAACTGAAGGACGATGCTATTCCTAGTTTGTTTGGACCGTTTGGAGCAGGGGAAGATTCGGGTACACAACCTGTAAGTTTGCATTGTTATTTGTGTATTTATCAAACAAGGTATCTACCACGACTGTTTAAATGTGTAAGCGTGTTTCGGACTGCTAAGCCAGTGCTAACTGTGCTAACTAAGTTGCTAGCGTTTCCATATCAACTCTAATATCAGCCGATGGCCTTACATACATGTATCTCATAGCAGGAGAATGTCTGCATTCACACACGAAATACTCATAGACAGTATACTCCGGGTGATTTACCGTACGGTCAGTCGCGAAACGTAATTACATTATAGCTGGCGTTCCGAGCGTGTATGCTACCGAGCTAAACAACAAGGCTACTAAGAGCTAGACATGAGTTTGCTCGGAAAAACATTGTTTGTATGCCAGCTACAATGAATGTAACAGACTACCCATATAAGATTGCAATTGTAAACATGTGCTTGATAGCCTAATATGAACCACTATCTGTTGTTCATAGTATAGTATAGCATATTGAACAACTTAACAAATAGCAAACGTAAATTAGCATTGTAATCCAGCTGGCAAGCTGACGAACATCAAACAACTAAGTTTATTTCACACTTCCAGCAGAGACAACGGGGAAATCCCCTCTCTTTGCCCGCTCACAGACCCCCAAAGGACGGCCTAGAGACTTCCAAGAGGTGTCCCTGAAATGGGGACTCTGTTTATTTCACACTTCCAGCAGAGACAACGGGGAAATCCCCTCTCTTTGCCCGCTCACAGACCCCCAAAGGACGGTACATTACAGTTGGCTTTCCTCCGACGCTGATAGCATGTATAGCTAACGAGGCTAGCTATACATGCTAGCGGGAAACATTGTATTCATGCCAGTTACAATGAATGACTGAAAGTAGCAGACTACCCGTATAAGATTGCAATTATAAACACGTTATTGCTAGCCTAATATGAACCACTAGCTTTTGTTCATAGTAGTTTTATTACACTACATTATAGTTGCCGTTCCTCAGAGCTAACGTTCATATCGTGTTTGCTAGGTAAACAAGAAAGCTAGGTTAGCATATTAGCTGGCAAGCTTACTGTGTTGATTATATAGATGGATTAGATAGATCCACACTCCTACCACAACTACTACTAACGAATCTAAAATAACTAAGTTTCTCTAATATTTTGTGATTTGCATTTGATTTCGTCCAGCCAGATCCTGCCGGACAATACATGACGGGGACGGGACTACCACACTGAGGCCTCGTCCTAAAAAGCCCCGGCTGCGATAGGCAAGATGCCGACAACGGGGAGGAATGGATGACATACCGTGTATATATGTATATTTATGTTCATTTTGTACATTTCTAAAAATAAAGTTTGATGGAAATACTTAGTAGGCCTATCCTTTCTTCCCTGAATTATTTGCTCCTATAACATATCATTCATATATAGCAAACCATGATTTGATTTCTCATCAAACAGTAGTAGTTTATTACAGGTAAAAATAACTTACTCTTCTATAACAACAGTTGTAGGTACAGTTCGGTTAGTTAGCGTATGAAATATACGGCTGTACTGACACCATTATAAGACTGATGTTCTGAGAGCCAGCCGAAAAAAGCACTGTTAGACATGGGCGGAGCCTCTCTGGTGGTTGACTAATCAGAACAGAGTGGCCGAGCTGACCAATCGGAGCACACTAGGCTCACAGGGAGGGGGGGGGCAAGAGCTCCAACGAGTCGTTTAGTGGAGAGAGTGAATACTGCTGAATAAACATACTTTACAGAGATGCTGTATGCGAAACCAATGTGAGTTTGGAAAATTGCACAGTATAAATCTATTTTAGTATACCTCAACAATGTAATTATGATCAGTGGAAATGGCCATGACATGGGCCCTTTAAGAGCATTCCATGGAATATAACAAAAAGTCAAAATCTCGAGCCGGTTTCTCAAACTTACTTACCCCACCTTTAAGTGAAGTCACAATGAATATGGTGTCATGTCTTTACTGCTATTACTCTAAGGCCCATTATTAGACAGTGTTATCAACCGTTACCAACCCCAGAGCCACTCTAAAATAAACAAATAGGTCTTATGTTACATCTCTAAGGACATCATCATGTGTGTGGTCTTACCGTAGATAGAGGATGGGTCGCACCACAGCGACGTATCTCTCCACACACGACAGGCAGAGCAGCAGAGGCTTGATGATGAGCACCATGGAGGACAGGAAGGTCACACCAGCCAGCACATTAACGCTACGCCACAGCCAGTGATTGATAAAAAACAGAGGAATAGCCATGAAGAAGATCAGCTGGGCGACGGTCAGGTGGAGCGGGAAGAAGTCTGCATGAAGGACACCGCTAACCTTTGACCTTTGAATTGAGCAAATAATAAATAATTTATTTAACAATTTTTTGAATTCCCTAAATAGATCAAGTTAAGGTTTTACATGCTATGTCACTGCATAAAACATATTTACCTTTGGCCGAGGATGTGGAACATGAGCCAAAGGTTTAACGGACCACCAACGAGGAATTCAAAGCAGTAGGTGGTGAGGAGGATGATGAAGCCAGCAGAAGGACCCCCTAATTTGCCAGCACCATCATTGTCATCATCATAATAAGGATCGCAGTCATTCCAAATATATCCTTTGGAGGAAAAAGAGTTTACAGTGGATCCGTTCATACTGCAGAGAGAGAAAGACATGGTCCAGGGAATACATCAAAACTTCTTATTGGAGGATAATAAAGACAGTTAAACCTGGAGAAGGGTAATTTGTTCAGTGTTTATTTATTAATAAGTAGCTGTAACATACCTTTTAGTGTGAGTGGCGCTCACAGGCAGCTTGGTTTGCTCTTTAAGTTGCTTAAAGTTGATTTGATGGAAATTTGAAAAAGCTGCTGCCTTTACGGAACACTTAGCACAACAGATTTGCATAAAATGGACATTAACCAAAGGGCTTCAGTGGATCCATCTGTAGGCTTTGAGCCAACTGCCAACACCTCAGACATTAGTAACACAAAAAAATGACAAGATCAGAGATAAGAGAGCTCATATTGTAATAATCTTGATTGAAAAAGTTAAGTGCAGAACGTAGAGGAAATCCATTGGGTTTCCCTGGTCCCTGACGTAAAAAAATAATAATGAGACACAAGGTTACTTTACATTATGACATAAAGAGGCATTCAAACCTTTATTTAACCAGATTGGTCCCATTGAGATCATAGATCTCTTTTTCAAGGGAGACCTGCAGCAAATCTTAAAACAATTAATACAAACAGCCTTTCATTGTTGAATCCTGTATAAGTTTAAGTTTTACAAAAAAAAAACAAGAGAAACGGAATTAAATATGATGAAAGAATAATTAAAAGCAGTGCAAACCATGCAACGTAAGCTGTTGAGGGACAAGTGCTCTTGAACGCAGCTTTTCGTGACGTCTGGCAGCGGTACTGAATGCAGGGCTTTCATTGGCTTGAGGCTAGTGCGTTGCAACCTAAAGTATGCTCGATTGTAGTATCAGCGTGCACCGCATAGGCGGGTTATTAGATCTGCTGAATGCTCAACAACGCAGACTTCACCCGACAGACACCGTCAGCAATAAAACAAGCGCTCCCAATTGTTTACTGAGAACTCGCGCGGAGTTTAGATATTGTACACACATCAGTGGCGGGAGATGCTGTACAGAGGAAGTTACAAAAATATCCTTGTTTTGTTACTTAAACTTGTGCAAAATAAAGAAGCATAGCAATAAGAGCTCTGGCAATTAAACGTCTTTGCTGGACGACAGATTAAAGATGGAAGACTTCGGAATATATGCGGTTTTCGGAGTAAACAGTCCCCCTCAGAGGCTGTTGAGGTAACGAAATTATTTTAACCCTCTCTATGGCATGACTTTTTATTTTGGGAGGAAAAAAATGTTTCACCATGTGTTTTAGGAGCTTAGGGGTCCCTGATATTATATCAATTATAAAATGTGACCCCCCCACACCCCTCAACCAGGGGTTGGTTTGTTGACAATGTGCTACGAGGGTATTGAAACACCAAGGATCAAGGAGAAAAAACAACTCTATATGAATTCAAAAGGGTGTGTGTGTGTGTGTGTGTGTGTGTGTGTGTGTGTGTGTGTGTGTGTGTGTGTGTGTGTGTGTGTGTGTGTGTGTGTGTGTGTGTGTGTGTGTGTGTGTGTGTGTGTGTGTGTGTGTGTGTGTGTGTGTGTGTGTGTGTGTGTGTGTGTGTGTGTGTGTGTGTGTGTGTGTGTGTGTGTGTGTGTGTGTGTGTGTGTGTGTGTTGACCTTGACTGTCCTCACTGTCAGACGGAATAGCCCTAACAGCCTGATCGTGTCCCTTCTGCCCATGACATGTTTTGGGGTCCATTTTCTGTAAATATCAGTAGATGGTAAAGTAAAAACATTGACTAGGTTTATCATTTTACAGCTGAGCACATTTGCACACTTGCATGATATTGCCTGGAAAAAAGTGGTCTAAGTGGCACAGTGTTGCCCTGAGGCAACGAACAAAAAAACATAGTTTAGCTAATTAATAAATACATAATAAGTCTTTAAAGGGCCCATGTCATGCTTTTCCGGTTATTACCCGTCCCCTTGTGTGTTGTGAAGGTTTTTATGCATGTAAACGGTGTGCAGAGTCACAAACCCTCAAAGTACACCCTGTAGCGAGTAAAACTCGAACACAGAAAATACCTCCCCAAAACGCCTCGTTGGAGATACGTCATTGTCCATTTGATTCTTCCATTTCGTTCCGGGTACGGCATGATGTCAAGCCGTACCCGGAACGAAATGGACCGAGCCGTTACGTTACGTCCGCGGAGCCGTTACGTTAAGCCCCCGCTGATTGGTCCAAATTGACCAATCCACGGACTTCCTCACACACACATCTGTGTGCAGGGAGCAGGCAGCTCAGCTGATTTCTCCTCCCTGGCTGCAGGCTGATAACAGACAGTTGGGATCGCGGCGAAATTCTCTCTGCAGACCCATTCTCACAGCGTTTATCAACCTTTTTCTTACTCAATATCAAGCCACACTTATTGTTTTTACTTCGACTGTGAGTTTGTGTGTGCTCCGGATGAGTTTGGCTGTGTTTCGCTATGTATCCTAAACAAGGAAACAACACCTCCACGGAGCTCAGCGCGATTCACAACGTCCCGACCAATCAGAGCACACTGTGCTCACAGGGAGGGTGGGGGCTGGAGCTATTGGAGCTACAACGAGCCGTTAAAGGCAGAGAGTGAAATTCAGTGAATACACATAGTTTACAGAGATGCTGTATGAGAAACCAATGTGAGTTTGGAAAATTGCACAATATAAATCTATTCTAGTAGACCTCAACAATGGAATTATGATCAGTGGAAATGGCCATGACATGGGCCCTTTAAACAATCAAATATACTTCTTTACGTATTCATGCACATGCATATATTTTTAATTTTAAGTTGTGTACATTTCTAATATGTTAAGTTAAATGTATCTTACCAAGTGGTGGCCCTGAGTCCCCTGCAGCTTTGCTTGCAGAAAGGACTGCTCCACCCCCAGACAAAATCCCACACCCATATAATTCCCTCATTTTTTGGACACCAGCATGTCAGGTGACTTTGTGTATATTTAAAAAAATAAAAATATTTAGAGGGCCAGTGTGAGGTCAAAAAAAGTGGTTTGTTGTCTGAGGGCAACAGTATGCCATAGAGCAGTGGTTCTCAGCCTGTGCAGCTCCCGCTAGTGGTACGCGGAGGAATCTGACATATAATTTTTTTATTTTTTTTTATTTAACCAGATGAAAACATTGAGACAAAATCTCATATACAATGCTGACCTGGCCAAGAAGGCAGCAACGTTACACGTTCTTACACATAACACAGACGCACATGTATAAAATACAGAAAACACAACTAAGTAAACAAAAAGACGAAAAGCAGTCACTACATTGTGGACATTTGGGACATTTGGGACAGTACACTACTTATTACTGCAAGAGCAGCTGGTGGTAAGGACCTCGAACAACTTCAATTTAAAAACAGGCTATAGGGACAAGTGCCATCAGTTTGAGGTTTGATTGAATAACATTAATTAAAAAATAAATCACGATTTTTCTAATTGTATGAATTGTACCTAAATACAGATTTATTGATAAACAACTCCTTTTTTGCAAATACTGTTAGTGTAAAAACAATAATAGGAAGTGTTTAATATAGTAATGCACACAGATGACATTTTGAAAAAACAATCATATGAATACATTGTGTACAAACATATAATATCACACTATGACACAAATAGGTATGTGCAGATTATTCATTACAATCTCTTACATTATTATTACATTTGTACTGAATTAAAACATATATATATATATTATATATATATATATATTATTATTATTATTATTATTATTATATATATTATTTAAATGTGTATTTATATGTCTGTCTGTTTTTATTTATTTACTACCAAAGGATTTCGTTTTTTTGTCTTAAAGGTAGGGTAGGTACATTTGAGAAACCGGCTCGAGATCGCTAGAATTTGAAAATACACAACCGGAACAAATCTGCCACTTCCTTACAGAGCCCCTCCTCCAACACATACGAACGCGCACATGACCAATGAGGGCACGAGATAAGTTTCTGCACAGATGGAAGGCTGACAGGCAGGTAGGCCATCCAGTTATTTTAGCTGGCCCGGCTAAAATGATTGGTCGTACTTTTTACAGTACTACTGCTTCCACAGATGACATTTTTATATGGATTTTTTGTCAAAGCACTTAAGATATTCATTGCTATCGGGATGTTAAGAGCATTCCATGGAATATAACAAAAAGTGTATCTCGAGCCGGTTTCTCAAACTTACCTACCCTACCTTTAAGTGTTAGACAAACTATACTCAAATGTAATTTTCTTTTTATTCATGGCAGGTTTTTATCATATTAGGCAAAGTCTCCTAAAGACACCTGCATGGAAAACTTTCATCAACACACAAACCTGCAAAGAGATCAGGTGAGTTCATTTTCATGTCACCATACGTTAACACATCATATTGAGCATGCAAGCTGTTTCTTTGCATACTGGGATGGAAATTGCTCTGGAATTTTGCATTTTATAAAACAACAATGCAGTTGTCTTTTTTTCTGTCCATATCATAGAGAAAACACTGCAGTCAGGAGAGTTACAACTAGATGTTTTTTTATTCAGAGAGTTAAAAATACATTTTCCAGTATAACCAAATACAAGAAATGTTGTGTAGTGGTTGTTAGGATTCTTATGAATTGGTATTATATGAAGTATTAATCTACTCAGCATAGTCAGTTTTACAAAATGGTGATTGACCACCGCTACAGGTTTGGAGGAGGAAACAGAAGTACTAATAAGGAAGTTAAGCAATCCACCCTCAGATTTTTTTTATGAAAGACAAAATATGTTTTGCTGCTGCCTTCAAACGATATGAATGTGCTTTAGAAATGTATAAGCTTAAGTTGTTATCCCTCTATACAGCAAAGATGGGAATTAAGTAACCATTTAAGGTAACCCTGTTGAGATATTGGGGGTTTCAGCGGGTGTTTCCTGAGCACGGCAGCCGGCCCAGTCGGTGCAGGTAGAGCAGCGGCTGCAGGTAGCTACAGCTGGCGGCAGCAGCCAGACCAGAGGCCCGGTACTGACACTTCATCACAACAGCTGAAAACCTCCCCTCCATCATCATGGTGATGATGAGGGGGAGGTAGTTGAGAGAGACGACGGCCTGGATGATGACAAAGGTCACAAAGGCTTTCTTCTTCATGGAATTCATCTTTCCTTTTTCCCTCGGCTTGCTACTTCCAACTTCCTTTTCCTTTTCCTCCGCCCTTCCTTCTTCCCTCTCCTCCATCCTCACAACTTGTGAGGACGGGGGAGTTTTTTTTAATTCTCTGAGAACATACAAGGTGCAGAAGGTGTCTATGATGAACGTAGGGAGGAACACCAGGCACATGGTGAAGATGGAGCGCTGAACAATAGAAGAGATCGCCAGGATGATGTAAATGCACCAGCAGACACCCAAACATGGCCACCTGTACCCACGCTGCTTGATCCTAAAAGAAGGGGAAGTAGGAAGGAGGACAGGTATTGATGTTCTACAGCACTTCAAGAAATTCATCAGGTCCGAAGATTGTTCCTTTTGTTCAGGTTCACTTACCATCATGTTCAAATAATCATCTTTAGAGATATAAAGATGTGTACACATCTACAGCTTTTTATAAAGTAATTACCGAAGACATAAAATGAAAATCAGGTGTCTTTCTTTTGAGATAAATAAAATTGATAAAAGAAACAACAGAAGGGCGATTTGGAGAAATGTTCGACTTCTTCCCGATTTCTACAGATAACATTTCCTGAATCATCCTGAATTTTTTATCATACCAGTCCTCTATAGACTATAAATGGCCATATAATATATAAACGCCATTAGGATCTCCAACTGTTTCTGTGATGGCGTACCTGAAAAAATCTAAAATGACAGTCATTATTTTTTAACCCTATAACCCATGTTGTCAATCCAATATCTGACAATAATTCAGTGTCCACTGATAAAAAACGTCAGATTCTTTTTCTAAAAGGTAGATTTTATTTGCATATTCCAAGGGAAGGTGCACAGGTTCCTCATAATAACACAGGCCATTTAACAACAGCATAAATATAATTATCAGCTCTGATTTTCTTGCTTAAGTGAAGTCACAATGAATATGGTGTCATGTCTTTACTGCTATTACTCTAAGGCCCATTATTAGACAGTGTTATCAACCGTTACCAACCCCAGAGCCACTCTAAAATAAACAAATAGGTCTTATGTTACATCTCTAAGGACATCATCATGTGTGTGGTCTTACCGTAGATAGAGGATGGGTCGCACCACAGCGACGTACCCCTCCACACACGACAGGCAGAGCAGCAGAGGCTTCATGATGAGCACCATGGAGGACAGGAAGGTCACGACAGCCAGCACATTAACACTACGCCACAGCCAGTGATTGATAAAAAACAGAGGAAAAGCCATGAAGAACATCAGCTGGGCGATGGTCAGGTGGAGCGGGAATAAGTCTGCATGAAGGACACCGCTAACCTTTGACCTTTGAATTGAGCAAATAATAAATCGTTTATTTAACCCTTTTTTTTTATTCCCTAACTAGATCAAGTTAAGGTTTTACATGCTATGTCACTACATAAACCATATTTACCTTTGGCCGAGGATGTGGAACATGAGCCAAAGGTTTAACGGACCACCAACGAGGAATTCAAAGCAGTAAGTGGTGAGGAGGATGATGAAGCCAGCAGAAGGACCCCCTAATTTGCCAGCACCATCATTGTCATCATCATAATAAGGATCACAGTCATTCCAAATATATCCTTTGGAGGAAAAAGAGTTTACAGTGGATCCGTTCATACTGCAGAGAGAGAAAGACATGGTCCAGGGAATACATCAAAACTTCTTATTGGAGGATAATAAAGACAGTTAAACCTGGAGAAGGGTAATTTGTTCAGTGTTTATTTATTAATAAGTAGCTGTAACATACCTTTTAGTGTGAGTGGCGCTCACAGGCAGCTTGGTTTGCTCTTTAAGTTGCTTAAAGTTGATTTGATGGAAATTTGAAAAAGCTGCTGCCTTTACGGAACATTTAGCACAACAGATTTGCATAAAATGGACATTAACCACAGGGCTTCAGTGGATCCATCTGTAGGCTTTGAGCCAACTGCCAACACCTCAGACATTAGTAACACAAACAAATGACAAGATCAGAGATAAGAGAGCTCATATTGTAATAATCTTGATTGAAAAAGTTAAGTGCAGAACGTAGAGGAAATCCATTGGTTCTATTTCGTATATGGCTTCGCCCTCTAAGGCTATCGCTATTGGGTAATCCCCCTGTGCACCCGCGCAGCACTGAAACACTTGTAGTCCACGCCCGCCCGCAAGGTGGGCCCCACCCTCAGGCTCCCTTCCGGTATAAATAGGAAGGAGGCCCGACAATCTGCTCCCTCTTTTTCTTCAGCACCCCGTTACTGAAGCACAAGAGACACTTTCATTAACAGAGCAATCATGAGCAGCAATTGTGTGAGAGATTGTCCCTCATGTGGCTCTGGATACATTATGGGTTACGACCAGCACACGATGTGCGAATCCTGCCTGGGGCCAGAGCACGCATACGCGGCTCTCAGCCAGCAGGTCGCATGCACACACTGTGCCCGTCTCCCCGCGGACGACAGGAAGCGAAGAGCGGACGCTCTCGCTGCTGCGGCCGAGGAGGACGATTGGCCCGTCCAGGCTTTCGAGCCCGTGGACGGCGGCCTCATGTCCCTGGAGCCGAGTGCCGGGCAGGTGTCGGACGATTCCTACCCCGCCTCCCTCCACGGTTCACCGTACGGTTCTCCCCTCCCTCCTCTCCCCCAGACGGGGGAGACAGAGTCGGAGCAGGGTGCCGGCTTGGCGGACAAGCACGCGGTCCCCTTCTCCGTCACCACGGCGCTGCCGGTGATAGGTGGCATCCTAGGGGAACTACCGGAGATCATATGCAAGGCGGCCGCCTGCAGAGGTCTCCCCGTTCCCCCAGCTCAGGAGAGGTGTGCTCCGGACGATATGACCGGAGATTTCTTCCCCGCCATCAGGAGGTACCAGGAGGGGGCGGCGGCGAACCCGAGGACCCTGAAGGCTCCGGTGGCCACATTTGTTCCCCTCACCAAGGTGGAGGGGTTCACAGATGCTGGTTTCCCAGCCACCCCTTCTTTGGAGCCGAGCCTGACGGCGTTTTTTGGGGTGAGACAGGCCAACGTGATCGCCGGACGGCGCCCTACGTTGGCCTCCCCCAGGGACCAGTATGTCGGCCGCTAGGCCGACCGGGTGCACCAGTGTGCCTTTCAGGCGTCGGCGGCGGCGAACAACATCGCGCTGCTCTCAAACTCGGTGGTGACGCTGGTGGAGCGGTCCACCACCTTGGCCGCTGATGAAGCGGAGGAGATCGGCAAGGCGGCCAGCACGGCGCTCACACTGTGCGCGTCCGTCGCTGTCTCCCAGGCGAGGATCGCCGCGTGGGTGACGCAGATTCAGCGCCACCTCTGGCTGCAGCAGGCGTCACTTACAGAGATGGCCAGGAAGGTGCTTCTGGACGCTCCAATCAGCCCGGATGGGCTGTTCGGACCCCAGTTCCACGCCATGGTGGAGTCCATGAAGTCTGCTGCAGAACAGGCGGACGACATCCGCCAGCACGTCAGCTGGCTCCAGCCTGCTGGGCGGCCACAGCGGCATCAACGCCCGCAGCAGCCGCAGCGTCCGACCCGGCCACAGCGGCAGGCGGAGAGACGCCCACAGCCGCGGCGTCAGGGTCCTTCAGCGGCTGCAGGGGCTCCGTCCCACGTCTCCGCTCCCCCGCCACCCCAGAGACAAAGGGGTCTTCCAGCGGTGGGTCAACGGGGAGTGAGGCACTCCCGCTCTTGGTCTGCTCCACCAGAGCCTCCGAGGAAGCAGAGACGTTTTTGACGTGTTGGGGTTGTGTGGAAAATAAAAGGAGTTCATTTTCCAAACTTTTTGTCTGAGTCATCAGTATCAAGTGTTTTCTCACCCCCCACTCTGTGTAAGAGCCTGCAGTTTTTAATCTATCGGTTAATAAACTGCAGAGTTCGCTAATTAAGCCAGCTGCCACCAATCTGTTGATTAGTAGACAGCAGGGCTCGCTGCAGAAGCCTGCTGGTTTTAACCTATCGGTTAATGAACCGCAGAGCTCGCGGCATTCCTCTGTCCGAGATACGTCTCCTCCACACATAATAAACCCATGAGCGCAGTTATGACGCCTCATGTGGACGTCACGACACACACCTCCACTCATCCCCTGAGCGTGTACACGCCTCATGATGAGAGCCGGAGTGAAACGCAGCGTGTGGAGGCTCCCTCACAGCCCTTTTGCCAGGCCCACCTTGGGTTGCCTCACGGGCTGCAGCGGCGAGGGCTCTGACGTGGCTCGTCGCCATGACGACCACAACACATCTCGAGCATGTGCGTCCGATCACCATGGGTCTCCCCCACAGGAGGAGACTCCAGAGGTGGGTCATTCGCTGCAGAAGCCTGCTGTTTTAACCTATTGGTTTATAAACTGCATAGCTCGCGGCATTCCTCTGTCCCAGATATGCCTCCTACAGAGCACGGTCATGACGACCATTACAGCATATCACAGAGAAGCCTCTCCAACGGGGGAGTGAGACCCATCCTTGATCTGTCAGTATTCCCATGCTGACGATCAAACAGGTGCTGGAATGTGTTCACCAGGACGACTGGTTCACTTCCACCTGAAGGATGATGCATACTTCCATACCCACCATCCCGAAACACAGGAAATTCCTGCGTTTCTCTTTTCAGGAAATATCAGACCAGACAATCGTCTGCTGTTTGGATGTTCCCTGGCTCCTCGCATTTTTGTGTAGAGAAGGCTGGAGCCACTACACAGAGAGGAGGGATGAGAATGAGGTTTTTTCTCTGGACGACCTGCTATTTGCTAGGCTCGATCCAGCATGAGGAAGTCGCTTTACAGACGTTACATCTCGTATCGCATCTGTCAAAGCCTGGGTTTCATAATGAATTTGGAGAAAAGCTGCCCTCTGCCCTCTCCCCTCTCAGACATTCATTTATCTGGGAGTGGAATTAAACTCAGCCACCAGAGCGCGGCTCTTGCGGCAGCGAGTGGAGGAACTGCAGCGAGATCTCCTCCGGCGTGTCTAAAACCCGCACAGCCCTCTCCGTGACGCAGCTGCTCGGCATTCGCATCAGCTGGTCACGCGGTGATCCCCATGGGTCTCCCCCACAGGAGGAGACTCCAGAGGTGGGTCATTCGCTGCAGAAGCCTGCTGTTTTAACCTATTGGGTTATAAACTGCATAGCTCGCGGCATTCCTCTGTCCCAGATATGCCTCCTACAGAGCACGGTCATGACGACCATTACAGCATATCACAGAGAAGCCTCTCCAACGGGGGAGTGAGACCCATCCTTGATCTGTCAGTATTCCCATGCTGACGATCAAACAGGTGCTGGAATGTGTTCACCAGGACGACTGGTTCACTTCCACCTGAAGGATGATGCATACTTCCATACCCACCATCCCGAAACACAGGAAATTCCTGCGTTTCTCTTTTCAGGGAATATCAGACCAGACAATCGTCTGCTGTTTGGATGTTCCCTGGCTCCTCGCATTTTGTGTAGAGAAGGCTGGAGCCACTACACAGAGAGGAGGGATGAGAATGAGGTTTTTTCTCTGGACGACCTTGCTATTTGCTAGGCTCGATCCAGCATGAGGAAGTCGCTTTACAGACGTTACATCTCGTATCACATCTGTCAAAGCTCAAAGATCCCCATGGGTCTCCCCCACAGGAGGAGACTCCAGAGGTGGGTCATTCGCTGCAGAAGCCTGCTGTTTTAACCTATTGGTTTATAAACTGCATAGCTCGCTCGAGTTGTCCTCTTCCCCCCCAGATATTCATTTATCTGCGAGTGGAATAAAACTCAGCAACAGAGTGCGGCTCTCGCTGCAGCGAGTGGAGGAACTGACAGCTCCCTATCCAGCGTGTCACATCCCACAGCGTGGTGACAGCCCTCTCCGTGATACAGCTGCTCAGCATGACGTCAGCTGATCACGTGGGGATTCCCCGGGGTCTCCCCCACAGGAGGGGTCTCCAGAGGTGGTTCATTCGCCCACGCACCGACCCCGTGCGTCAGGGGTAAATGTGCTGGAGCTGTTCTCCGGGTTGGGAAGTATTCCAGCACTTCGTCCCGTTGCTGTACAATCAAACATGTGTTGATTCGCCCAGCCAACAGGCCACGGCAGCCTACCTCAATCGCCAGGGAGGACAGCCGTTTATGCTAAACCGGCTTCATGCCTAAGGCTAAGGTCATCACAAACTTTTTTAGGTCAAGAGTGATCACCCTGGCTGGCTTCTTTCCCCCTCCTCAAAGCCAGAGGAATGTTTCCTCCTCCACGGCTTTGCACGGAGGAATGTCAGTGGAAGACATTTGCACTGCTGCATCTTGGTCTTCTCCCTGTTCATTTATTCAATTTTATTTGAGGGATGTCTCCCATTCCTCTCTGACACACCCTGTGCTGAGTGTCCTGTCAGAGTGAGTGACGTCAGGGATCCAGCTGTGCGCCTCTCTCCTGCCTCGGCACACGGAGAGTGGCCTGTATTTCCCTCTTATGAGAGGGACGTCCCCCTTTTTTCCCCTGACACATTTCGTACGGAATGTCTTGTCAGAGTGTGTGATGTTGGGGACCCAGCTGTGCGCTCTTCTGCCTGTCTGCACACAGAGAGCTGCTATTCCCCCTCCTTCTGTCACTGGGCAAAGTGGGACCTTTCGTCTCTACTTTCTCACAGCGGACGGGTATGTATTATTCCCAGCCTTCGTCCTCTCATGGTAAATATTCATGTTATGATATATTCCAGGGACTGTGATGCGCCATTCGCATGGCGCAATAGGCATGGGTTATTATCTGAGCAGGTGTGGTTGTGCTTCTTGTACCGGGGCGACCCAGTGGGGCGCAGACTACATCTTGCTTCGCCCTTAACCCAATAGCGATAGCCTTAGAGGGCGAAGCCATATACGAAATAGAACTGAAGTTACCTACTGTAACTCCAGCTTCTATGAGTATTGGCGTAGCCCTCTAAGTTCTGGGCCCCACTGGCTCCACGAATAGCTGAAGAAAAGTTGTTTTGTGTGGGAGCAGATTGTCGGGCCTCCTTCCTATTTATACCGGAAGGGAGCCCGAGGGTGGGGCCCACCTTGCGGGCGGGCGTGGACTACAAGTGTTTCAGTGCTGCGCGGGTGCGCAGGGGGATTACCCAATAGCGATAGCCTTAGAGGGCTACGCCAATACTCATAGAAGCTGGAGTTACAGTAGGTAACTTCAGGTTTCCCTGGTCCCTGACGTAAAAAATAATAATGAGACACAAGGTTACTTTACATTATGACATAAAGAGGCATTAAGACGAATCTTAAAACAATTAATACAAACTGCCTTTCATTGTTGAATCCTGTATAAGTTTAAGTTTTACAAAAAAAAACAAGAGAAACGGAATTAAATAGGATGAAAGAATAATTAAAAGCAGTGCAAACCATGCAACGTAAGCTGTTGAGGGACAAGTGCTCTTGAACGCAGCTTTTCGTGACGTCTGGTAGCGGTACTGAATGCAGGGCTTTCATTGGCTTGAGGCTAGTGCGTTGCAATCTAAAGTATGCTCGATTGTAGTGTCAGCGTGCACCGCATAGGCGGGTTATTAGATTTGCTGAATGCTCAACAACGCAGACTTCACCCGACAGACACCGTCAGCAATAAAACAAGCGCTCCCAATTGTTTACTGAGAACTCGCGCAGAGTTTAGATATTGTACACACATCAGTGGCGGGAGATGCTGTACAGAGGAAGTTACAAAAATATCCTTGTTTTGTTACTTAAACTTGTGCAAAATAAAGAAGCATAGCAATAAGAGCTCTGACAATTAAACGTCTTTGCTGGACGACAGAAGAAAGATGGAAGACTTCGGAATATATGTGGTTTTCGGAGTAAACGGTCCCCCTCAGAGGCTGTTGAGGTAACGAAATGATTTTAACCCCCCCCCCACACACACACACTCTCTCACCAGTCTGCAGCTCCGACCACAGTTCTCCGGTTCCACTCTCCACCAGGAAGATCCTGCTGTGTCTGGATCGCCTCAACTGCTCCCTCGCTGCAACAAACATAAAACATACTTCAGTTTTTTTATTTGGATAGGATGATGCACATGCTCTTGTGTGAGATGATTTGGGTCAGCACATCAGTTCACATTGTTTTTTAGCTTCAGCAGGCAGCTGTTTTCAGCCATAAAGTTTGAAACCCCCTCTATGCTGTGCAGTTCTTCAGGGGCAAAGCAAGGATTTCTGGGTCCCTCAGGTTCGAAAATGAGTTATTGTCCCCCTGAAACAATGCTCTGGGCCCTTTTCAATTCAACAAGGTTTTGATGGACTCTATTCAGCTCTGGGACCCAAGGATCATTACCACCTTTCACCATGCCAACATCCAAACAGTCTGTCTGTATAAACAAACTAAGCTCGTGTTTAATGCCATAACATAAACTTTCAACCTAATGAGGATGAATGCTTTTAATCTATACAACATAAAGTACGTTTCACAACCCATGAGGTCATGACATTTACCCCAAATCTTTCACACTAAGTGAAACAAGAAAAACATACCAAAACCAGAGTCATAATGTTTTTGCATGACAGAAGCGATATGTTGGAAATGCTCTCACATTTCAGCTTTCTCCCCACTCTCGACATGCTAACCGTCTGACTGGCAGGTTATGAGTATGGATGGAGGCCAAGGAAAACAGAGCGCAGCTGACAGAAATACAAAACACCTGACAGCCTTTGACAGAGCAGATACACTTAATGGGCCTCCATACATGCAAGTAGACCCATAAAAAGACATCATGGATTTAAGATGAGCAACATCTAAAGATTAAGGGAGGATGTAGTAAGGAAAGGTCGTTTTTTTTGTCTTTCAACAACTTGTACAGGGTTGAGGTGAAGCTGCGGCCCTGATGTAAACGTGTGTGAGTGAGTGTCAGTGTGTGTGATTTGTTTGACAGTCTGGAGTGAAGTGTTTGTATAATTTAGGTCGAAGTGGTTTTTACTGTGTCTCTTCACTCCACGATCATTTGAATAAGAGAAAGGTATTCGAAAGAAAGACAGAAACAAAGAAAGAAAAGAAAGAACAAAGATTGAAGAGCAACATATTTTCCTGAAAGCAAATACTCGTACAATTGTTTTAAGGCTCTGGATCTAGGGGGTATGAAATATGTGCATGTGTGTGTATTTCTGTGTGTTCCTTTGTATGGGGTGATGAATGTAATGCAAGTCTGGAAACCATTTACATGAAACAGCAAAATAGAAAATGTGTGTGTGTGAGTTAATGACTCCCCTGTGCTATCTTTGGAGATGAAATCAGGTGGAATTAAAGCTAAAGATAGTTTAAAAAATACACAAACCTGATGCCGTGTGTGTGTGTGTCTGTCTGTGTCTAACTTTTGTATCTGGTTACTTTTAAATACTGACATACCTTCACCAAAGTACATTTTAAATGCGGGCTTTAACATAAGTAAAGGGTCTAAATATTTCCTGTTGTGTTTGCTAGTTTAGGGTGACATGCCCCTTGATCCTTGGCCCTTATATTCATATTTTAATTGTATTCTTGAAAGGTTACAACTTTACATTTGTAATAACATTAATTAAGAACAGAGTAAATGCAGAATGAGATGACTTTAAGCAGGAAGGAAAGGTTACAAAGGATTTCTATAAATGAGTAAGTAGGTGGGTTTGCTTCTGCTGGGGTGAAAAGTCAAAATCATCAATATCTCCAACATGTGGGGTCTGACACACACTCCGACACTCTCACCAGTCTGCAGCTCCGACCACAGTTCTCCGGTTCCACTCTCCACCAGGAAGGTCCTGCTGTGTCTGGATCGCCTCAACTGCTCCCTCGCTGCAACAAACATAAAACATACTTCAGTTTTTTATTTGATAGGATGATGCACATTAGGGCTGCTCAATTAATCGTATTTTAATCACGATTACGATTATGGCTTGCAACGATTACAAAATAAAACGATTATTTTTTAATTATTATTATTACTTTTTTTTGGTCTTTCAGTCTAATTATACTTAAAGTTCAGGGTAATCAACTGTTAAAAATATACTGTTCAAATTGTTTTTCTCCAATAAATTGATGTTTTCAAAGTAAATGGATAATCGTTTTTAATAATCGTGATATCAATTATTGACCCCAATAATCGAGATTATGATGTTTGCCATAATCGAGCAGCCCTACTGCACATGCTCTTGCGTGAGATGATTTGGGTCAGCACATCAGTTCACATTGTTTTTTAGCTTCAGCAGGCAGCTGTTTTCAGCCATAAAGTTTGAAACCCCCTCTATGCTGTGCAGTTCTTCAGGGGCAAAGCAAGGATTTCTGGGTCCCTCAGGTTCGAAAATGAGTTATTGTCCCCCTGAAACAATGCTCTGGGCCCTTTTCAATTCAACAAGATTTTGATGGACTCGATTCAGCTCTGGGACCCAAGGATCATTACCACCTTTCACCATGCCAACATCCAAACAGTCTACCTGTATAAACAAACTAAGCTAGTGTTTAATGCCATAACATAAACTTTCAACCTAATGAGGATGAATGCTTTTAATCTATACAACATAAAGTACGTTTCGTGTGTGTGTCTATGTGTGTGTGTGTGTGTCTATGTGTGTGTGCCTAACCCTATCTTGACCTTCACTGTCCTCACTGTCAGACGGAATAGCCCTACCAGCCTGATCGTGTCCCTTCTGCCCATAACATGTTTTGGGGTCCATTTCCTGTCAATATCAGGGATGGGAACGATTAATCAAATATTCGAAATTATTCAGGTATTGGAATATGAAAATATGAGTTATGAATATATATATATATTTTTTTTTTTTGTGGGTGAGGTGCCTAAGCTGATTACATATTATCAAATGGAATAATGCAATGTATACAACAGTGCCAGAGCTAAATGTGTTAGGTCTCAAGGTGTGTTTTGCTCCGCTCACCGGTCCCTCACAGCGGGCAGAGCTGCAGGTGCTGACCTCTCTCTCTCGCGTCCGGTTATACTTCACTCGCGTTTATGTCCAAATCCATCAGAAAACCATGTTATATTTTAAGCATGAAAACTGTAGGCCTATAGCTGTCAACTGTGATCACCAGTTCAATACATTTGACAAATTCGACTTGGTTTCTATACTTATTTGAACATGTATTTATTTATTTTTCAAAATTAAAAAACATTTTTTTTTTTTTTTGTAATTTCTTTTCCCACATTTTAATTTTTTTTATAGGATATGTACATTTCGGTTAATTGGTTAACCGTTTTTTTGGGGGTCGAATATTCGAATATACATTTGCTTTCAAATTCCCATCCCTAGTAAATATCAGTAGATGGTAAAGTAAAAACATTGACTAGGTTTATCATTTTACAGCTGAGCACATTTGCACACTTGCATGATATTGCCTGGAAAAAAGTGGTCTAAGTGGCACAGTGTTGCCCTGAGGCAACGAACAAAAAAACATAGTTTTAGCTAATTAATAAAATTATAATAATAAGTCTTTAAACAATCAAATATACTTCTTTACGTATTCATGCACATATTTTTTATTTTAAGTTGTGTACATTTCTAATATGTTAAAAAGTTAAATGTATCTTACCAAGTGGTGGCCCTGAGTCCCCTGCAGCTCTGCTTGCAGAAAGGACTGCTCCACCCCCAGAAAAAATGCCACACCCATATAATTCCCTCATTTTATTGGACACCAGCATGTCAGGTGACATTGTGTATATTTCAAAAAATAAAAATATTTAGAGGACCAGTGTGAGGTCAAAATAAGTGGTTTGTTGCCTGAGCTCAACAGCATTGTTAGAGCCAGTATTTTGATTTTATAAGAAAGGCCACCTAATTGTGACGTCTGTAGTCAACGCACTATAAAGGACTACATTTCTCACGGCACCTGTGCTAAAGCCACAGTGATGGGCAACCTGTTGAGAGACGCCGTCGAGGAACAGTTTTTAACCGTACACGTACACCTACATACAAATCGTACAAGTACCCTTTAAGTTATGAAGTTATATAAGCATTATCAAGAAAGAAAGAATACCTAAGTTGTTTGTTATTTTATTTGAGTTTTGCCTATTTCTTTTGAATATTGTAAAGGCCTATTTTCTTTGTTGCATGTGCAAAAGTTTGTTATTTTATTTTGAGCAAACACATCGCAACATCATCTAAACCAGTGGTTCTCAAAGTGGGGGGCGCGCCCAGAGACCAGGAGGAAAAATGGTTATTACAAAAAAAAAGATTAAAAAAAAAAGAAATCATAATTTGAAAAATTATTGATTCGAAAATAATATGATACAGTACAGTACTATTACGTCTGGGTCTCTGTGTTTCATTAAAGCTCGGCTCTGTGTGTGTGTGGAACGAGCCATTTTGTGTGCGTGTGCGAGAGAGAGAGAGCGCACCGGTACCGGAGATCGTTGTTGTTAGCTTCTGGTGCTAGCGAGCTACGCTAACGGATATAAGGAGTTTTTTCAACAACAAAGTGGAGGAGAGTCCTCTCCTGTCAGAGACTCAGTGAGCTAAAGGACTCTCTGAGTGTTATCTCAGTGGGTCTCAAACATTTTGGTCACCATTAATGTAAACAATTATTTCCGAGGCACACATTTATATGATCATTATAGTTATAAAAAAATAAGAGAATAAATGAAAAACAGGTATGAAATACTATATGACAGTAAAAAAAGAATAAAGTTTAAAAGGGTGATTTGTAAAATATGCATAAAGAAATAGTAAATCTGTTTACAGTTCTGTTTCATATGGGTGTTGAGAGAGGTATCCATAGATCTCTTCATTTTGCTCTCAAAGTGCACCAGATTGATGCATTTAACTTTAATATTTAAAAATAAATCTTCCCGGGGGAGCTTGCCCCCGGACCCCCCTATGTGAGGTCCACACATCACATATAAAAATAGCACTTTACCCCTGCTTACACCTATATGCCGTGAGCTGATTATAGAGCCTTCATTGTAACAGTCGCTATTATTTACCAACTCTATTTATTGGGTTCTTTTATTTGGGGTTAAGTACATTGTCAGAATAAGTGAGAAATGGATTTAACTTCTGTTAGACAGCTATATGCCATACATTTTTGCATACATTCACAGTAAATATTTATTCAGTATGATAGTTGTCTAACAGAAGTTAAATCCATTTATCACTTATTCTGACAATGTACTTAACCCCAAATAAAAGAACCCAATAAAAAGAGTTGGTAAATAATAGTGAAGTCACGTTGTAATAACAATAACTCATCTCTCTCGGTTTTTGGAGTTTTCTTTGTGTGCTTTGCCAAACGCCACTGTGTCAAGTGTCCTAGTTGGGTTGTGCAATATGGCGGACCATCTCGCAACACGCGCACTGCAGATAGGGCAGGGCGGCAGATCGGGTAGTGACAGGGGGGGCCCGACTTTTTTTTTTCTCCAAAGGGGGGGCCTGACAGAAAAAGTTTGAGAACCACTGATCTAAACCATCGGAGGCCAAGCAACACTTCAAACTGTGAGTAATTTAAAGGAAAGAAACGAGTTAGAACTGTCTGTTTAAGGCGTCTAGTGGCTTGATGGAAAGACAAGGAAGGAAGCCACGACATTGTTAAAAACTCTCGTGACGGACAAATCCGTGTGGAATTAAATGGTTGCCACCATATTATAGAATGAATGAAATACTCTTGGAAATGAATGGATACGAGCGGATGTGAATCGTGAGTTTACAAATCACGGACTTCATAGTGAACAAGGAAGGACCGCATTGACTTTCTGGATTGTGACAACGTGGATTTCTGTGGAAAAAGGCTTGTGCCGCATGTTGTGGATGTTGCAATACAGTATAGTCTAATGCTGGAAGTGGAATACATTTGCTTATGAATAAAGTGTGGAACGTAACTCAAGGAGCGCATCTTGAAAAGCGCTTTAATAAGTTTGTCTATCTGGCTTACTGCTGCGGATCCAAGCCGCACAATAACAAAGCGCAACATTAAAATAAGGACAGCTGTTTACAAGTGGATGTTTAATGACAATAAAGCATAACAATGGCTGAAAAGGAAAATGTGGAAACGAATGAAACTCCTATGGACCCAAACATGAATGAATGTGAAGTGCCTGTGGAAAATGCTGACGTCAGACCAAAAAGAACAATAAGACCCACAGAAAAGGCTTTAGAAGCTAAGCTGGCGCAGTTAATTAAAAAAAGGAAAACAAAATTGGGTCAAGTCTCAAGGAAAGAAAATGAGATTGATTCACTCATGATTGATTATGGGAATATCATTGAGATGCAAGGTTGTCGTGGGGTTTTTCAAATACTCTCCAAAGAGTTTTCAAACTCACATTACTCAGTGCAAGAAATGCTGTCAGAGCAAGAACAAGAAAGTGATCATGTTGACTGGTATCTCCCAAAAATTGCATATTTCAATGAGTTTCAAGATGTGATGAAGAAATGGTTAGCTAGAGCTGCCTCCTTTGAGCATGTGCCTCCTTCTGACCATGGCTCATATACTGCACTTATGTCAAGTCCACATAAAGCAATATCAGTGGGCATGATAAGCAAAAAAGGTAAAAGTTCTAGTGGCAGCAATAAATCTTCAACAGCTTCATCAGTAAGAATAAAGGCAGAGGCAGAGAGAGCTGCGCTCATATCACGCGCTGCTGCCTTACCACAGAAACATTCACTTGAAAAAAAAGAAGCTGACCTGGAAGCAATGAAAGCCAATATCAGAGCTAAAATGGAAAAGCTTGAGCTTCAAACGGATATTGATGCTGCAACAGCCAAAATTAAAACATTGGAAGCTTCTGAGGATGATGATTCTGATCCTGACCCTCGTGTGGGGGAGGAGCAGTATGACACTGGTCAGCCAGCTGAAAATGATGATTTCCAGGATGAAGAGAACCAAGGAAAACCTGTGGAGAAGGATAATAAAAAGAGTTTCATATACTTCAATTCAATGAACTCAAGTCATGCAGCCCCTAGTGGTCATGTCCAAGTATTACAACCAGGGCCCACAACAAGGACAGCAGCATCAGCACAGCAGCATCACTCCATCCAAGTCAGACAAAGCTCTCGGACAGAAAGCAATGACTTTATTCAAGTAATGCAGCGACAAAACGAAATCACTGAAATGCTAATGAAGGAGCAACGCTTAACATTACTCCCATCCAGAGAAATACCCATCTTTAAAGGAGACCCATTACAGTACCTTTCATTCATCAGAATGTTCGAATATACAATAGAAGATAAAACTGACAATTACAAAGACAGGCTGTTCTTTCTAGAGCAGTATACAGAAGGCCAAGCTAAAGACTTGGTCAAAAGTTGCCAATACATGGATCCTAAAAAGGGCTTTTTGGAAGCCAAAAGACTGCTCCAAGAGAACTATGGACATCAACTCTTAATCGCAGCAGCTTGTTTGGACAAAATGTTGAACTGGAATGCCATCAAGAGTGAAGATAGAAAAGCACTGCATTCTTATGCTATCTTTCTTCGTGGATGTTGCAACACAATGAAAGATGTTGAGTTTTTGGATGAAATGAATAGCACATCAAACATGAGAAATGTGATCATGAAACTCCCATTTAAACTTAGGGAAAAGTGGAGAACAACTGCATATGCATATTATGAACACAATAAGTCAAGAGCAAAGTTTCCAATATTGGTCGACTTCATTGAAAAGCATGCACGCATTGTATCAGACCCCATGTTTGGAGACATACAGGATGTCATGCCAAAAAGGGCTATTAAAGTGTACAAATCACCCAGCAATAAGCCTGCTCATGGTTATAAGGGAAGTAGTTTTGTTACTGTGACAAGCCCAGGAGTCAATGAAGAGCAAAAACCTTTCCAAAACATCAAATCAGACCATAAAGTATGGAAGCCTGTTTGCGCCACAGGAAAAAAAAAAAAAATCATGTAAGTCATTATAATGACTTACTATCTCATTATATTGACTTAATATCTCATTATATTGACTTATGGCGCGTTTCCACTACAGCGCGGAGCACGGTTTAAGAGGGCTGTGCCGTCAGTGGCCCGTTTTTGGTTGCGTTTCCACTTGGCCTAGTACCGGCCGGCGGGTCCTAATTCACAGTTTTTCTGGCCTCATAAAATCGTGGGTCTAGGGCCAGAGACAACGAGGCTGAGTCGGGCTGAGTATGCTAAACTAGAGAGAGAATCGCTGGCAAGGGGGCTACAACTACAACAAGATGGACATATTTGACCGTGATTTAATTGTAATACACGTTTCAAAATGATGCCGAAGTAACAACATACTGATACCGGTTAGTAAAAACCATGAATTAATGCTTTGACAAGTCTGCAGACAGACGGCAGGCGAAAAACCTTTTAAAATGCGTGTTTTCTAAATGGAGATTGGCTAAGCTAACGCAGTATATGCTCCGACCGTCCACACTCACAACAACGGCCTATACAGACATAAATAAAGCAGCGACTGTATTCACCATGACACAGGCAGTCTGTGGTTTGTACTTGTTTAACTTTTGTCTAGTTTCTGAACATATATGAGGAGCTGTGAGCTCTGAGTGCTAACAGCTAACGGCTGTGTTGTTTTTCTGGGGTTCTCATTGAAGATGACGTCACGGCTCCGCCTACACTGCGTTACTATAGATACTACCCCAGTTCCTAAACTGTAATGGAAATGCGCCATAAAGTGAGCCAGTCCTAACGAGGCCTAGCCATACCGAGCGAGGCCGTGTAGTGGAAACGCGCCATTAGTTATCTCATTATATTGACTTAATATCTCATTATATTGACTTAGTTATCTCATTATATTGACTTAGTTATCTCATTATATTGACTTAGTTATCTCATTATATTGACTTAATATCTCATTATATTGACTTAGTTATCTCATTATATTGACTTAGCTATCTCATTATATTGACTTAGTTATCTCATTATATTGACTTAGTTATCTCATTATATTGACTTAATATCTCATTATATTGACTTAGCTATCTCATTATATTGACTTACTATCTCATTATATTGACTTAACTATCTCATTATAATGACTTAGCTGTGTGCTATGTGCCAAAAAAGGTGCATACATTGATACAAAAGAGTACATTAAATAACATTATTTACATATTGGGAATAATATGGACATTATTAAACTGATACTCACTACATTGCATGATCTTCTAAAACACCCTGTTGAAGATGACCTATTAATGTACTATTCAGCACCACAGACTATAGAGTTACCATGCACACTTTGACTGATGCATGCAGTCACTGTCACAATCAAGCCCTTGGACAGAGGACTGGTACAAGTGTATCTACTGTACCTGCAGGCCTACATTTTGGATACAATGAATATTTCAGAGCATATTGGTATACTGGTAGGCCTATTAAGGTGGCGATTTTTCGCAAAGAACAAAACCATACTCTATTCCCCCAGCTCATCAATAATCATTCGTCAAAGTTTTACATAGAGGTCCGTAATTTCATAAACATCCTCTGACTTTGCCAGGCTGTGCTCAGACATTAGTTCAAAGGTGAAACACATCCTCATCACAACGATTTGTCTTATTTTTTCTCCGCCAAAGCTTGTTCTTTTGTAGCTTCCTCTGTAGTGTCCGTAGGCTTAGTTTAATATTGTGTGATTCCTCCAAAACCACTAAAATGTCCTTATTTGTGAATCCGCGTCTAAAGTAGTCTTCAATTATAGTATCCATTAGTTCAGCTAAGTGTGTCCCACACACTTGCTATTGTTGCTTTGGTGTAAAGGGATGAAAGCTAATTTAAAAATTGCTCTTATATGATAGTAAGTCATTATAATGAGATAGCTAAGTCAATATAATGAGATAACTAAGTCAATATAATGAGATAACTAAGTCAAAATAATGAGATAACTAAGTCAATATAATGAGATATTAAGTCATTATAATGAGATAGTAATTCATTATAATGAGATAGCTAAGTCATTATAATGAGATAGTAATTCATTATAATGAGATAGCTAAGTCATTATAATGACTTACAGGATTTTTCAATTTTTTTTCCTGTGGCGCAAACAGGCTTCCATAATAAAGGCATTACTGTTCAGAAGCGCTGTGTATTTTGTGCAGGAGAACACACCTCTAAAACATGTAAGATGAACAAAAAATCTCACAATGAAAAGATTGACTGCTTAAAAGCACAAGGAATATGCTTTGGCTGTCTAACGAAAGGACATCTAAGCAAAGACTGTCAGAAAAGAATGAAATGTGAAGTTTGTTCAATGAAACATCCAACAATATTGCACATCTGCAAGAAAAGGATTGAACAAAAAGACAACTCTGATAAATACACCGACATTTTAAAACAATTCATACAAACTGCCTTTCATTGTTGAATCCTGTATAAGTTTAAGTTTTACAAAAAAAAACAAGAGAAACGGAATTAAATATGATGAAAGAATAATTAAAAGCAGTGCAAACCATGCAAAGTAGCTGTTGAGGGACAAGTGCTCTTGAACGCAGCTTTTCGTGACGTCTGGCAGCGGTACTGAATGCAGGGCTTTCATTGGCTTGAGGCTCGTGCGTTGCAATCTAAAGTATGCTCGATTGTAGTATCAGCGTGCACCGCATAGGCGGGTTATTAGATCTGCTGAATGCTCAACAACGCAGACTTCACCCGACAGACACCGTCAGCAATAAAACAAGCGCTCCTAATTGTTTACTGAGAACTCGCGCGGAGTTTAGATATTGTACACACATCAGTGGCGGGAGATGCCGTACAGAGTAAGGTACAGACATATCCTTGTTTTGTTACTTAAACTTGTGCAAAAATAAAGAAGCATAGCAATAAGAGCTCTGACAATTAAACGTCTTTGCTGGACGACAGAACAAAGATGGAAGACTTCGGAATATATGCGGTTTTCGGAGTAAACGGTCCCCCTCAGAGGCTGTTGAGGTAACGAAATGATTTTAATAACATTAGTGTTAACATCTTTAGCTTGTTGCTGTCTTTAGAACATTGTGTATGTTAGCTTCAATGTGTTTGAACGGTTTGAACAGCACCTCTATAGTTGTTAAATAATGTTATAAACGTCATAAACCTTTTTATATGTTGCACTTTAGCGCCTCATCAAATCAGCCGTGTACAAAGAGAATAATACTGATTGCTTCATGCTGATAATAACGCCCCATATCGAAGCAAAATAACCCAATAATGACTTTATATCTTTTTCGCCTTGATAGCCCTGAAGGGTCGTGCAGGGTGTGTGTTGCAGTTCCACCAAGTGTCCGCCAGGTGGTGCTGTTCAGCAGCGGGCCGTGGGGGCAGCGTGTCTGCGTCAACGCGGAGCTCAACGACGCTCACCGCTTCCCCATCACTATCGGGAAACTGACCCCGTATAACAAGTAGGGTGACTCTGACCATGTCCCTTTTAATTAAAATCTGACTAATAACTTTTTACAGTAAATGTGTCTGGTTGTCCCTTGCATCTGCTGTCCTCCAGTGATTTCCAATCTGAATTGAAATGATTTGATTTATTGATTTACATCTTGCAGGTGTCTGTCATGGGAGCAGTGGGAGGAGGAGACCTGGACGGACAGCGTTACATTGGATGTCACTCTGGAAGGAGGAAACCTGGTATGTAATGTAACCATATATAGAATGTGGTATAAACCCTAAGATTCAGGACTAAATTGCATACAGACAAAAACTGCCTTTTATCATGTCCATCACAAAGCAAAGAGGAGTCTCTCGGATACTGAACAAATTATTTATTCGTTTGTTACTTGACTTATTGAATACTGTAACGCTCTACCTTTTACTTAAAGCATCCTTTTTTCCCCCCTCAGGTAAAAGCAGATTGGTCCAAGCCAGAGATCATGTCTGTGAAAGAATACACACCAAAGGTAATGTACCATTATTATTATTATATGCAATATTTACCAATACAACCATCAGAAATTAACGGATTCAGACAGTAACATCTTATATCCAGAGCTACTTGCGGCTGTCATATTTAAAACATATAATAAATGTTTCTTAACACTTGTCAATATAACATTTGTTAATGTTTAATAACTTTAGGTTTCTTTCTACATTTAACACAATGCCTCTCAGCAAGTAGTTTTTACAGTCATTGGGTGTTTCTGTTGTGAGCTGAAACCAGAGCAGATTGGGACTTCATAAAAATCATCATGTCCCCTTCAAAGCTAAACATGTCTGTGTTGCATTGCATTCTGGTCTTTTGATGCTAATATCAGCCTCTTTTTTTATTAATCTAACCCACATATTTCAAACAATGTATGCATTTGAAACGATAAATGACACCAAGTGTTGACCCTCTCAGGACATCGTGGCTCCCCTCGCAGCCCGGGAGATCAAGGGCAAGAAGAGAGAGCGAGAGTCAGAGGAAGACTGTGATGAAAATAAGACGACCACGACAGGGGAGCTGGAGAACATTTGTCCCAATGGCGGCGTGGAGAAGACCACTCCTGTGAGAAAGGCCAGAGGTCAATCTAAAGGGGCCCAGAAGCTGTTCAGCAGTGGAGCAGATGCAACAAAGATTAAGGGAACAGGTGAAAGACTGCATGTTGTGCAAGGAGAAGTGTAATTATATTGCATTAATTGTCCTGATGTCAAATCCAAAACTGCCCATGTAGCTGTGAACCAAATCTGTCAAAAACTAATTATTAATCTCTTCATGAAGTGAAATAGTTTTACAGAAGGAATGGCACTAAAAAGTTGTCTTAATGCCTGTTTCTGTATATTCTAGTCTTTGTAAAGAAAGCAGTATTTATCCCTTTGTGTTATTGGTAATGATAATTGCTAAATACACTTGGTGTGGAGGAGTGAAGCTTTTCTCTGTGTCCTCTAATAAAATGTCTTTTAACTTTCCACAGCTAACGGAGCAGGAGAGGCGCAGGGGATTGTGGGTAGAACGCCTCCTCAGAGTGCAGCCAGGACGAAGAGTAGGCAGGCCAAGACTCCCACACAGACCTGTGAGTCTGCATACACATTACATACCGTTTCAGATGTGTTTCATCTTGTGTTTATTCACCTTTCAGTCCCATACCTGGTACATTAGTGCACACCACCCACCAAAGGTTTTCTGTAACTTTAACTTAGACAGGCCGTGATGCATCTAGGTATTTGAACGTGACAGCTACAGTTGGAAAATACACATACTCTCCTTCTTTCCAACAGTAAGACATCTCAATGCCTTTCTTATACCTGTTCATCATATATGGAACTTGTGCCAGGAAATGCTTAGCTTAGCATAAGACTGAAAACATGGACAGTGGTTAGCTTCATGGAGGGTTTATCGAACTGGCCCAAGTAGCTTTCACCTGTTTTTAAAATATCCCAAAGAAACACATACCCTACCAAAAAGAGGTGTTTCGAAAAGAAAGATGCAAATTAACTGCAAAGAGAGAACAAGAATGACAAAGTGTGAAAAGCCTCAACAAAGAGACACACAATTATACAACAAAAAAGAGGGGAAACAACTATAACATTTTATAGATAAAGAGAGATGTGGTGGGGTCTTTTCCATCTGAGGTCTCTTGTCCCTTTTAAAGTTTGAACTTTGATGTCCTGTGTTAACATATTATATCTATCCTGATATTTGGTTTTCCTACAGCCCCATTGGTCAGCCCGTCAGGCCGCTGGGGTCAGACTCTGTGTCCTATAGACGCTCAGACAGCGATTCTGATTGGTGGACAGGGAGCCAGGATGCAGTTCTGCAAGGACCCCATGTGGAAGCTCTGCACAGGTCTGTGGACCATTCACAGCTACAGATATCCTTGAAGCTGTTTTAGATCTGGCAGGGGTCTAATTTCCCGTGGATCAATGTCTAAGAGTTCTTGTCTCTGCCAAACAGAGGACATGTCCTGGGTGGCAGCGGAGACTCTGGCAGAGGGTCCCACCCCCGAGGCCAGGATCGGCCACACCGCCGTCTACGACCCGGACTCCAGGCGAATCTTTGTGTTCGGAGGCTCCAAGAACAAGAAATGGTTCAACGACGTCCACATCCTGGACACACGGAGCTGGAAGTGGACCATGGTGGAGGTGTGTGTTGCTAGTTTTAACTCCATATGGCCTTTTTTTGCTGCCTGTCCTGTTTCTTGAAGTCTTCCTCTCTCCTCAGCCTCAGGGGAAGGTTCCTCCTCTGGCCTACCACAGCTGCAGCATGTTTCGGGGCGAGCTGTTTGTGCTCGGCGGAGTTTTCCCGTGTCCGAACCCAGAGCCCGACGGTTGCAGCGACTCGCTCTACATCTTCGATCCCAACCTCTCCATCTGGTACCAGCCTATTGTGACCGGTAACAAGCCCTCCCCCCGCTCAGGGTAAGATGGTTCGATCCATTACAGCTGCTGGTGCTTTTTTCCAACATCCCTTTTTCCCCGTCTCATCCTCGTTCCTTGTTTTTCTTCCAGCCATTCTGCATGTGTGATGCAGCAGATGAAGATCTATGTGTTTGGAGGATGGGACACCCCCGTCTGCTACAATGACATGTACATGCTGGACCTCGGTAAGCCGCACAGCTGGGTATTATTAGAAATGTATGTATGTATTTATTTGTACGCACAAACAAGACACAATGATCTGGATAGAGGTATAAAAACATTGCCTGGTTCATTTATTTTGACCTTTTTATATTATTATTTTTTTTCAAGACAAATGTATCCCCCCAACTCCATCTCTCTGGTTTCTTAATCTTACTCAGCTACCCAAAAATAAATCAAATAAAAAGAGCAATAATACACAATACACTTAACATAGGAACTGTTTAGAAAACTATAAAATACAATAATAATACCAGTAAAACATAAACGAATCCAAATTAACAGTAGTCATTTTCCAAAAAGTATTTTCTTCCATTTTTATAAAAGGCATCAGACCTTCCTCTGATAGCCAAGGTTAATGTCTCTAATGCAGGACATTGAGAGGGTTGAATCCACTGATAGACAGAGGGAATTACTGGGTTTTCCCAAGAATAGACATTGTATTTTGAGCTTTAAAATAAAAGTGTTCCCGGTATTATCAAGCCTTTAAATCTCTGAGGTCTGTGGTTTTTCTGATGAAACTACGCTAAATGCCTAATAATAAAAATAACAATTATATTTTTGTTTTGCTTAGGTCTGATGGAGTTCTCTGCTGTGAAAACATCTGGGAAAGCCCCCTCTCCACGAAGGTACAGCAAAACACACACAGTTCAGATGTATCAGAAGCACAGATGTCAACAACAAAAGTCTTGAATTTGTGCACTGGTTTCAAAGACATTTTAAACCATATTAAGTCTTATTTTCATATATTCTCGATGTAATATAACCTCTCTGTGTGTGTTCCAGCTGGCATGGCAGTGCAGTGCTCTCGGACACAAAGTTCCTGATCCACGGAGGCTACAACGGGAACAACGCTCTCACTGACGCCTTCGTCTTCGATATCGGTGAGAGGCAGGTCAAAAAAAAAGAAGTGACTTAATTTAAAGAGGAAGTGGCCCCATGGACTGAAAAGCAAATAATGAAGTTAACTTCATGAATAATGAAACAGGGCTTACGTGTATGTTTTCCTTTTTTTATGTATTTATTTGTCACTTTTGTTTGATTTATGTCAGACACCAACAGCTGGACGGAGGTGACGCTCCCTCAGCTGTCCCTCCCCAGGGCGGGACACTCCATCGTCACCATGGAGACAGACGCTCTCTTCAAGGAGGATGGAGACGTGGATATGGACGCGGGCTCCATCGGCAGAAACCTGCTGGTGTTCGGAGGCGGAGACAACGAGAGAAACTTCTACTCCGACCTGACGACGGTCGCCGTGGAGGATCTGCTCGCTGCTGTTTGAGGAGCGTGAGTCAGAGGTGATCCTCACTCCCTGACTGCAGCTATTTGTACACCTCCACACAACCTTTATTATTTATATTCCTTCAGAGTGTCTTCGTTTCCTTTTGTTGTGTGCGCCCTCTTCTTCCCGTTATGTTTTTAAAGGGTTTTTCAAATGTTGGGATTGAAAATTGTACAGTTTGGACATTTGTAGTATTCAGATGTAGCAATAAAGTTTTAAAATACTTTAACAAACATCAAAGAAAAGTTATCTCTCAGTCTCTGTTGATTCAAAAATAATAACAACAATAATCTCTGTTTAAAACTTTTCAGATTATTCTATTTTTGTATGTACATAGTTTAACGTTTTTTTCCTCAGGTAAAATGTATATTTTGTATTTCTGATACATTCAACTTTATTGTTTTTTCTTTACAAATGAATAACGGACTATATATTTGGATGTTGAATTTGTTAAACTCAAAATCACAGTATTGTCATTTCCAAAATCTCTACTCATGTTGCAGCTATTATTCTGTAAAATACTTAATAAACATTTCATTTTCTTAACTCTATTTTATTCACTATCTTCATTTTGAATTTGAGTTGCATCTAATTTGATTTCTGTTCAATTCCATCCCTGAGAAGATAGTAGGCCACATGTGAACACAGCTTGAACACGCTTTTCCATTTTGACCCACTAGGTTTGACACTTAAAACAGAACGACACATTAATAACATCCCTGTTGGCCCGGTAACCAGCACTAACATGTGCTATTGTCACCCTCTGATGCTCTCTTCAAAGAGCCACAGCTGAATGGAGACATTTGAATAAAAGATAAATGGAGTTCAAGAAGGATTATCTTCAATTCTGCAGAAAGGCTGATAATGGTGTCATGAATGTGGCTGGTAAGATTAATACACTTTTAGCAGCTTTCATACAAGAAATGACAAACAACAAAAACTGCAAAACCATTTATACATAAAATGTTCAAAAAAATAAAATAAGTAGCCATATTTGCAGCATGCACATATACACAATATTCACTGCAGCAGCAAAGATAATGTGCTTAGATTCATATATTTTTATATATTTCTATAAGGATTTATTTTATGATATGACTAACTCTTGCTCTCAAGGTGATTGTAGCCGTCTATACAGATTCAGCCTATTTTTGGTCTTGTTCTCTAATTTAGCCCACGCTGCTGTGACTCAGCACCTGCTAAATTGCTGGGTTTAGAAAGGATTTCAATCTAGGCCAGGAACAAAGCAGGAGAAGGATGATCCGTAGAGTTTGCACACACATTCATTTTATGTGTGTTTGTACTCTTTTTGTACTTCTCTTGATTGTCTCCTTCCATAGTCAAGTCAATGCTGCACTGTAAGGCAATACTATTAACACAGAGTGAGCTAGATTCATGTTGAAATGCAAAAAGGCTGCAGAGACAGCCTGCTCGTGATGCATCAACAGTCTGCTGTACAGGATGGCAGCTTTTAGAGGGGAATGATTGGCCACATATTAAAAATAACATTACAGCCTCAATCTGGCGGGATACAGTTGGCAGCCTGAGGTAGGAGACTGGAGATAAAAAGAATGCTATGTCTTTTAATGTTCGTCCAATGAGACTAAAAAATACTCTCATATCAGATGCAATTAACGGTTTCCAGTTTAACCTCCCACTCAGTGCAGCATTTTTCCTCCACAGAAGAAGTATGGCAGCCAAAAAATGCATTTTCATCCAAATATTTATGAGACACACAGCAGGAAGTAGTCTCTCAATGATAGGCTGTGGGATATGTTTATTTATTTCAATAGATAGTGTTTTGTAATATATACAGGCATCCTGTAGGTGGCGACACTTCCGCACATTTTCACAATCAACCAAGAGCCCTTTTCCTTTTTTACCCTTTTTTTCAACAATTCCTGCTAACACAGGCAGACACATTAACAAATACAAAGGGAACAACAGATGGTATGGATTTACAAAACATAAAAGGATACAGATAACAACAAGGGACAGCATGTTAAATGTAAACATCGCAGCCATAACAAATTTACATAATTAGTAGTAAATAAATAAAATATAAGGCAGAAAAAAAGAAGATGGAAGGAATAAAGTATATGAATTCAGGGTTTGATCTGATTGCTTAAAGGTTGATTATCTGTTTATATTTTTTGCTGAATAAAACAACATTAGGCCGGTGAGCTTGGTATGACGGTTTGGTTTAGTATTACTAATTAAAACTAGACTCATACAGCTCATGAAAAACCTGTAAAAGAAATATATTAAAAGATTAAATACGGTCTCTTGTGATCGACCTTCAAACTGGATATGCTCCAACACACTGAAAAAGAAAAAAAGGACATATTCTGCCAAGTCAGTTGGATTAGTGTGTGAGTGTTTAATGATTGATAAGTTACAAGAAAGGCCCAGTGATTCCCTCTGGTACAGGATATTAATTATTATATGAATACTGTTCAATGCACTGAAAACTGAGTTGTTTGTCTCCTATAACAGAGTTTGTGTACCCCTGCGTTTGTACTCCTTCCATCATCAGGTATGTGATTTTTACCTCGATTCACTGGGAAATCCTGCCAGTTGGACGCTCTCCCAGTCAAGCCTCTCATACCCCTTGATTTCCTGATTTATTTTTTTATTTCTCCATAACATCCTTGCATTGTGCAGATGGTGAACACCGGTGACTAGTCTCTGCGGACCTCCTGATTGACAGAGTTCAGACATCACCACTTCTAACGGAAGCCATATTTCTTCGTCAGTCCATGGCTGTTGCTAAGTAACTTGAAAAATGTCTGTGCCAGCTGTCAGCATCTCACCGTCACATTTATGGACACATTTTTACAAATTACATTTCTACAGCTGTGCAGAGAAGACACATATTCGACACCACGGCCAACAGCAGAGCAAAAATAAGAGATATGAGGTCTTTAAAATGTGACCTCAGTCTATTCTTTCAATGAACATTGACACATTAATTTGTTTGAGGGCACCAGGGTTAACATTTTGAACTAGATTTGGACATAGAGCCCCTTTACAAATTAGGGCAACAGGACTAATTAATAAAGCGAGACTTAGATTGAATTTAATTTGTACACATTTTCACAAATGACCAGAAGTAACTGTCAAAAGAGTGGATTATTGTTGGGGACCCTGGGGTTCTATCAACCAATCATTACTGTATTGGCCTATAGACTCAAGATTAAGTAAAAACACAACACATAATAAATAACATACAATTGACAATACAAAAAATAAAAACCCAAGTTTATTTAGCTAGAATTTAATTTCTATAACTATCTTAGACAAGATGCCATTAACGTAGGTTTATTCTGTTCAATTGGAAATCTTGCACCTAAAAACAACTGTTGAAATGCATCTTTGCCTCAGCTGTGATTGCTTCTGAAGCATTCAAAGCAGATATATGGGGACCCCATAACAATGTCATATGTACATCTCAAATTGATTTTGCTTTTCAAACTTAAATTGTACACAGAATATCCTGCTGCACCTGCCATTTAATAAACTAAGTCAACAGTAAAGGCTCGGAAAAAGCCGATTGGAGCCGAGTGCAGTACGAACCCCCTCCCTCTCTAATCGTTTCGTGGTGCAAGCAGCCATGTTGCCGCGAGCTTGTTCCGGTATCAGGGCAGGATCGTGCGCATAGACTGCAATCGGGCGCAGCTCCTCGCCTCTCTCCCCCTGTCGCCCGTGACACGCACCTCCTAACGAGAAAACCCCAGTATACCAATAATGGATTTTACAACCTGATGATCCCTTTTTGAGTCGGCGGGTCTTGGGAATAACAGCAGTCGGTGTAACGACAGGACGAGCTGGTAAATCGCCACACTGCAGTGCAGCACTGTTGAACGACCTTATTCCAATCACGCAACACAAGGAAGAGCGCCGGTGATTTCCGTGGATTTAGAGTTTTGTGGGCTGCTCTGTGGCAGTCAGCACCGCCGCGGCCGCAGGAGGAGCAGCTAACTAGCTAACTTTACTTCGAAAGAAACACTCAATTCGCTACATGGGCTAATTTTGGCCAGCCTGTAAGCTAGCGCAACAGATTAATTCGTGTTTTTCACCTGCCATGTGACCAGTTTACATGGTGCTGCTTTTATTTTTTGGATACCTTTACCCTGGATATCTCGCTGGGAACATTTTGAATAGTTTTGTGGGAGTTAGGAAGGTCGAGCCCTCGCCGGGAATAACTTTGGCCTGAAAGTTTGCAGAACCCGGAGCTGGCTTCAAACCTGAAAGGAAACATCCCTGCCACAAAAAAAGAAAAAAAGAAGCGTCGACACTGTGTTATGAAACCGACTCTGGATAAACGTTTGTTGTAGATTTGGGCGACAGTTGACGCTTCCTCGGACGTTAGTTAGCAACCTTACAGGTTAGCATGCTAGCCACCTAATTGAACCTTGTCTCGTTCAATACAACCAACTTTTCTTCGTGCTAGCACAAGTAGCTAGCCGGCCAAAACGTCATTAGGTTGGTAGCTCCCTGGTCACAATTGACACTGCTAACTGGAAACTGAATGTATTCACAACAAGACCGAAGCTGAAGAAGACATTTAGCTTTTTCCTGTTTTGTGCTTGTTGACAAACATGGGACGTGCGGTTGCTGCTAGTTGGGTTCAGCTAGCTGGCTAACTCGGCTAGCCACTGATGTGGGTTTCAACTTGTTGATTCACGGGCTATCTGTCGTGCTGCTAGCTGGCTAGCGCTGGACTTCTGCTGGAAATTGTCCTCTGCCCTCAGCTAGACAGATTTTAAATGTACAATAGACACTGAAGAATCGTTTTTGTTTCATTGTTTCCTTCCCCCTTTTTGGCAACTTCAAGTCTTCAAAAAATGTCAACAAGGACCCCACTGGTGCAAGTCATTGAAAATACAGCTGGGCAGGTAAGACTCTAAGATCATTCTCCATATTACTGTTGATATTTGTTTAACATTAACTCTACTTCAGTATGATATTCCTATATGCTGTGGAGAGGGGCCCTGTTTGGCCTTCTCCACAGTCTCTGGTTGTCTCTTTGCTTTTTCTCTCTGTTGTCTTTGCCACACAGCAGTGATTCACCAGCCTTGCCTACGCACTCACACTGGATTTCCCACTCTTTGCAGAATAGAAGAATACATTTAGGTTTATGTTTAGTCTGTGTGTTGGGCATGTCCTCCTACTTGACTTTTCAGTACTTTGACCTGTTGCAATGCAGACAGGCAGTCAGACAGTTCCACATAATTGCTATATTGTACAGTACAGAAACCCTATGCACTATTATTTCTCCATAGTGCATGTGTAACATATCTTTTTTTTAATGCAATCTTGTGTGACTTGCGCCTCACAGCTTTATGTTTATATGCACAGTAAAAATGTATTGAAGCCATCATAAATACGTTTTGTATATTGCTAGGTTTTGTGTTTGGGTGGTGTTTGAGAAATGTTTCTATTAGAATGTTGACTTTTGTTGAAGGCTTGATACCTTTTATGTATACATATGTTTTTTGCAGAAAATATTGATTTGCAAATTCTGTTGTGCAGGCAAGGCTTAAAAAATCCAAAAGGAGATTTGAAAATGGAATTGTATTTATGCAGGACAATGTTGGGAACCTTGAATATGCAACAAAGCTTTAATGAGAAAAAGAAGCATTTGGGGTGTGATAAAAGTAAAAAGGGTTTTAAGGTTTTTGATGCAAACTTGTAAGAAACAAGACTCCTCTATCAATAATTGATTGAGTTAAATTGGAAATATCATTTCTAGGTGCTGGTACAGGGGGTGATTCTCAAACTCACTCACAAACCATATCCGATTTTGACCTAAATCTACTGACCCTTAAGCAGAGGCCAGAGGGATTCTAAAAACACTATAAATACCTTTCAAATATGCAAAGGCTTTTCAGAGCTGGAGATTCAAGAAGTATACATTTCTATTAACTTGAATAGACAAACACACTGGTAGTGTGCTGTAAAGATTAAAAAACAAAAAGACCCCTGAACTGTGCTCTGAAAAACATTATTAGAGGGCTGGAAAAAAGCCCTTTTCCAAGACGGCATCTGTCTTAATCTTGTTGACAGTTTTATCTGGAGATTCATTGTAATTGGGACAAAGATGCACATTCTCACATGAAAACCATTATAGTTCCCGATACAGAGCATGACATGCATTACTTGGGGCAGCTGTTGACAAACATCAACGGATTGAAAAAAAATCTCTTTTGAGTGATGGATGGAAACATTGTCCGTCTACATGTTGAAAGACTAGCCAGTGGGTGATGTCACCCCGAGTGCGAGCTAAACCAAGTTCTATATTTGTGACGCTTAAGTGTCTATAGGTAGGCCAATGTAGCTGTGGTGACAATTCAGTGTGATGGATTGTTTGAGCAGTTGGTCAGTAGCTTTGATAAGTATAGCAACATAAATAAAGCAGATGAACACAGAAGAAAAACTATGTGGTTAAAACCCTTTTATTTCACAGTTTTTTACAACCATGGTTATTTGAAAAACATAAACAATAGGAGTATTATTATATTGTACTTTAATTGAATCTGTTGCAAGAGCTGCACCCTCTGTCAAACAGTTTTCTACCTGAAATGATGAAAGCCAATCACAGGTGTGTAAAATCAGCTGCACAGCCTTCCAGACTGCAGATATGATCCTACCAGCCAATATGGAAACCTCTTGGTGTTGGAGACTCAATGGTTAAAAAAATGTAGGCTGTGTTCGCTTCTTGCACAAATAAAATGCTGACAGAAATCGTCTGTTGATACCATGATCTAGCTGCGAGTGTATAATGGATCAGAGCTCTCATTACAATCCAAGCAGACAGCTAAACTGGTAGGTGTAGGCAAATCATTTTCCTACAGGGCTACACCCTTACCTGGAACAGAGGTCAGAAACAATACAGTTCATTATATAACCCTTTTGACTGTAGCAGCTTTAAACACACACTGAGTACAAAACCAAAGGGCAGTAGCTTGGTGATAAATAACGCTCACTCTTGACTTCCTGGTTTGCCCTGTTTGTGTACCCTTTAGTGAAGTACCTGAAGCAATACAACCTCCTGTGTGTAGATTTGTTGTAGTGCTAATGTTGGTCAGAATGCACGGTTTACTCTTCCTGCAGCAACTAGTGGGGATTTAGGGGTTTTAGGAAAAAAGTTTGGGGTCATGGCTAGTCCGCAACTGGGTTTGTAGGCAAAAGGTCACAGATGGATACTCCCACACAAACACAGTCTGTTTTAAAAGGCCATGTATAGAAAGCCTTTGGTGTCGGGTCTCAAGATACAGGACAAAATGGCACCGGACATGAAGACGGGTTGAGTGTTGACATGACTGTCCCTCTTCCCTGTCATAGATGTATATTTTGATCTGAATAGTCAATTTGTCGCCAGGTAAATAATGAATTATCTCAAAAATATCCTCACCTTGTCTCTGCAAAAAAGACTGTTTGAGTACAGGGCTGTAACCAGTATTGCAGATGATTGTTGACTTGTTTGGTCTATAAAATGGTGAGCAATGTAGATCAGTGCTGCTCACAATTTAAGATGATGTCTTCAAATATTGTGGTTTGTCCACAACACGAGTAAAGAAACCAGAAATATTCATATTTAAGAAGATGGATTCATTTAATTTGACAAAAAAACAACAAAAATGTTATCGATTATCAATGAAGTTGTAAAATACTAATTCACTGATTCATCTTAAGTCCCTTACACACCAAGCCGATTTCGGATGTCGGGCCGTCGATGAGCGTCGTGTCGCCCTACTCATTACATTACATGTTACTTGTTAGACGCTTTTATCCAAAGCGACTTACATACTCAATACTGTGGGCAATCCCCACAGGAGCAATTTGGGGTGAAGTGTCTTGCCCAGGGACACAACGACATGCTGACTGCAGTGGGGTTTGAACCTGTGCTCCCCTGATCCCAACACCAAGGCTCTATCCACTGCCCCACACGCCTCCTACTCAGATTGGTGTGTCTTGGTGTGTCTTTTCGGCCGTGCCGACACCTTCCGCCGCCGATTCGACATGTTGAATCGGGAGGCTGTCGGCTAAAGGCCGTCGGTCAAAGAAATCACTCTGATTGGCTGTTCAGCTTAGCGAATCAGTGCATGAGAAGCGAAACGGAAGTGAGGGACCCAAACAAACTATTAAGAAGGCAAATCTGAGATTTCATTTCTCTCGACAAAGGTTCGGGAAAGCCCCATGAGCTTCTCGCTGTAGAGTGAAAATGGAACGCACACGCTATTTGTTGTTTGTTTATATCACGCAGTCTGTTCTTCTTCTCTCGGTGTATCACGCAGTCTGTCTTCCGGTTGTTGCCTCTTTTGAATGACGAATACACACTACCACCGCCTGCTGGTAAGGAGAGTTATTGCCACTCACGCATGCGCAGTTCGTACGTGCAACTTGGCCGTTGGCTGAAGTCTTTGCGGTGTGTTCCAGTGCGAAACATGGCCAAGACGCAGGAGACGTGAGGCGACGTTCCGTCGGGACGTGTTCTTTGGTGTCAGTTTGGTGTGTAAGGACCTTTAACCTGACTGTCACTATAAACAGTTGCTGGGCACGTATCATAAGAGAGCTGTCAAATGTAGTGAAGTGACTTGTGACATCTTTCTGACGGTGTGAAATAGCAGATATGTTGAGGGGCTCTGATCTGACCTGTTGCCACACAAGGTTTTGTCCTGGCTGTTAGGTATGACACTCTTCGGTGTGACAATAGTTTAACCTTGAGTACCTGGATTTCTTTTTTTTGCGCAATATGGTGATAAAACGGATATAATAAATTAAAAAGCCTGAAGGTTTTGTTTCAGTATCTATGTGATCTAAGAATGGTGGCTTATTAGTCCAAAAGGGGGAATTGCATAGCTTGTGTTTGCTGTAGGTTCTCACTCTGTGTCCACTTCCCCAGACATGATCAGTTGATTGTCTGATTTCCTGTTTTACAATGTTCCCTCTCTATTCATTGAGTCACATCTTCTGAAAAGACAGAGTAAAGCAGCCAGAAATACTGGTCTGCCTCTTCAATTGTTACTTCATCTTCCATTTCATTGTTTAGGTAGTTGCACACTATCCAAGCAAGCTGGATCCTCCCCACATTGAAGTGTAATGGATTTGAAACATTTATTTGTCCGAATGATATTTCCTATACGTCCAAATGAACTAAAGTGCATTTAGGGCTTGATTGTAATATTTTAATTGGGTTTACTCAAGGTTTATTTATACAAGACCGTCCATCTCTAAAGGAAATAAAACAAGGAAGAAGGAAATAAAGAACACATTTACAAGATGATATGAAGTCATTTAAGGTCTGAATTATTCCAAACCTGATTTGTTGAATTAAGGCGTGGACAAGCTCCCACCCAATCTTGACATGAATACAGTCTAAAGCTAATTCCTTTTTATGGAAGATATGTTTCCAGTATACCTGTGTGTGCAGTTTTGTTTTCTGACCAAGTTAACAACGGCTGTCATGTTATTCTTGTATTGACTTTTATCGAGCAGGAACAATGGGATGGGATTCCCGTGGGACAAAATGACTTTTAAGTTGTATTGTAGAGTTTGGTGACTGGATGGGAATAAAGATAATCATCTGATAGTCAATCTTATGTGCAGCTGTCTGAAGATCAATGTGAAGGCTTCAACATTCTCATTAAAACCCAGAAACCTAGAGGTACCCTGTAAAAATACCTTTCTTTTCCATCCTGTCTTTCAAACAAGCAAAAGTTACGTTTTCACTCTGTGTTATATTATACAGTTCTAAAAAAAAGGTGCTGTGTGAGTTGCTATCTGCGATACATGTGTATGTGATCTGTGTATGTGTATGTGTGAGAATGTTGCAAACCAAAGAGAAACCCACTCAAAACTTAACTGCAAAGCGCTACTCATGCTACAGAAGGTTGAGGCTCTGGTCAATACAGAATTGGTAAAAAAAGAGCCACAGGATAGGAAAGCAAGAAATTAAATGAAGAGAAGGAGTTGTGAAGAATTGTGATGAAAGGGTTTGTGTGACAGTGGCTGTTGAGTATTGAGGCTGATGAGTATTGAGACTGAACGATATCTATAGCCGCGTTCACACCGCGTACTTTGCAGTACTTAGTGCCGGCACTTAGTGCCCCGGCACTTATTACCCCAGGGCACTAAGTACCAATCGCGTTCACACCGGAGTACTTTTCCCCGAGGGAAGATTACGCAAATGAGCCGCTGACGTCACTTCGTCTTCTTCTGCTTTGGGTTTACTGGCAGGCTGCAAACAACTTCACGGCGTATACTGCCGCCCGAAGTCCCCGGCCGGAAGTCCCCGGAGTTGGGGACTGGCTTCAGTAGAAGCTGCTGGGATTCACAGCAGCTTCTACTGAAGCCTTCCAAGTAAATTGCCAGAACGCCGACACTTCCTCATCTCCACCGCTCCCATGTTTTTTTTTGTGTTGCCATAAGTTATTCTCTCTCCGTTGGTGCGCGGGGCTAATGCTAATGCTAATGCCACAAATACAATGGCGGCTTCACAAAACCTTTCAGAGTTTTACGGGGTGTGGTTTGCAATTCGCCCAGCCAATCAGAACTGGGGCACTTTTTCCCCCCAGGATAGTACCACCTCTCTAGCAGGCACTAAAAATGGGGGTAAAAGTTCCCGGCACTAAGTACTCTTTTTGGTGTGAACGCAACATCAGGGGTACTAACGGAACTAAAGGGGAAAAGTACGGGGAAAAGTACTCCGGTGTGAACGCGGCTAATGTCTTTCATAGTTTTAGCAATAGCATTTTTCCCCATTTAGGACTGAATTGTTTAAGTAAAAATCTGGTTATCCCTCGCCCTAGTTTCCAATCTATTCCAGTTTGACCTTTGTAACCCGCACCATGACTGAAGAGTTGACGGTTGCAGGTTCAAAATGCCTACAAGCTCCACAGCAACGAAAGACAAAGCAAACACAGTATTGGAAATATGAGTGTAGCTGAGCACAGTTTGATGTATTTCATCTGACACCTTGGGAGTGTGAGAGCTTGGTAGAGAATCTCCCTGCGAGCGAGCTGGAAATTCAATATAAATGAGAGAAACACTGAATGTGTGAGGCATGCTGGTGAAGATGTGTTTTGATATTCTAGTGTTCACCTCTTTGCCTGTCCTTATTCCTTCTCCCCTTGAATGACTCATCTTGTAAGCAATCTATAACACACATGCGCTTTCTCACACACGTTGCTGTTACGCCCAGGAAATCATAAATTATGCCTCTCTCTTTACCAGACCAGTCACTAGGCAGATGAACAGAAAGACAGAGCTAGCCAGGGCCCTAGCAACAGAGAACCTGCCGCAAACACACACTCAGACACACACAGTAGATCAGACACTCCATCACATTCACAAATGTTCTTGTCGACACACACACACACACACACACACACACACACACACGCAGTTTCCTAATTTTCCCCCTGCACACAGACAGTTGACTGTTAATAGGATTGGAATTACATTTTGATTCATGGGCAGTTGTCCATTTATACCTGGATTTCCGGTGGAAACATAAATATAGGACGAGCAGCCACCTAGGTGTTGAAAAAAACAATGCAGTGAAGTTCAGTGCTTTGTTTGTGTGTCGGATTGTCCAAGGGTAAAACAGGCCTTTCCAGTCGAGCCGAGTGGAAGGTGTGGCAGCTAACTGTCGACCTGCCATTTGAAGGGCTTGACGTCATTCAGGTGTAGGCGTGTGGATTTCTTTCTCAGGGCGTCAATGTATTTTCCCTTTTTCTGTGTAGTCATCTGGTGTTAGTCATCCATAAATACTTGGAATCCTCCCGGTGTCAAAATGTTTGTTTTGATTTGTAACAAAAGTTAAAGGAATAGTTTGGATTATTTGAAGGAGAGTTGTATTCATCCCTAGTCAGTGTTTGCATGTATTTAGAATATTTTCCAGGCTTTAACTTTCCATCAGTTAGCCATTTCCAACAAGGAAATGAATGTTATCTATGCTCTCTTCAAAGCCACCAGACTCCATTGACAAAAAACGAACAAGGAAGTTGCAAGTCTACCGCTGCCTCGATTAGTATTTATGTATTAGTGTTTGATCTTGTTGCCTCTAAAGGGTTCATTTGGATTACCTAATGTCACACAATAACAGAAACAAACCAGCTGATCCAGGCAGCAGTAGACTTTATAAATAAAGCATTCATTTAGATTGTGGCCTTTTTTTTATCATGTAAAGAACAGATTTTCAATAATTGCTTTTATGTTGATGGCAATCTTTCAAGCTTTAATGCTACAACCAAACACTAGTAATTAGCTTTCTATCCAAAAATACATTTCCCATGTCTAACACGTTCTGTGTTCTGTTTGATGTGTTATGAGACTACTACATTTGTATTCACCTACTCATCTACTTCAGTGTTTCCCACAGATCTGAAATATACTTTTGGTGGGTGGGTGCGCTAGTGGAGCACGCTCGTCAACTGTTCGCCGGAGCCTCGCAGCAAGGTTACTGCGGAGCGCATACAGCAGACCCTTCACGCGATAGCAGAGCGAACAGGTACAGGAGGGGTAGAGCGAGGGATCATTGTCCACTAGTTAATCCATCGCAGATGGCGTCGTGCTCGCGGACGGATAAAAAAACAAAACCTAAATGGGTCGCGAAATATACTTTGGCGGACGTTAATATACCTGGGCGGCCCGCCCAAGTAAAGTCTATGTGGGAAACCCTGGTCTTTAAAGCAAAACTAGTATTAACCTGCAATTTGTAGCCCAAACTATGAACACTTTGCATCTGTAGTTTAAATCTCAGTCCCTTTTCCACCATTATTATCCTGCAGGATTAGCTGTGTCCATTACATGAAATATCCTGATCTCTGCTGAGTCACACTGATTCCTAAATACAGAAAGATATATATTTGAGTGAGAACCAGTAATAAGCATGCCACATGATCAAGGTAATGATTTTCAAGTTTTGATGAACACAGTTACTTTATTAAATCTTTAATTGAAGACCTATTGGGACTTGTAATCATAATTTGTCTTTGCGTATAATGGTGGCACTCCTCCTGCGTGGGCATTTCTTTTTTCCTTGGAGTTCTATTATTTAATATAGAGTAGTGTCAGCAGTCTTTGTTTCAGGCGAGGCGGCCCAAATCTCCTATAAAACACGGTGGGGAATCCCTTTCCCCTATCTATCTACACATATCTATATTTTCATCAGTTTTTCTTTTAACTCTGCCACCCTGTGAAAGCTGAGCTAAACAGACCCGTTTACTCTGGTGGCTCACATGCACGGCCCTCACACACACACACACTCACGAACACACACTCAGTTGCATAGCAGCAGAACGAGGGCACGCAAGGAAGTGCTGTGCAGCATGTCCCAACTGTGACAGCAACAGAGCAAACGGGGGCTCTGAATTGATTTGACACACACACTCGCATGGACACACACAAATATACACTTACCTAAGAGGTTAGGGGTAATCCAGTTCAAGAGCAGACACACGCGACACTACATTCACAGCAAACTGAGACTCAGCGTGACACCACCTTGCTAAAGTAAAGGGCCTCTCACAAATGTCCTTAGCCTTATGCAGACAGTTTGTATTGCTATTATGCTATATAAGCTATACTGTTTATTAGATGTTCCCCTACAGACTTTCATAAGAGGTGACAAAGGACCATGCTATCAAAAAATGACTGTAATTATTTAAAAAAACAGTGTGCAGTTCACTTAATGATTTTTCAGACTTGCAGTGCTGTGAGCCAGTAGCCCCTAAAACACACATCAGCACTTCAAAAGTTCTTCAGCTTTTAGTCTTTAGTTACTGATAGCAATCAAGATGCGGCGTAATAATGGAAACAGACTGATTCAACAATTAGACCTCCAACCATACTCATTTTAGTTGTTGACCGAGCAGTCTGCCACAAATATTGGATGGAAAGGTAGGAAATTGTGGTCATCTATTCTAGTCAACATTATCACCCACAGGATGAAAAAGTGCAGAAAATGATTTACAGCATACAAAGACTGGTCCCCATGGCAGTTTGTAACTGCCTCCTCGGTGACTTCATCATGGCGAAAAGCTAAGATGAATCAGAAGAACTGTTAAACGGGTGCAGTAACATTTCTCTCAGGCATTTGGCAGCTTTTTAACTTGTGTCCTTTTAATTTCCCTCTCATTAGAGTGGTTGTTTCACATGAGTCTAACCAAGGTTATTCCCTGCAGGGGTTTCCTGCGTAATTAGCTAGTTCCAGTAGCTGTAGCTGCATCCATAATTTGTGTTTATATTTGAGAGATACTATAAAGCAAGCAAAATATGGTGTCTAAAAGAGAACAATTCAAAAGTAGCGTCTGTCTTTAATAAATGGTACATTTTGTCTCTGGAATCTATTTTTGAATCAAACCGTGATAATATTGGGATGGTGCAACAAACATGCTCTCATTTAAGGACAGTAAACTCTGTCTCTCATTTGTTTTTCTTGAAACCCATCATGCCATTAAAGGAGTATAAATAGAAACAGAAACATATGAATAGCAGGGTAGGGAAAAGAAAGAACGGCAGGGAGGGAGCAAGAGAAAAGGAAGGAATGATGAAAGTGAAACAAACCAACACCGAGATAGAGGGTAGGATTCAGCAAGCGACAAGTCTCCATGGCAACACAGCCATCACGACCTAGAGTTGGGAAGATTGTGTGTGTGTGTGTGTCCTCCCACCTACAAATTTGAGTATAATGCAGCAGCTTTCGTATCTGGTTGTGTTATGTATCCAATAAAGACCCTGTTTGTTCTAAGCTTGTTTGTTTCACATATAGCATTAGGCGCGTTCACACCGCAGTACTTTTCCCACTTTAGTTCCGATATAGTAACGAAATGTCGTGTTCACACCAAAAAGAGCCGGAACTAAAATGAGTTCATGAGAACCTTTTTACCCCCTTTTCCGTCAGTTTTCCGTCCCTGCTAGAGAGCAGGTACTTTCGTGGGAGAAAAAGGTTCCTATGTCTGATTGGCTGGGCGGAATGCAAACCACGCCCCGTAAAACTCCAAAAACGTTTTGTGAAGCCGCCATTTTATTATCCTCGCATTAGCATTATTAGCATTAGCCCAGCGCAGAAACGCAGAGAGACTAACGGCCCGTCCACACAGCGGCGTGCGTTGAAGCTTGCCGGCGGGCGTGTCTGAAACTCGACCAACAACCAATCACATGAATCTCCCGCCCCTGACACATAAGCAGCGGTTTGATTGGCTAGAGCTTGTACTGGCATATGATTCGATTGGCTGACGCTTCTGCCAAAAATCATCAATATTAATCATCACATCATAGACTTTGGAAACACCATGCATTTAGAAAGAACACTAATGTGAGATCTACATGCATCAAGAAATGTGTGCAGAAAATACAGCTTGTGTTATTTTTTTTCTTCTTTTTTTAACACCCCTTCAGTAAAGTTAGGCTCATTTGGACTGGATTTATTAGAAAGAAAATACATTGAAAGAAATGCATGTCATGAATCATGCTCTCATTAACTGCACTAATTTTTCTGGCAAATTACAGCAGGTGGTACATTATGACACATGTACTAGCAGATGACAAATGAGTTACATGAAAGCAGCCTACAGGCCTGACGATAAGCTTGCATGTGGCTGACATTACAGCTCTTTTAATGAACTCCAGCATTGGCTTTTTCTTTTTTGAATTAGCACTTCCTGTCAGTGTAAAGGGGGGACGATTATCTTCCACAGAGTGTACAGAGATCTCATCAAATTCAACCACCTCCTTAAAACACATGGCGTCACCTGAAGGGGATCTAAATGATCGGAACACCAATCAAATGTAAATAAGGTTACTGGGGCTGTAATTAATGCTATTTACACCATTAGTTTTGTTAATCACATCATGGGGAGACATTGCCTATAACTATCAAATTGGTGAACATGGGCTCTGGCAGTGTGCCAGCATGAAGACCTTTAGTATAACCTCATAAATTGGTTTGCAGCTCGTTGCTCTTAAATGTAATTAAGTTTGATATGGTTTCCCCCGAAGGTTGTCATTTCAGACTTCAGCCATTCTACATCGGTAAACTGAAGTAATGCTCAATAAGGAAGGGAGAGCTGTACATCTGTAGTTATTTGAAATAAGAGGGAATGGTGTGATTACATTTAATTTGTTAACAGCAGGTTAAGGTATTTAGAAAAAACAAGGTGTGCATAAAAAGCTTATAAAAATAATAGGTACTAATGAGACCTGTTGGTTTTTTGCTCAAATTGTCTGGAAAGTTGCCATATTGTTATTGTGTATAATTGGAGTAATGATAGGTCTGTATAACAATACCCCATATTTAGTAAATCAAAAGCACATGCAAAAACTATTTGACATAATTAACACTTTAGATTTATTTAAAAATAAATCTTCCCCCTTTTCCCCACTATAATCCAGTGCCTCTGCTTTCCTAACTTTAAGTCCAACAACCTAAACAATGAGGCAAATATGACTGGTCACTTCAGAGTAATGTGATGTGAGTCTACTCAGTAAGGTGAAAATGGGGGGAACAGTCTGGCAGGCTGATCAGATTATAGCTGATAATTCATCAACTTGATCTGGCGTCTCAGTAAGCAGGGCTGAAGGGAGCATGTTGTTTTCTACAATGGTGATTCAGCTTAGCCTAGTTTGTCATGTTCATTTTCCAAAGTGTGCAAGTTTTTAAGCCCCCCCATCTACTTTTATCAACCCTACTTTGCCTCCGTACTGTTGGTGGTGGTTTTGCCTGTGTTTGCCTATCTTGCGTTTGAGTTGACGCAAGCCGTCTCTTGATAGCGTGCTAGACACACTTCATGTGCCACTCTTTAGGGTCACTTTCTGGACTCTACTGTATAAAAATGTCCATCTGGTTGTATCTGACTGGCTTCCTGTCAGAACTACAGATTAGTAAAGGTCAATGATAATGAGGCTTGAGTTAAAACACAACCAGTACTGGCTTCTTGGATTAACATTACTGCTTTGTGCGTGTGTGGTCATGTGCACATGCTTGTGTTTGCAGTGTGGCAGTAAATGGCTCTCAGCTGCAAACATCTTGTCAGTGCATTTTCACTTTGTGTGAGTGTGAATGTGTTGGGAGGAGGTCTGAATTGTAGGGCCGGATATAAACACGATGCTAATGGTCTCTCCACACGGTAGGCAGAGAACAATAAAGTCTGCCAGTATCCGACAGGCTTGAATTATTGTTTAATAGTGGCTGTCGTGTAAAAAATCTGGCAGGAAATTGGAAATAAAAATGTTATATTTATTGACATGTTTTGAAAATGTATGTTAACATGTGTCAGTTCACTAAACTGCAAAATTAGAATCTAATCAGATAAGAAAATTGTTTCTTGTTAAAAATATTTTAATAAATATAAATAAGTGTATTCACAGATAAATGTACAGTTGCTTTCAATTGTATGCTCACTCACGCCTTGTTCTTTTCTTCCAGTCTGCATGCAAAATGATATAAAAACAGTTCAAATATACAACCATTAATAGATGTATGATAATAAACATAGCCAGTTCTGCATCTCCTGGACAGATTAATTGACATACAAATTATTTGCACACAATATACACAGGTTTATAATTAAAGTTGCTGCAGTTTTAGTGGTGTGTCTCCTTCCTACAACCCTGAATCATCTATAGAGTACACATGCTAAAGTATAAATAAGAACTTGTTGTTATTATGCTGGCCAGCCAAACCGCTTAAACGTTTTGCATGGCTTTGCTTACTGCCCTAATTTCAGGGACGCCTGAAGTGGTCAACAATGTCATGTGATTTGTTACATATATGTGTCTTTGGGCCATGTGCTTTCTAATTTACCTCCTCAGCCCCTTCCACACGAGGTGCCTTCATTTGGTGTGAATGTCATTAACAATTCCTGACTTTCAGTGAGGTCGACTTTCAGTTTTTAAAAGTTAGACATCCTTTGTAAATACAGAACATGAATTCAAAATGAGAAAACACTGGAATCTAAAGTTAGTAAATTCTTTGCTAGAGAGATTATGTTGGCAGTTTCAAGTTAGTATTCATGAGTCACATACGGCATCAGAGGATAATGTGAGAACAAAACAATGATGTCACTTATTGTCCTCCAACACATCTATATTGTGTGTGTGTGTGTGTGTGTGTGTGTGTGTGTGTGTGTGTGTGTTGTGTGTGTGTGTGTGTGTGTGTGTGTGTGTGTGTGTGTGTGTGTGTGTGTGTGTGTGTGTGTGTGTGTGTGTGTGTGTGTGTGTGTGTGTGTGTGTGTGTGTGTGTGTGTGTGTGTGTGTGTGTGTGTGTGTGTGTGTGTGTGTGTGTGTGTGTGTGTGTGTGTGTGTGTGTGTGTGTGTGTGTGTGTGTGTGTGTGTGTGTGTGTGTGTGTGTGTGTGTGTGTGTGTGTGTGTGTGTGTGTGTGTGTGTGTGTGTGTGTGTGTGTGTGTGTGTGTGTGTTGTGTTGTGTGTGTGTGTGTGTGTGTGTGTGTGTGTGTGTGTGTGTGTGTGTGTGTGTGTGTGTGTGTGTGTGTGTGTCCTAGCCTGCAGCTGCCCAACCATGAAGGCCGCATCCGAAGACAAAAATAGTCGGACATGAAAGAGGATAGGAGTCTGAGAGGAGGAAGACTAAAGAGTTACAGACTGTGGACGAGGCAAAGAACTCAGAGGAAACATGTTTGAACTTGAATTTAATGAATTTCAACCATTACAAGTTTATCCTGCCAACAAGTGGGTGGATGGATGATCCATTTAAGCACTAGATAACCAGAGGCGGAAAGTTTGTCACCGTGTTGTGACCTTTCTATCAGTTGTAGTACAGTAATAGTTGTACATGTTACACAGCCTTTGTAAGCTGGTTAAGTTTCACTTTTTTTTTAAGGGGAGATAACTTGTAGAGCATATTCCAAAGTTCCCTTGTCTTATAATAACCTCACTAGTGACGAGTGCAGTCATAAAGCTGTACCTCTCTTGTTCTTTTAGTTATGCTACTTACATCTACTTTCAAAGTGTGAGCTGTTTTTATTTAGTTTTCGGAATGATAGTCTTTTATGGAAAGTGTCTCTTTCTTTTGTTGAGGAACCTTGATGCACTAATTCAATTCAAATAGTTGGAAAGAGTTGTTGTTAGTGATAGGTGCCTAGAGAAGTCCTTGTACTTTTTTTTAGGTTGATTTCAAAGCAATGTATACTCAAGTTTTGTCTCTTAGGGCTTCAGGCTGATATTTCCTGTGCTTTAGATTTTAAAGGCATACATTAATGTTGTCTTAGTCTGCATTGACAGCTTTTCCTGTCAGACGGCAAACAAGAAACCAGTTTACTCTGTTTTACTGTTTGACATGCAGTTGTAACTTTTCGGCATGAATGTTTACAAATTATACCAATCCTTTGTCCAGCACTGGAATCAGACTTCTAAAGACGACTTTGTGTCAACACTGAAATGAGTATTCATCGCTTAATGTAAGGACTTTTACTTTTATCCACAAGCTCTGCTCTTTCTTTCAGGCTGTGGCTGTGTTTGTCATGCATACATGTACAGGTAAAAAGTCAATGCCTGGTGAGCTTTATATGGCCAAGGAATCAACTTTCACAAGCAGAAATCTAGCTGGGGGAAATCGGGTTAGGCAGAATCCTGGTTACCTAAGTGCATAATGCATTGAGTCAAAAGGACATTGTGGACTTTCATATGCACACTCGTCCCGTTTCCTACAGCTGTTTACAAGCATTAGACCGATGACAAATATATAATGTCGATATCATTTTTTTCCTTTTTATGCGTGTGATTAAATACCAACGTTTTTATACATATAAAAAAATGGCTGCGATGGATGAAAAGTATTTACCACTGTAGTTGAGGTAGTGGCACTGTTTACTAATCTTCCAGCAGTGCACTTCAACTAAATCATTTTCTACAAGTGATTTTAAAAAAACGTTGCCAAGACAAACGTTAGAGTTTTAATGCATTTAACAGCATTTTTTTATCAGATAGCAGCGTCTTGGGTTTCTCACAGGGAATGGAATTTTGCATATTTGCATTAAAACAAAAATAAACAATTCCAATTATTATTATTATTATTATTATTATCATTATTATTATTATTATATTTAAGTGAATCGGCCTTGTAAGCCCAGGCATTTTCCTGATTAATGGCTCGTCCGAGTATCAGAAATCTAAACAAACAAAATAGTATGCCTTATCAGTTTCTAGAAGCCTTGGGAAACGATTCAAAGCTATAAATCGTCTTTCTATGGTCAGATTAAGTTTCATTGTCTTGAATAGTGTCCGCATGTGGCATTGTCGGTCTCCCCCACCCCCCCCCTCTCTTACATGATCCAAAAATAAAATCATTTGCTTCTCCCTCACGCAAGCCCACATAAGGTCCTTCCTGTCTTCTCGGTTTAATGTAACTGTCATTTGTTTTTAATCCAAGTCCCCCTGCTTGTGTTAAAGCTTAATCTGGCCTATTACACTTTGTACATGTCTGCACTGTCAGCATGAGGATGTGGGGGGGGGGGGGGGGGGGGTTTGTGGATGGGACGCAGACATTAGATCATACCATCTGGAGCAAGAAACGCACAATGAAGTAATCATGGTTATCCAAGTTTCCCATGGCTGAAGATATGGTAACGTGGGGAGGAAGATGTTGATAAAAAAAAGTGGTTTGTGGGTAATTTGGGACGTAGGGCGAGCCTCTAATTTGTTTGAGTCTGAGAGAGATAATTAGGTGAATAAAGAGGACGGGATGATTTGTGCGAAACCTCCTCACTCCGCACCAACAGTGTGAATTTCACTTGCCCGTCTCTCTCATTGGTGTCAAATCTCAGAGAGGTGCGTGTGATTTATGCCGCTGAGTGCATGTCTGTGATCCCACACCGAGTGGGTGTCTGTTCGCTGGTGTTTGTGCCACAGCCCCATGTGTGTGTTTGCGTCTCGTCACCCTGGAGCCAGTCGTCCTCTCCTCTGACCCTGATCCCCGTCACCTGTCCGCTTAGATCACACACGCTCACACACACACACACACACACGCACGCACAATTGCTCTGACCCTTTCCTGGAGTTGAAACCCAATCGCAGTAGCCAACCATGTAAAACTTGCCAGCACAGCAAGGTTTTGTTTTTCTTTTTGTGGGTGTGTGTGTGTATGACTCGAAAGACCTTCTGTCTGCTGTAGGATGAACTGAAGCATTTTTTGCTTTTATAATAACTTTTTAAATAACTTTATACACTACTGGCCCTTGTAGGTTCAAAAGAAAGTCACACATACAGTCGGAATCAGATCATAAATGTTTTATTCTTCACACAGCGTATACATTTATCATCACGATATCAATATGTTACTAAATGGTGAATATTGTTTGGACTAGAGGCAGTGTAACATTAACCAAAGTAAAACAGTGACAAGAGTTACATCGAGACTAAACTCAGTGTCCCAGCTTTACCTTGACCCTGGTGTTATTAGACATGGTTGCAGCACGTAGCAGTGGTTCATAGTAACATGTGCTCATACTCAATTATTAATGTATATGATGGTACAGTAAAGGGTTCCATTAACAGCTTTAGACTGGTGTTTCTGTTAAGATGTTGACGAGTTGTGTGTATATTTATCTAACCTAGTTTTTCTTTCATTGCTAATGTGTTTTTGTTGGTTGTTCTACTTCTGTGAATGAATAATAATCCACTTTTTAATAGATAAATGTCTCTTTATAAATCCTGAAATAAGATATGGGTCAATCGACTTAAATTGAAAAGGAAATCAAAGACTTTTCCTTCACTTACTCTTTCACTGTCACTTTCTATTAGTGTTCTGAGTCATCATGTCCTCCTCTTGATGATTACATGTTGTTTTATCTCTTCTCAGGAGACCAAGTCCTCCAGCCGCTCCAGCATGCCGCGATGTCGGAACTCCGTCGCCACGACCACAACAGACGACCAGCCGCACATCGGAAACTATCGGTTGCTAAAAACCATCGGCAAAGGCAACTTCGCCAAGGTCAAACTGGCCCGACACGTCCTCACCGGAAAAGAGGTAGGCATACATGCACAGTGCACACGTGCTAGACAATCTGTCCTTTGGTTCCACTGATAGTCACCTAGACTCAGTGTTTTATTTTAAGCCACATTTTTTAGAGAAACGTTACTATTGTGACTTTATTTACCTAGAAACTGGCTTCTTTAATTACAAACACCAACAATTCTGACACCCATTCGATAATTGTTTTGGCGTCATCAAATCCACCTTGATCCATCTTTTTTCTTTTTGATTATTTATTTATATTATTTCATTATCGTTATTTTTTTTCTTTGTACGATGCGAGTTCATAAAGTCAAAGGATGTCATATGTTGTACACACTGTGAAGCCCCCTGAGACAAATGTGGAATTTTTTATATTGGGCTATATTAATAAAATGTGATTGATTGACATTTAAGATGAAGACATATATAAACTATTAGCCTGTGGATTGTGTGTCAAAGTGCATTTTGTGTAGATTAGTATGTACATCTCCAACCAAACTGCTTTGACTGTTCTATTTATCTTTAAATCTTCACTGAAAAGTTGTATTATTGTGTTTATTGTTGTAACAATGTTTATGCTGCCCTTTTGGCCTGGACACTCATGAAATGAATTACTTTTTAATCTCAATTAGACTTTAATCTGGTGCTTAATGTATATATAAACGTATAAGGGAATTGCCATTAGACAATTTAAGCAGGCTATGGACCTGACCCCGTAGTATAACTGAAAAATGTTCTGCAAATCCTTTAACCAGCAGCTATTTTATCACCAAAAAACACTTCTGCTTAGAATAGAAGATGTTAAAAGTAGAAAAACAGTTAAATGTTTGGACTATTTGTTAATCTGCCTTCCTGGTTGCTGAGGATACGGGAGGGTTCACGCTGGGATACACAGTGGGGCCCTGTCAGATCCTGGCCTCGCATGGCTTTGGAGACGGTACATCTGCTGCGGGAGATTAGATGGCCATTGTCAGCTTGAATAGAGAAGCCCGAATGTCTCTGGCTTACTGTGAATTCCAGATGTGATGTAACGCGGTGGTCTGTACCTTTAAGGGAAACGCTGTGTCTGCAGGGAGCCCATGCTGGGGTCTGTCTGAGGCCCACTGAAGTACACTGTGTGTGTATGTGAGGGAGAGAGAGGGGTGTGAGGGGAGTGTGAGGGCTCTGTCAATGTGTGACAGCTCTGTGCCTGACACCCTGATAACACTCCATGTGACTCGCTGACACGCACACACGCACATACAGAAAACAAGGGAGAGTCAGAGGGCAAGACAGACAAGCACAACCAGAAAGAGGAGTGGAAGAAAGGAGTTAGTTGACGGTGAAAGACGGATGTGGGAGAAAACCTCCCTTTTCGGTGTCCTTGTTAAGACATATACTTATTTGTTTTCCTCGCTTCATCTTCACGTCCTCTTTTCTCTTCTTCTGTTTTATCTGCTCATTCTACATCTCTCTCACATATCTGTCCATATCTCTATTTTTCTTTCCTTTTTTTGTGTTTAACTCTCTCTGTGTCTCTCTCTGTTGTTGGCATCATCTGTTGGATTATGAACTATTGACCTCATTATAGCATGGGTAAAAGCCATGCTTTAGCTTTGTGTGTGTGCCTGTATACTGCCCTATTATGCAACTGTAGCCCGCTGTGAATATGTGTTTGTGTGTGAGATTCTATCATTCTTCTGTGTGTGTGATATGTCCAAAAAGATAGCTGCAATGCTAGTATTGTCGATGAATAAAAGAGTAATAACACATGTTGTTATGCTTCTAGGTGGCTGTAAAGATCATTGATAAGACACAGCTCAACTCCTCCAGTTTGCAGAAGGTGGGTCTCTTTCTCTCCCTCACACCCACACACACATGGACACAAACATATGGGCACGAAATCCAAACCTCAGTCCTTCTTATTCCTTTTCTCAGAAGTCATTTTCAAGTCACTCTTCCTGCCCCACATGTCCTTCTCTCTTGCTTTTCCCTTCTGTTTCTCTCTCTGTCTTTCTGAAGTGGTCTAGTTTTTCAGAGAGAGTTTTAATTACAGGAAACAAGCTGCAATTACTTCTTTTGATCGTGGCAGGGTGGGGTCTGTCCACTTACACGCACACTCCCTTACCATGTATGTGCACATTCAAAACACACACACACACACACACTCGTGCATCTTTAATGTGTGCAAATGTGGACACATGACAGGAACATTTTAAGACGTCACAAAGAGGCTCAGAGCACATAAATCCAGTGATAAATGCTCACACACACTCACATCAAATGCATTAGGGACCAATTTGGAACTCCTGATATTATTCCCTATCAGTTCTTGAAGTTTTTTTGCCAACAAAGGGGGCTTTGTCTGTTCTTTTTGCACGGTTCTTGGAAATGTGTCTTGCCGCATTTCTGCATGCTGCAACTGAAGCAAATAATGTGCTGGCTTTAAAAGACCCATGAAAAGACACACTCTCACTGTTTTATTTTATTTTGACACAAAAATAACACCTGGACATTCAGAAATGCTATACGTGATCAAGGGACATTGTGTAAGCCTTAAATGTCAAGTTGTTTTCTTAATATCTAGGAATTTAATTATAACAAAACACAACTGAATGTGTTACTGTTTTTAAAGCCATTTTGGAAAATGGTATTACATTAATAAGACGGCAAGTGAAATGAAACAAAACATTGTGTTTGAGTGTATATTACACACATTACATTTTAATGTGTTTCATTTTGGGTTGTTTGCAACCTTAACAGTTATACTCTGGCTTCTAACTGTCTGTCTACAGTAAGCCTAGTTATCTGCTGACCTTATCTGCTGAGTCAAATAAATATATAATGAGTGAAAACTGCCTCTTCTCGCCTAAACCACAGAAAGAGACTGAGTGGCACAGACTGGAATTAATACTTTTTATGCTTGAATGTATCCTATCAGAGTTTACAAGCAGCTGAAGGTAACATTTGTTAGCTCTGAAATCCTAAATTGTGCCGGGATTTAAACTAATATTTGTTTCCCTTTTTAGTAAATTGACACACATGCTCATACAGGAAGTGCATATTTATGTTTTCAGTGTCACTTTACCCACTGCAAATATTGATTAAGAGTCTATGCAATGACACAAATAAAATACAGTGTACTTCATAAACAAATTGATAACAAATCTATTGAAAGTATTTTGCACTTAAATGTGTAGAATATAAATGTAACAGCACACTGACAAGCAACACCAAAATAAATCTGGTCTCCTCTCTCGCAGCTCTTCCGGGAGGTGAGGATCATGAAGATGTTGAATCACCCCAACATAGGTGAGTCACAGTGAGATCACTCTGTCTTCCCGCAGCGATGTATTTTGTCTTTCAAGGTCATGCATTCAACCTGTCTCATATTAATACTTCTGCTTTTGTCTTATCTCTTTGTTTTTGCTTTCTTCTTTCCTGTCCCTTCTCCCTTCACTTTACTTTCCCCTCCCCCTCCTCCTGCTTTTCTCTCTCCACCTCCAGTCAAGCTGTTTGAGGTGATAGAGACAGAGAAGACTTTGTACCTGGTAATGGAGTACGCCAGTGGAGGTGAGTGCGTGTCACTGTGAAATAATTCCCCCTGAGGCTGGGCACACTGTATGTTACCATCAAATGCTGCCCCCCCCCCTCATAGTGCACAGGTTTAGTTTTTTTCTGGGAGAGTCCTCTCAATGTAGACGCACATGATTCCAGGATTTCAAATTTGTATTCAATATTATTTTATTTTAAAGAAATGTACAAAGAAATGTCTATTTTATTATATATGTTTGCTGAACTATGAATTGTTGTTTTTTCTTTATTTCTAACATAGAAGCCGTGTTTGATTTGATTACGCATATATACGAATAAACCGTTTTTTTGTATGAAAAGAAAATAACGTACTTTATTACAAAAGAAAGAAGCCTGTTTTTAAGTATTTGTATTTTAGTTAAAGTGCCTGTACTTTTTTTCTTTTTAAATGACAATACTTAGTTCAATGTCCCTTTCACCTAATACTCCGGCCTTAAAGAGACCAGTATTAGGTTCCAACAATAACTCTGCTCTCCTCATTTCTCTCGTCTCCCAGGAGAGGTCTTTGATTACTTGGTGGCCCATGGCAGGATGAAGGAGAAAGAAGCCCGTGCCAAATTCAGACAGGTTTGTTTTTGTTTGTTTTGGAGAAAATGCATTTTTGTTAGGGCTGCCCAATATGTTAGCTTTTATTTTCATCACGATGTCAACTTGCACGATAATGGGTTTAGAGTTTCAAAAAGAGTTTCAGTAGGAAACTTCACTCATATTTTCTTTGTCGTTGGCTTTTGTGCACAGATCGATGTTACTTTTTAATTTTTTTTAAATGAATTTTTTTTTAAATATTTAAGCATTTTATTGTATAACAGCAGTATATAGCAGTAAACTGAAAGAAGCAGAACGGAGTACACTTAATATCTGTTTATTAAGCACAATAAATATTATTCAACAACGTCATCACATGATATATTCATATCGTGCAGCACTACTGTCTGGTTATGTCATTTTATATGTATGTTAGTGTATGCTGCTGTTGTTTTAAGGCATGATAGATCTGAAGTGCAGAAGCAGGAATCTCTTTTTATTTTAATAAGTGCATTTATTTAATATTTTAGTGATTGATATTAATAAGCAGTTTTGCATAAATTGTGCTCCCTTTGTACTTTATTATCGCTTTCTGAAGTACCCTAATGGAGAGGTCAGAGTCTTGTAGTTAATCTCTAAAACTTGTTCATCTTGTCATCCTTTCTCACTCCGTCTCTTCCTCTCTCACTCACTTCTCACTCTCCAGATTGTGTCAGCGGTGCAGTATTGCCATCAGAAGTGTATAGTACACAGAGACCTCAAGGTGAGAACACACACATGATTGAATTACATTGGGTGTCAAAGCGCAAACAGGCATGCTCTCTGTCCACTTTTTAACATCATAGGATCTCACTTTTTGAGATTAGAAATTCTGCCTCCATGAACAGGTGACTCATGGGTTACAAAGATTATATAATGTCCCTCTTCGAGTGCTAGGGCTTAAACACGCATACCCATACATACGCACATTTATTTCTTACGTAATTCCCCTCTTGTGTTCACTATTGGATAATCCTCTCTCTCTGTCTCTCCATATATTCTCCCTTCTGTCTTTAAAGCACTTCAGTTGGTGCCAGAAATTAAAACGCAGACCTAATACTTCCCGCCCATTGTGGTCGTGAGTTGTTAATCCTCTTATTGTGCCAGCAGGCAGACCTGTAGACAGAACATTATCATGATTACTGTAACCATACAGAACCCTCTCATCTCAAAGTTGTGTCCCCAATCATGGTTATCGTTTAGCTATTTATAAACATTTTCAGTGCTTTCAGCAAGGTCACGAAACATTTTTGACTCTTTACAAGGCAATGATGGTTGGCGTGCACAAAAAGAGAGAATGAGAGATAAGACTTCATGAGGACAGACAGTTCCAATTATTGTAATGCGTACCGTCCTGCACTTTATCCTAATCACTCTTGATCTGTGCATTCTATTGTGAAATCCAGCACAGGCTTAATTCTAGCGCAACGAGACGGAAATCGTTCTGTTTTGGTCCAAAGATGAAAAACCCAGCACGACTGCATTCATGTTCTTTATATTGCTATTACAGCTCTGTCTACTAGTTTTTTTGTTACTTTGCATGACAATTAGCTATAGATGATTAAACTTGTTAGTAGAAAAGAAGAGTGACCACTGTTCATTTATTTCTGAGGTCAAAGTCTAGAGATGATGTCAGTGTTGATGACGGCAATGTATTCAGAGCTAGTGAAAAGAATAGCGCACCTGTTGCTAGGCAACCCCAGCCTCATGTTCACTGCCTCACTTTAGGCAGTGAGGGCTACACACACACAAAATGAACTCGCTTTGCCCATTGTGTGATTCTTGTAGGCCCCGGGCCATTACTCCGAAAAACCCTGCAGTTCTTTTTTTCCGGAGAAAGGTGTCAAAGAGAACTGTCTGTGGAATAATTATCTTCAAACTCATTTGCATGTCGGAGAACATTTTTGCTCAACTGACACATAACCGAGCAGCCTATTTGTAATACTTTGTCTTCCACATTTACTTACGTAGCACTGACCTTCCTGTGGATTCGAAAAGTGATTTGATATGTGGAGAAATTACATAACACTCAAACATTTGTTTCATTTTCTGGCACATGTATTCAGAACCAAGTAACCCCGTCATGTTTAAATCTTTATATGTTCCTCTATGTCCCTGCTCTTTACATCACGTTAATGTTTTCCTTCCTCTCTCCCACACTCGATCGGTCTTCAGGCAGAGAACCTGCTCCTGGACGCAGACATGAACATCAAGATAGCGGACTTTGGCTTCAGTAATGAGTTCACTCTGGGGAACAAGCTGGACACGTTCTGTGGCTCCCCGCCCTACGCCGCCCCGGAGCTCTTCCAGGGGAAGAAGTACGACGGGCCCGAGGTGGACGTGTGGAGTCTGGGGGTGATCCTGTACACGCTGGTCAGCGGCTCGCTGCCCTTCGATGGACAGAACCTCAAGGTCAGGAAGAGGAGCCAGTTTATTTGTGTGTGATGTGGGTTACATAAGAGGATGTCTGTATTCTGTGGGTGGTTGTAGTATTTGTCATGCTGGTTTCTGTTCCTTCTGCCGTCTAAAATGCAGAAACTAAATTCAGGAGAGAGTGAATGTGTAAAAGTGAATAAAAGCCGACCCAAGCACTTCTAATGTTGTTGGTGGTTTTCAGCACCCAAACAGGCGCTGAGATGAGTTGTTATTCTTAATTATTCATACCGCCTATCACACATTGTCGCTATCAAATAAACATTCTGTCTTTACACAGATGAGTCACTGTGGAAGTGCAGACGCACTTTGGGTAGGCGATATGACATTGAATGCGATTATAATGATATTAGAGGCCCTGCAAACTGCCATCCAGGTTTATTCAGATTCCTTAACATTACCTCCTGCTTGGGTGAAGTTTTGTTTCAAATCTACATTACTGTTCCTACTATTAATTCAACAGATAGGAGCCTGACTTTTCAGATTTAACCCTATAGTAGAAGTGGTCTTAATTTTCCTTCCACAGATGAATATGAACAAAAAAACATGGACATTAGATAAAGCACAGTTTTCAATGCTTATATAATTTTGTTGATCTATTAAAGTCAAATGTATTTTAAATAGGGAATTCAAATTTATTTTTAATAATATATTTTGGTAAAGTCCGCTCCAAACTACACTTCCACTGTGTTAGCCTTTTAAAATGCCTACCAGCTTGTGCTTGGGTAAATGCACTACTTGTTTCAGAAACTATTAATCATTTGGGAATGTAACCACAGCTAATGTCGTCTATTGGCTTGTTCAGGCCACTTTAGATTACTGATGAGATTCAGAGTCAAGTTCTTTATCATTAGACACTGTTTCATAGACTCTCGTTTTCTGTAAATCGCTGGAAACAGTTGGATAGTCTGTTGCTCTCGGACAGAATCTGAGAACGTGAGAGAAAAAGGATTGTTTTTATGTTTGTTTTTTTAAGAGTCCACTGCTGACTTTTTAAATGCTCTTGTCCATCTCCAGGAACTGAGGGAGCGAGTGCTGCGTGGTAAATACAGGATTCCCTTCTACATGTCCACCGACTGTGAGAACCTGCTCAAAAAGTTTCTCATTCTGAACCCCTCTAAAAGAGGCAGCCTCGAGGTACGCTACTCTGACACACACACACACACACACACACACACAAGAATACAAACACAAGATAATAAATCACTTTGGTCAGACTTGTCAAACTCACAGACTAATGGTGGGTGAAGCGCATACAGTGCTATACTGCTCAGCTGGACTTGCTTCACCAGCTATATGCGAGTTTGTTGCTGAAGTGTAAAGTGCTTTTTAAAGGCATAGTAAATACTTGTTAGTCTGAGAGTTATGAGTTACTAAATGTGGGAGCACTGAAGATAGTTGGACATTACCTAGTTTTGAATGGAAGCTGAAGGCAAACAACTAGTTGCTGCTGAGTAACAGGCTTCACTTTCACTTTACTAGTATTCATTTTTTATTAAAACATACTGTATTTTTGAATTTCAACAGTCTATGTTTGGACTACAATGGCTACTCTGTAAAAAGAAAACTGAGATAAGACTCTAATGTTAGTGCTAGAATCGAGTCCTGTGACTGTCCCATTTACACCTACCTCAAAGATTGTCTACAATTGGTATAGTTCAGTTTTGCAGATTTTAGGAGTTTAGCCCTGTCTTCCATCTGGAGTTCATTATGAAAGGTCCCCTGTTCACTTTTTAAGAAAGATTAATCTGCATTTCAAAGATAAAATACACCCGGCTATTTCCCTTTAGAAAAAGACAGTCCATAGTGGTGAAGTAAACAGATGAAAAACGCAGAATGAATTCATCATGCATCGCTGGTTCCTGCATCATTTCCATTGTATTAGTAATTTATCTGTGAGACTCTTTTGTTCTAACCTTTTCCCCCCTCTTTCTCTTGTCTCCTCTTTTATTCTTTAACCTTTCCTCCCTCCCCTGCTCTTTACCCCTTCTAATGTCTTTGACATCTTATCCTCCCTGTATCTGTCTGTGTGGTTTTCTCTGAGCAGCAAATAATGAGGGACCGGTGGATGAATGTGGGTCATGAGGACGAAGAACTCAAACCCTATATCGAACCCATGCCAGATTATAAGGACCCCAGGCGGACAGGTAGGAACGGAAACAAACTCAAAAATGGTAAATGTATTCCCTTCCTCACCCAAGCACACACTCAACACATATTTTAAATTTCTCAAGATGAATTATGTACCTACAGAGTTCCACCGTTCTAATTTTAAACACGTTTTGTGCATGCAGACATCATGCTGACGATGGGATTTTCTGCGGAAGAGATCCAAGACTCGCTGGTGAACCAGAAGTACAATGATGTGATGGCCGCATACTTGCTACTGGACTTTAGGAACAATGAGGTACGCTCTGTCTTAATCAAACCTACACACCTTTATTTAACACGCTGTAATTGGTTTGTCAGATCTGTCGAAGCTGCAGTTACCCTACTGGTTTTGTGAGCTGTTATTATTATTATTATTAATAATACTCTAATCATCACCTATTCACTGATAATTATTCCTTTGAAAAAAAATTGATTATTCAAAAATATTAAATTCCAAACAGAATATCTCACTGGAAGAAAATCTTAAATATAAACAAATTATTAATATTTTTGAGTGAGGTTTATAAATAAAAAAATGAAGAAACAAGTTGCACTCAATCTGCTCTCCTACCTCTGCGCATGTGAATCAATGTCTGCAGGTACCTCCAACTTTTCTCAGTTCTAATGAACTTTAGCATGCTGTCTGTTAAAAATATCTATTTTAGTTTTTACATTTTTGTTTATGATGTTTTAACCTTGCTCTGGGAAGCACTTTGGGCAGCCTTTAGGATATGGAGCTTTTTGTGTGAGAGATTTTCAGTATTTTGACAAGACGTTGATAGATCACCTTTGACTCTTAGAAACTGAAATGTTTCACTCTTTTTCTGGCATATAATAGACAAAAACGGATTAATCGAAACTAGAAAGGTGATATATAAATAAAGTTGAGTTGTTGAATCCACCTAACAGTCTCTATGTTAAACCTGTTTGTTTCTCTTTGTCCCGCAGCTGGAAGAAAGTGGCATCAAACCCCGGCCAGGAAGTGATGTAAGCAATATTAACGCCCCCTCCCCGCCTCACAAGGTACAATGAGAACACATAACGTCTCCTGCTTACACATACTGAGGTCTCCTGACTCCAGCAGGTGACAAGTGCAATGACTTGACCTCTTCATTTTTTGACAAATACACTTTGGGAATTTACTCTCAAACAGCTCTCATTAAGAGTTTACATCTTTGACCTACATACAGGTACATGTGAAGCAGTGCCTTCCCCTTCTTTTATTTGAATGGCTTTATAGACACATAACAGCAGCAGCAGCTGTGTATGCAGCTTCTACTCACGTCCCAGTGAGTTCAACTCTTAAAAAAACCGATATCAAACTGACCTGTATGTCCATCTTGCCCCTCTAAGGTACAGCGCAGTGTGTCGTCCAACCAGAAGCCTCAAAACCGCAGAACCAACGACCAGGGTGAGACGGGTGTGTGTCGGAGAGGAGGGGGGGGATGTAAGAGAGGGTTAGGAGAAGGAAACTGAGATGGGGTATCGTATTGAAATTCAGAGATAAAACAGTCAGTTCCTTTAACATGTTTTAAATTTAATCTTATGATATGAATGATGCTGTATGCTGCTAATTATCTCCAGTCCTGTATCGTTAAATAGAAGATTTAATGCTTCTAAAGGTAATGATAAGGTAAAACGTTTCAAAATAGTTTTTAAAATAAGCAATACATTGCGTTTTGAGGACTCGTGTTGTAAAAGATGGGAGAAAGTTTGATTTAATTGAAAAATGTAGAGTTTAATAACAATTTAGAGGTGACAGGTTACAATGTATTAACTATCATAAGCACAATAACAGTGTTGGACTTTTGGACAGTGAAAAACAAAAACCTTAGATATCAGGCTTCCTCCAACATATTGCTCATTAAAAATGGTTTAATAAAAAAAGAAAATCACACAAGTCACCGCAAAAAGATATAGACATAAATATTTATCATAAGAGGTAAAACAGGAAAAGGGCAAAAATGAGGAGACGCAGCAGACATCCTGAGTACATGGGCTTGATATATGTTGGAGTAAAGGTTCAAGTAAGAGAGATGGGCTGGATGTGCAGTAGAATGATGAGGTAGAGGGAAGATAAGATTGATTTAACAATGGAGCCACACGAGCAGATTGAAAAGAAGGTCCGACTGATTTCTATTGGAGCTGAAAGAAGACAGGAAGTCATAAATGAGCTGCAGAGCCGAAAGTGGTTGAGATGGGAAGAAAGGTCTCTGATTAGAGCACATCCAGTGATGGCCTTTCTCATGTACTCCCTCTCTTTCATTTTCAAGGCTCTTCCTACTCTAAGAGGGGGGGTCAAACAGACAACCGGACTGCAGGAGAGGATGCTGGGAGGAAAGGTTCATCAGGCAGCTCCACCACCAAGGTGCCGGCCAGCCCTCTGGTCCCCACTGACCGCAAGAAGAGTGCCACGCCCTCCACCGTGAGACCCAACACACACACTGCTTACTTCACATTCACAACACACAAACATTCAAATGTACAGACATACAGATTCTCAACAAAAAGACATACTGTAATTGTAGCAACTTTAATGAAAGAGAAAACGAGTTGCTCCTTAATGAAAGTAAAACTTCAGCTACATATTATCTTAGGTCCAAAGATCAAATCGAATGCTAGATACTAGTTAAACTATCTTGAATAAACGGCTATATAATATAAACGACCTTTAAGTGTGCGTCACGTCAATTTGATCTGTTATTTTAGTCATCTTTAATGAGACATTGTTCTTGTCTCATAACCACCAGTTATGTAATGCCAATTCCTAGTTTTACACACCCACAATACTTTATTTTCTTGGTGTTAAAGAGAAACTGTGGACCTTTTTCCCAGCACACACTATGTCGTGTAAGGGAGGCACAGGTGTTACAGGCACAAGTGTTCCAGTCAGCCATGATGAGTGTGACCGGCATCTACGGTACTAAGGACCCTGAAACTGACGCAGCCTGTGCTTTTCCTAGTGTGACATGTCAAAATGTCTTTTGTGAAATTGCCTTTTTTATTTTTCCGGGTATCAACCAACTCAACAACAAAACACTATGACTGAACCTGTTTGTCAGAAACCTTTCTTTAATGAATAAAACAATGATGACAATTGACAAAAAAGATTAGACTAAACTCTAGTTTAAAAAAACAAAAGCGTAATCATAATCTCATTATAATGAGGTGCATGTGCTGAAACAAGCGAGGACATTTAACACGGGACTAAGAAATAGCTGATGAAATCAACACTTGTAGGAACCTCTATAACTTCCTCTACAGTTCTGGCCAGCAGAGTAATTTAAAACAGATGACACTTTCAATACGACACATTCAAACAAATGTTAGAGAATAAACTCAACTAAAAAGTTTGAAAAATTGTAAGAATATTGAGGGTATTTTGTGACTCTCCACTGAAGGGCTTTTATAGATTGTTTGTAGAATGCAGTAATGAAATGTGACGTCCCTACTCACCATCGTTCACCTGCGATGCTGTCAGTTGCCTGATAAGACCTGTTCTTAATATCTGTGTCACCCTCCTGTTAATTTAGGGAGGGACCACTTTATGATTTTGATTAGCGTGTTGACTTCCTGGACATTGTGTAATTCCATGTATAGCTCCACCTCACCTCAACCCGAGAAGATGGTGTCGGGTAGTGGAAAAACCCTGTGAAGGAGAGAGGGTTCTCTAAATGACAATTCATAAATAAGAACTGCAACGATTAAAAGATTCTAATTTTGTAATATATAGTCTGATCTGTATATAGGACCATAAAAGGAATAAACTGTTAGCTATCCAAAACATTAGGAATGCAATCAAATATAATATATTGGATTATACTTCACGCCTTTTCTGTGATTTAATAAGTTGCCCAATTAGATTTTTAATTTGTATGATTGTGCATTACCATGACAAGCTGCAGGAAATTTAATTTGCTACATGAAATACTCTTAAGGCCCGATTGTCATGTAATTAATTTCACTAATCCGTGCCAATCACGAAGCTTGCGGGACGCTTTTTCCTGTGATAATATATCACTTTTTATCATCCGACTTAAATCACTTATTTTTCAATGTCTTGATCCTAAACATTTCTATATTTCTAACATTGCTGTTCTTTTCCTCCTCTCTCCCTTCAGAATAGCATCCTGTCCACCGGTACCGGTCGTAGTCGGAACTCTCCTCTGACTGAGAGATCCACGCTGGGCCAGGGCATCCAGAACGGCAAGGACAGGTACCCACACACACAAAGACACATGCACACACGAGGTAAAAAGAGACGCACCACTGGTGTCTCACACACTCTATTTCAAGGAGTCTCAGTGTTGGTGAGGATGCACTGCACTTACACATAAACTATAAACACACTCTGGTTTGTGAATGAAGCCGGCCCGCAGCTGTCTTGGTGTCTGAGCTCCAGACCTTGGCCGGTCTCTCCAATGCTCTGCCAGCTGGCTCAGGGAGGCCCTCAGCTCTCTCCCCCCGGGGTGGGGTGAGCCCTCCTGGAAGAGGAAATCTGGCTCCCTTGGGAATTTAGGCCAACCCTTCAGTAGATTACAGATTACCCCTGGTGGTGGAGGGCCATTCAGAGCACAGGCAGGGTTCGATGGACACACACACCCACTCGGTAAACACACCCGCAGGTTGACATATGCTAACACACAGACCTCTTTTGGCATTCAAATCTAATCCTTCTCCTTTTAACAAAATGTTCTGTTCCAATGAACTTCCCCCAGTTTAATCAAAGGTTTTGCCCAAAGTCCAATCAGGGAAAGAAGGTTTTAGTAGGTATGAACCTCAACAAATGACAATAATCTTAAAGTAATAAAGAGTCAAAAGCAAGCTTACTTTCAGCCTTTGGGTTTAGCCATAAATCAAGCCCCTCCCTCCTTTTTGTGTAATATTCCCTCCCTTTCCCCTCGCTCATTTCATGCTTCCAGATCTCCTTTTTTTTTTTACCACTTCAAACAATTCCAAAATAAAAATACAACATTTCGGAGTTGCTCGATTGTGGGTTAATCTTTATTTTATTATAAAAAAACACTTTTTTGCGGTACTTTGAGTAGACCCGGGATCGTACTGTGCCGAATACGCGTCCACACATACCACCATCACTCATGCTTAACCAGCCATATGCTTTGTGTGCTTTCTCATGAACATTAAACATTAAGCCAAACCATAATCCCTACTGTGATGCAGTGTTCATTGTCATTACTGCTTTATTGCCTGTTCATGATTCTCAAATGACCTCTTTGTCCCTGGAATAGTGCCTAACCTATAACATCATTTAAAATGTTTTATTGAATCCTGATAACTGTATTTTTGTTCCTAGTCTACGCACTATGCCGTGATGATGAGGTCATTTGAGACAGCATTTTTTTGGGTTGTTTTTAGCACTGTGGGTCTAATAGCTGTGTTAGACTCTGCTAACTTAGTTGATGTCATCTGCTTTGATTTTAAAGTAACTTTATTTGATCATCATTAATGCTTTGAAGTTTGGGCTTTTAAACATGTTACACCCCCCAACCCTCCCAATTCTCTCTTTCTAATTGTCTTTCGTGTGCGTCTGAGCTCTGTCACATTTTCTCGGCGCCTCTTACTTTTCCTTTGTGTCCAGCTTCCTATTTTCCTCCTTGTCTTTATATAAATCTTTCTTATTCTCCCCTCTCTCTCTAAGGAGATTAGGTGGACTTGTGATGGAATATTAACTCTTAGTGGCATTATATGGTCCTTGTACTGCCTCCTAATAGGCTTACATATACACAGAAATATCTACACAAACTCATTGACACACACACAGGCTTAAACATACATGTCACCCATGCTCAATCGCTTGCCACACGCTGGGCTATCAGTGAATGCCGTTATTTTTCCATCACTAGCCGCACTAATCTCCGTCGGAAAGAAAGTGTGCGTTTGTCTCGGTGTTTATTTTCTGTGTAATTAGCAGCTGTTGGTTGACCTCTATAAAAGTGTCCCTCTCTCTCGTTGCTCATTCCTCTGCCCTCTCTTCGTCTCTCTCTCTCTCTCTCTCTGGTACCACTCTGCGCTGTCTCTCACTGTGTGTGTGTGTGTGTATAAAGTCAAGTCAGAGCTGTCGGTTATGTGCGGAGCTTTGTAGCTAATTACTAGAAAGTTCAGGAAACAGCCAGTGCTGTTTTTGCTCAAGTTATTCAATAAACTATGCTTTGTTACACATCTTGTTTAGATTGTTAGCAGTAGAAAAGGATTGGAGAGGAATGGGACAGGTCAGATCTATAAAATGTCAAGTTCAGTCAGAGTGATAATTCTTAAACAGAACAATGAGAGAAGCTTTATTTTCTGCCAATCATCTACTCGTCTCATACAGAAAGTCAGGACCCTAACTGTAACCTGAAAGGGAGCACCAGCAATGTTGGTTTTAATATAGATTTTAAATATTTATCTCATAGCAATGTAGCAAACTTGATTGAATTATTTCCTATTAATGATTCCTTAATCAGAAGTACATTTTCCCGATTCACTTATTTAACATTCAGTCTGTAAAATATCTAGAAATGTATACTTTGCTGAGCCCAAAGTGACATCCACAAACTGTCTTTTTTGTCCAACCATCACTCAATTTATTTACATCATAATAAACTCCAAAAACAAGCAAATATTCCCAGTGAGCAAAAATACAAAGAATTAACTTATCAAAATTGGATGTTCGCATATAACAAAACAATTATTTGTATGGCACAGTTCTTTACAAAAAATGTATACTGCAGATATCTTCAAATAAGCACTCTGTACCTTAAGATGGATAAACAAAGATATTTACACGCTGAAAGGGATCTGTTAGACAAATGTAGTTGGAGTTAATCCTGCGTAGCAATGCTTTGCACATTTCTGTAATATTTGTAACCTGACTTTGTCCACATTATTTGTCTTGAGTGATTCCAGTCTTTCTAGCCAATAGAAAAGTGTGTTGTGTGTTTGTCTTCTGTGTGCTGCCTTTTTGTTTCGGGTGGATTTCACATGAAAACAGAAGAGGAACACAGTCAGCCTTTGATGGTGCCCTCTGATTGTTTTTTTTATGTGAAAACACCATGAAGCAATGTTAACAACAAAAAAAGACCAACTTTTCTTCTTTGTTCCAGTCCTTTCCGCTGTGTGTTTTCTGTCTCTTTTTGTCTCTACTTCCTCTGTTCTCTCCCCCCCCCCCCCCCCTCCCCCTTACTGTGTTTGATAAGTGCTGCTTCTAACCATGCTCCACCTCACCTCCCCGCCCATCCACACACAAACCCCGCCCACTGTGTTTGTGTGAATGTGTGTATGCTTGTGTTTGTCACCTTTTTGGTGTGTTTGTCCCGTGTCTGTCACGTTCTGTCGGTGTGTCTGCATATGTGTGTGTGTTGGGCGGGGTATTCCTCCAATCCCTCCCCCCTCCTCTCAGCCTAAACACTCCGGGCTCCCGCGCCTCCACTGCCTCGGCTGCTGCCGTCCTCTCCTCCTCCTCCTCCTCCTCGCGTCCCCGTCATCAAAAGTCGCTCTCCTCCTCCAATCATCCATGCCCCTCTGACCTGCACGCACCACGGCCCAGGCAAGTCTCTCACTCACACACACACACACACTCAAACACACACTCTCCCTGCCTCAGCCCCTTCCAGCTCATTAACTCGGCACAGATCATCATCCTTCCCGCAAGAACTGGATGGACTAGAAGGAAAGAGGAGAGAAGAAGAAGGGATCAAATGTGGGCTCTGAAACCTTCCATCACTGCTGCATTAAAACAACTCTTTGATGACGTCATAGTGCTTTTAAGACATAGAAAAAGCCTTTCACAAAGCAGGGAAATGTATCAAAGAGTAGGTGTTTTACCTAAAACAAAGAGCCCCACTTGCCAACAGACACCTCACTTACATGCACATTCACATGCATCTCATTTATTCTCAAATGTTTTATAGCTTTTTGTTTTGGAATGGTCTTTTTATCAACCTAAACCTGCCTCCTGCATTACTGGGTGTTGATATCACGAAAAATGCACTGAAGAAATACCTTACATATAAGAGATCAAGCCTTTCCAAAAGGGTAAATTGGTGATCGACAATGATGAGTAACTTGTGTGCAGTTTTGGAAAAGTATGCAATTAAATCTGGCAAACTTCCTAACTATAATTGTTTCCCCCATAAGGCAAACCAGAAGAAGGAAGTAGTTGGCATTAGTGTAGCAGCAAAGAGACGGCGTTAAATACTTAACATGAAACCCTTGTGGAGTTGCTGGTGATATCAAGGGTTGTTCTGAGTTTCCACATTTATATATTTACCACTACAGCATCACCATAGTGAGACGTCCAGCTACCGTAGACTTAACAGTTACTTAGCAACAGCCAGCACAAGCTAAACTCTGCAACACTGGCCAATCAGTCACTCGCATACTTCACACCACCCATAACTGAGCAGTCAGCCTGAGAACTAGATGAGCAGGTTTTTCACTGCAGCGACCTCTGACAGACAGGAGATGTTTTGTTTTGTTGTTTTATAAGGTGTTCGGTTTCCTGGCTTAAGAGAAAAACAGACATATTCAGAGAAAAGACATGTATGAAGCAGCAGGAATCAGGTTTCCACACACAGCTGGTGAACTGTGTGCAGGCCAGCTCCTTATATAACATTGGTTATGTGCTGTACATCTGGAAACTTAGTCTAAGAAATCAAATATGATAAGAAAGTTGAATGAGATAACATTTCCTAGAAAGCTTATGTTGACATTACAGAAGTAAAGTGTGGAAAAGTCCAAAGTATAACCTCAACCTACCCCTGATTAATTGACTCTGTTGTTGTAAAAAAACATTATTCAGCAACAGTTGACATTTGCAGGAACATTTCTAAGCTGTTCAGACCTTTACAGCTGACCTGCTAACTGGTGATCTTGCCCACAGAAGTGCATTAGTGAGAGTCTGTGTCAATTGTTTGGATGCTGAACAACAATCTCCTAGGCAAATAAGAGTTCAAAATGTATGTGGACCAGAGAAAGTCTAATGGTGGTCTGATAAAGAGTAAAGGTGTACTTTATCTGCGCAGATGGATAGTCAAATATTAATATTTTTGAGATTTGAATGGACAATATATTCCTAATATCTGGTAAACACAGTTTCATAGAGTGCCTCTCTGAGCCCCACTCCTCTGCATTCTGATTCCAATGGATGGCCTGCCAGCTAAAATAAACAAAAGTGTTCTGTGGTCAACAAAAAATACAGATCTAATAATTGTGACGATGCATGTTTTTTTCTGAAATGGTATCTGACTTACTGTTGCATGTATAAATGTATAATATTATGTAATATGCATAATATACATTTGGTTTTCTGACATGTTGTGTTTGTGGACAGAAGGATTTTCCCAGGGTGTACAAATCAAGCTCAATCCTGTGTAAAGAAGTAATAGTAGCAATACATTTTCCCACAGCCTCTGTTGTTCTCAGAGTTTGCCGAGTGCTCTCATTCACACTCAATCTGCTTTGTAAACCCCCCTTTTAGTTATGAAGTTGCCTGAGAAAACCCTGTCTTCATTAATGTAATGTGGCGTGTCTCGTTGTATGAATGAAGCAGTAATCACCTGACTGTCTTGTTGATCATCTGTGTGTGTCGGCCGTCTTTATACTTGTCTTTTGGTGTGTTGCTTAAGTTGCCTGCTTGATAGTGTCTGTTTCAAAGGCTGCTTTGATACAGATATATTTTATACCACTTTTTCTGACCCTTGAGTCACTTTATACCGTGGACATTATACATAACATTATAATGGTCTTTGAAAATGTTCCTTGGCTACTTTAAAGTGGAAATAAGATTGAACTTTTAGTTAATTTGGCCACTCTTTTTTTTACTGGTTACAGCATCAGTTCAATACAAGTCCCTGCAAACTAGGAGTAGCAAAACAATCCTTTACTTAAATATTATAACAAGTGGTATATTAGTTCAGAATCAGGGAACCCAGCCTTTCTTGAGACGGTTGTATAGTGGAAACCCACCACAAATGTCAGACTGGCTGTTTGTGCTTTTTGTCTGCTCCATGTTGAAGTCTTGTTCTGTTGCATGCGTCGTTCAGCAGTGAGCTTGGGATGTTCAGAACCTGGTTGGGAACGCTGGAGAGAAGGTACCACTCCAAAACATAGACTGTACCCTCAGTGAGGGTTAGGACCCTTTTCTCAGAACATAGTCTGTGACCTGATGTCCCACCCACTCCTCTTTTATCCAGCTGTCCCCAATTACCCTTCTAAAAAACACCACTCATGAATTAACATCATTTTTAACAACCTATTTTACTGCACGAGTATTCATGATGTACTGTAATGAGGCAGCAAGGCTGTACAAAGGCAGCTCCACATTTGTATAACTTAGAGGTGCTCTGGACTATATGCAAATGAAGTATGCTTACTAGCATGAAAATCATCCTGATGACACACCTTCTGCTGATAATTACAGGATGACACTACTCTTCTCCTTAAGTGACAATGCAGTGCTTTTATATTTAAAACAAAATGGAAAAGCTATTTTTCTCCTTGCATTCAACAGCCATCTTCATAATAATATGTGAAACTGATCTCCACTAACCTCTTGATCCAGCCTTTTTATCCTATCCATAGAGTCTCTGTGTTTTCGTGCACAACTTTAACATATCCACATCAAATTGAAGGACTTGTTAAAGCTGTTCATTACAGTGTTAGTGTGTAAACTTGCCTCTTTCCTTTTCTTTGTAGAGTTTTAGAGGTCTGCATGGGACTGCTTTAATTAGTTTCTCATTGGAGTAACCTTATCCTGCAAATGAAACGTGTGTTATGTATTATGGTAGTCCCATTGCAGCCCTCTAATGCGGATGGTCCACTCGTATTAACTTCTAATTCATTCCACTCTGTCACTGTTTTTAGCGTGGGTGCTTTTTGCAATTTCTGTCTGTTGTGTTTGCCATCTGCTGCAGGTGTACTGCTGGAAGATGCTCACACACAAGCCTACAAAGCAAATGCAAGCTTTAAGCTCAAGTGTATGTGTTGTTTATTTTCCTGTGTGTGAGAGAGAGAGCGCTTGGAGTTTGTGATGCATTGCCCCACGGTCAAAGCAAAGAGGATTAAAACGGTGTCTCTGTGACCTAAACGTGGCCCTAAATATTGACTTGGCTGACTTAAGGGATTAAATGAAACATCAGGGCGAGCAGAGGTTGATACTTGTATGACCTTACACTCAGGTAAGTAGCACTCCAGACAGAACGAGATGTTTGTCTAACTGTTTGTTCCTCTCCTCTTCACTCCCATCCCCTCTCCATCTACTTCCTCCCACACCACCTTGCTTTCTTCTTCATTTGCACCTCCTCTCCTCTGCTGCTTCTCTCATCACACCTTCCAAACTCTTCTCCTCTCCAATCTTTTCTCGCCTCGTCTTCTCCACCTCTCTCTTTCTCTACCCTCCTTCCCCACCTCTGTCTTCCCACTCTTCCTCTATAGTGCCACGACTCAGCGGCCTCCCGGCGCCTCCCCCTCTGCCCACAACATCAGCAGCGCTGCCGTGTCAGACCGTACCAACTTCTCCCGAGGGGTGGGCATCCGCAGCACATTCCACGCAGGCCAGCAGCGGGGGGCCCGGGACCAGCAGGGCTCCGCCTATCCCGGGGGCCCGGCGTCCCCGTCACTGTCACATGGCAACAGCCAGGCCCGGAGGACACACGGAGCCACGGGGATCTTCAGCAAGTTCACATCCAAGTTCGTACGCAGGTGAGCGGCGGAAAAGAGAGGGAGGAGCATGGGGAAATGTAAAGTGGGGAAAGTTACAATTATACTCGGAGAAAGGAAGTAGCAAAACTGGGGGACATATGTGGCAAAAGAACATTTGTATATTATCATGCAGTACTTTTACAGATTGAAGCTTTCTCTGAGTAGTGAGGTTTCAGCTTTAAAGGAGAAAATTACTAGGTTTACGTTACAAGTCATTTCATGTGCTCGTTTTCTCCACGTACATCTATATCATCACTGGAGCATTTCTTGAGAGGGGCTGGTCTCTCCCCTATCACTAAACTTGTGCTGATCTGTAACTCTGCTGAGAGTAGAAAGGGAGAGGAAGGGAACAGCTGTGGCTCCTCTATAATTTTGCCTGCAGCGGCGGTGACTGAGGAGTAATTTTGGTTTCGGTTCCACGTCTGGCCCAGTTTTCATCTCAGTCCTCCACTGCAAGGTTGCAGCCCTGAAACTGCTCTCATGGGTATCTCGTTGTAATCAGAGCTAAACTAGTTTTATGTAGATGTTTTTGAATGTTTCTCTGGCTTTGTCCCTTTGATCTGACTCTGCTGTGTAAATACAGAGAGGTGAAGACGGCATTGTGGTGACAAAAGTGGAGGGGAAGGAAAAACCCAACAAGTATCTACTAACTCTTTGACTGAAGTGGCTTGAGACAACTGGCCTGATGTTTCTCCTTGTCTGTGCATTGGATTCTACTAGTTTCTATAGAACAAAAGGTCATCTAAATCCTTATAGAGCATGATGAAGTCTGTGCACACCAGTCAGAATGGGAGGAAAGTAGTGCACAGGAGACAAAGAACTGTCATATTATTATCAGAGAAAGAATTGAACACGTGGAGGAGAGGAAGTGACAGCAAGTCAGGGTTTAAAGGTGGAAATGTGTGTGAGGAAGGGAGTAAGAGGAAGAGTGTACGCAATGGAGCTTAAAAATAACAGAAGTTGAGCTTTGAAAGCTACAGAAATGGAGAATGATAAAGTGTCTTGCCTGCATGTGTGTGCATGTGTGTGTGAGGCGGAGGTACAGGCGCAGCCACTCTCTAGGCCTCCCACTCAGAGATACTGTAGCTCCGTGGCGACAGTATCCATGGTTACACCGGAGATATCACTTTTCCCTCAACTATAAATACCGGTAGTGGGGACACCTTGACACACACACGCAACTTGGCATGCTGGTAGGAAGTCGAAGTGGTGGAGACAGAGAGATTGTGTTGCATCTGTGCAGTTTGACCACACACACACACACACATATACACATATACATAACACTAAAGCTATGTGTTTGATTAACATATCATATAACCTCATCACTGCACTTTTCTGCTTGGTCGGTAGTCCTTCACACAAATCAGTGTACTTGCATGTGTGTGTATGTGTGTGTGCTAGATTAAGTTTCTCAATGTGTGTTCAAGATTAAGTTGTTGCTTAACTTGTGCTTTTTCATTTGAAATGTGTCTTTGTGTGTTCAGGAGGTGGATTTCTCTCCCCTCCTCTCTGTGGTTACCATGTGTTAACTCTTCACCTCACACAAACACTTTCTTTTCAGGAAGAGCGCTTCATTTTCATTTTGGGATGAGGGAGGGGGGGTGACTGTTCAAACTGGGTCTCTTAATGGAATTTTCCCACAGAGCTCATTAAATCCTTCTTAGGTGTTTTTGTGTGCGATTAATAATGTCTGTTCAACACCACACGTCCCATATTTAGGGATTGAAAGTCGACGTCAGTGACAATGATTTTTGTTTTTATTTTCCGTTATTTAATGTTGCTTGTTGCTTCAACCCCAAATGACTGTGTTGGTCAGTTTGCTACTCAAAAGGGCAGCTTGTCTCTCTAATTCTAAACGTTTTTATATATACGTTTGTTTCTCTTTCTTTCTTTATCCCTCTTTTGTTTTTGTAGAAATCTCTCGTTCAGGTTTCCAAGAAGGTAGGCAACACCCCCAACGTTAAATATAACCCCATGATATATACCCGTATACTCTCTTCTTCATATATATTTTACATATATATATATATATATTTCCTCCCCTTTTGGTGTTTCGTGCAGCTTTTTGTTTAAATCTTCCTTTTCTGCCTTGAGCCTTTATCTTTTCTCCTTTTTTATTTTTTCTGTGGTTGGCCCCTTTTTTATTTTGTAGCCTTCTGGTTTTGTGTGTTTTGGCCCATTTTCTGATTTATTTATTCATTTTTTTTTTTGACTAACTTCCCGTCACTCAGCCATACTTAACTCACTCACTCCATCATCACGCGGCACAATAACACCTCACCCTTCTTCCTCTTCGTCCCTCCCATCCACCTCCTCATCCTCATACCCCTCTTTTTCCATGTATTTACTAGATAGTGTGTGAGCTTGTTTCCCCCTATAGCGTCCCGGATTTAGGTCAAGTCTTAATGGTAATGGATCAAACTACTCCCTTTTTTATTCTCTATTTCTTAGCTTCAGATGCAGGTAACAGTGTCCTAATTTGAGCTTAATGGAGATCTTTGTTTCCAAATCCTAAAAGTAATGATGTAATATCCTAAGTATTAGTATTTTAGTGTTTAAGCGTTTTGTCATCTTAGTCTTACTTGTGTCTTCCTAGGATTGTTGCTAACCATTATCAAAGCTAACGCCACATACCAAACTACCACCCATCTCACCTCTGCTTTCATCAGTTGATCACTAGACTTTCCATTAAAAGCTACTTTTTAGTCGTTGGTGTACGTTTGTGAGGATCCCACAGGGGAGGACATATATGATAAGATATATAATGGTTGTAGCTGAGGTAGAGGGGAGGAGAGGACCCGGGAGGGACGAGGTTGCAGTGTTTCTCAAGGCTGCACTCTTTTCTGGAGGCTGCACACTTCCTTTTCTCTTCCATCGCTCTGTTCTCACTCTGGCACTGGCTCTCTAACAGCAGCAGAACTGGATGGCTTTGACCTACTCTGGCTGGAAAATACCCTTTCATGCTGTCAACTCATACAGACGACACATGATGCACACACACAGACATAAACACACATTTTGTCTCAATGCTCATATAGCTGCTTGCACTAAAACATGACACATTGATATATGTACATACTGAACACATTTCACAACCACATTTGTCTCACTTGCTTTTGAGTGCTTTTTACCAGCAGGTTGGTCAATGTTCCTCTAATATGGACCATTGCTCCACCTGGTGGTTAGAAGTTGTACTATTTTATTATTATCACAGTGTAGTGATACACTACCTTACCTTTGTCCTTCTAAAGGCTTCTCATAAATCATTACATTTGAAATACCAGAGTAATAAATAATTCATCTGCTTAAAATTACATTTTACATGGATTCGAAGTACATTTAGTTACATTGCTCTCTATTTTGGGAGAGTGAAATTGCTCAATAACTAAAGCAAGATATTAAGACTTAAATAATCATGTTTTTTTTATTTTATGTCAAAGAGCCTTCGTCTATGAGCTGTTTTGCATCCCATCATATCTAGCTAAATCATACAGAGCATGCAAAATGGCACAAATGACCTACTTTTACATTATTCACCAATTATATTATTTAAGAAAACCCTTGTGTAACATTTCTCCACTCCTCCCACTTGTCATTTCCCATGTTTAATATTATTTAACCATGTTTCTGTTGCAGCAGGTATTTTACATGTTTTATTTTAATGGGGCAAAAGAGGAATGATGTCTTTTCCCACTACAGAATGAATTTAAGACCAAAAACTGTTGAATTTGTCATGTTCATGTCACTTTCCTTCCATTGTCTGCACGTGTTTAGCTGTTTTCCGTCTTTCGTTGTCGTCTGCTTTTCTCTGTTGAGTTTGTCTTGTGTGTTTTCAGTCTGATGGTATGAGAGAGACCTTGTGCGTGTGTGTTACATAGGCTGTTTAAAAATTCTATATTATAACACATATGTGTAGGTCAAATGTTACTAATACAGGTTTTAATGCAGTGCTGGGATCAATAATGCTCCTAACCTCCTTTTAGTTCTAACGACTTGCCCTCACCGTGCCGACTGTTCTGTTCCAAACCATTCCATTCCGTTCCACATCGCTCCATGTTACATTGTAATACCCACATTCCATTTTGTTCCAAATTTCTCCATATAACATTGTTACCAACATTCCATTCTGCTGGTTCCATTCCGTTTCAAATTGTTCCATGTTAGATTGTTTTACCAACATTCCATTTTTTGGAAGTTGGAACCATTCCCTTCTGTACCAAATGGCTCCATGTTACATTGTCACCAAACATTGTATTTTGTTGCAACCCATTCCATTCCATTCTGTTCCAAATTGTACAATGTTACATTTTGTTACGAGCATTCCATTCAGTTGGAACCCATTCCATTCCATGCCTTTCCACTCTGATCCAACATGCAGAAACTTTGACATTTGTTCAAACTTTTCATTCAGTTTAATTTCTATTCACACCATTCTATTCCTGGTTGCATCAGCTTCTTCTAATTTCCTTGCCCACATTTTCCCAAACAATTGGCAGTTATATTTAGAGTCAGACAACTTTTGTTCATTAGATTTGCATTAAATGTGTCTTTGCAACTGGCATATAGGACAAAAACACACGCTACAATACACAACAATAATGCAACTCAAAATGAATATAAGTCCATCAAAATTACAACACTGCCTGATACACAGCAGTATTTACACTTTAGAAATGATTAATAACTTAGGACAGACTTAACACATAAACGTTAGATGGCTGGTGCAACTCAACCCATCAAACCCTCCTCCTCTTGAGGGCAGAGTGGACTGGCACTGGGATCTGCGCCGTGAAGTTGAATTAAATCTGAACAGTTGGAGTGGAAACTAGATATTTTGGCGCTTGATGTGTTTGAGTTGGAACGTTCAGTCTGGCACGGCGAGCAGCGACTGACTGACTATCTGTGTAAGAGTCCAGATGTTGCACTTAGCCCTGAAAAAGACTAAACTTTTGTTAATTTTTCTCGAGGAGTCCGTATGAGGGAGAGGGTCGGGATGAGGGGAGCAGGTGAGAAACAGAGCAGCCCGAAAACCCCCTACAAACCCCCCAGACTCTACCAAACCCGCCTGCCAATCAGTAGACTGGAGCATATCAGTAGATGATCTCTGAGCTTGTTGTGAATGGGGACGGGTTGCAAACTGGGATTAAATTGGTTGGTGGTGGTGATAATGGCTTGACCAATCAGGGGACGGGAGATTAGCGGTGAATGGTAGCATCCCTGAGAGTGTGTGCTGGTGTGGACCTGCATGTGTGTGTGCGGGGAAATCACATTTTAAAGGACCCACATGTGTGTTTGTGTGCGAGCAGATTTCAATTTCAGGTGTTAATCTATATTTCTAGAGATGATGCACGCACACAAACACACACAGGGGAACTCAAAGACATGTTGCTTTTGTTTTCATTTCCACAACCTCATTATCTCCCTCTTCCTCTCAATCATTTCTCCCTCCTCCTCCTCCTCCCCTCCTATTTTTGTCTCTACTTTTTAAATATTTCTCTCGATTCTCACTTTTTTTCTCTCTTTGCTCCTTTCTTCCTGACCCTCCCTTCTCTTTGTTTTCCTTCTTCTCCTCTTGTCTTCCTCCACCTCTCTTCTTCTTCCTCTCTCCCACCCTCCCACCCCTCACCCAGGTCTATGCTGAGCAGCACAGTGGACAAGTCGGAGAAGACGTCCGGCGGGGTCCTCTCCTCTTCCAACAACGATGAGAACAACTCCTCCCCAGGGTCTGGTAACACCGGTAGGTTTGCTTTAGGGACTCTGCTCTGATGATGGCAATAAAGAAAAACATAATCTGTAGTTTTTGCCTCTTGTCTGATTATTACTCTTATCTCCCCTCTCCTCCCCCCTCAGGTGGGACCGGCACCCCCCCGGCCATCGGCCTCCAGAAGGAGTCGGTGAAGCCTCGCTCGCTGCGCTTCACCTGGTCCATGAAGACCACGTCGTCCATGGAGCCGGCGGAGATGATGCGTGAGATCCGCAAGGTGCTGGACTCCAACAGCTGCGAGTACGAGCTGCGCGAGCGCTACATGCTGCTGTGCGTGTCGGGAAACCCCGCGCGAGACGACTTCGTCCAATGGGAGATGGAGGTGTGCAAGCTGCCGCGGCTCTCCCTCAACGGCGTGCGCTTCAAACGCATCTCCGGCACCTCCATCGCCTTCAAGAACATTGCCTCAAAGATTGCCAACGAGCTCAAACTGTGAGTGCGGAGGAGAGAGGTTCAGAGGTGGGAGGGTGAAGGGGGGAGGTAGGGAGGAGGATGCTGTAAGTGGAGGTCAGGAGGTAAGCTACAGGGTGGGATCACTTTAAAAAGAAAGCCGATTGTTATGTGGACAAAGGTCTGAAGTAGGGCTATCGGTTCCTCTTGAGACTAGAAAAGCTTTCTCTTCTAGAAGTTCCTTAAGTTCACGAGGCCATTAGAAACTCTGAGTCCGTGTCCTCTGAGTCGTGAAGTACTTATAGACCGAGGGTCTTCTCTCCCCCGCTGGGCTTTTCTTTCGTCACGTTCTACTTAGACGTTCCACTCTTCTGCATGTCCGCTCTGCTCTCTCTGTTTATTTAGTCGTCTCACTTTGATCACTTTGACCACTCCTGTCACTTCTTCCTATTTATTCAGTTTATTCTGCACGGTTCTGCTGCCAGCTCTTTTTGTGTAGGAAAGACAACCGGGTAAAAATCGGAGGGGGGGGGGGGGGTTTAAGATGGAGGACAAAGTGAGTGGAGGAATTGCTGATGGAAAAAAAAAAAGCCAACGTTCTCTCTGAATCTCTAACAAGTGAGGATTGATGGAAAGTTTGGAGCCTTATTTTGCTGGAAAACTCATGACAGGAGTCTAGATTTGAATTTGTTCTGATTCTCCTCCGACACTGAATGGACTCCAACTGAGCCGGGACTTTGGTTGCTGAAACCCCCCCTCTCACACACACACACACACACACACGCACACACAAATGGACTTTGGATGGAAAGACTATGCTGTTGTTGGTTAAAGGACCCTCTTCACCCTCCTGTTTAAAAATGAACTTTATAAATCCGCCTGATCCATCCTCCTCACCTCACACACACACACACACACACACTTCAACCCTCTAATTTCAACCTCGGCACAAACACATCCATGTTTTCGCCCCTTCACTCCCTTTGTCTTCCTCACTTATTCATTTCTCTCATCGAGTCTTGATGACATCATCGATTGTTCTTCAAGTCTTTCTTTTTTGTTTGTTTTGTTAATTTCTTCTTCTTTTATGGCTTTTAAAAAAAGAGTTGTGCACTGGAAAAGAGGGGCATCCGGGTGAACGAGGGAGGGACGGACAGTTCGTGGACGGGGTTGTTGATTTGACGTTGCCTTTCTTTGTAGAATTTAAATGTAAGGGTTTGTTCTTGTTGTCAGCACATAAATGCTCGAATGATTTATTTGTATTTTTTATTTTTTTTTTGTAATTGTTGGTGTCACTTCGGTTGGCATCGCGCCTTCATATCCAGAATGTCAACCCTGAACCGACGCATTTCTACCCCCCCCACATCCGCTTTCTGCTACTCCCAAACACACACCTTTTGGAGTATGTAACAAACAGTATGTGTGTGTGTGCGTGTATTATAAAAGATCACTGGAAGACAAAAAAAAAGACAAAAGAATCGACAACGACGAATGGTGAATTATTTTCTTCTACTTTTGATTTAATAATATATTTTTTGTGTCGTTGGAAATTTCGGGGGTTTTGTACAGATTTGGATTTCTCTGGGGGGGGGGTGTGTGAAGGGTCACGTCGGATCATATCATTGCTGCCTTTTTTTTTCTGTGTAGTGCACCTTTAACACACAGCTCATAGTTTATCGGATTAAACACAACCCCCCCCCCCTCGAGTGCAGATGGATGTATTTAAAGATGGCGGTGGTGACGACTACTGCTCGGCCTTTTTTTTTTTCTTTCTCCCGTTCATCTGTTCATTTTTAAGGCCTTATGGAAGCAGAGAGACTTGTTCGCCAAACGTTCTCGTATCACAGCACACGTTCAAACCAGATGACGTCACTTCCTTTCTCCCAAGAAGAGGGGTTAGAGAAGGGGGGGGGGGCGAGGGGGACAATGCCTGGTCCCGTCTCCTGGTAACTTTATTTCTTTCTCACAATGACACACTCGTTTTATTATTTTAGTTTTCAGTTTTTAATACGTCAGATTTTTTTTCTTTAAAAGTTGATCATTGTATTAAGGTGCTGGGTATTGGATTCTAATTATTATTCTGGCTGTTGCTGTTATATTATCTCTTTCAGGGTTGATTTTATTTTACATTATTTCGTTTTACATTGCTGTAATTGACATTGATTTTAAATGTGTTTTGAGCAAACTGTAACTGTAGTGGTGGGTTTGGGGAGGGGTGATCAACTCCTGAAAAATGTATTATTTGTTTTGTTTTTTTGTGCAAAGACAAAATGATGAAAAATTACAATGATAGTAATAAAAACAATGATATAATGATAGTCTGCCTCTGGAATCCATTATGCCGAAAGCAAGACACATTTGTTTCAGACAAAAAAACCTCTTCTTTCAGTCATGTCAGATTATGTTTCGCTACATAATGATTGGTAACATTTTAATTTTTCTGAGCACATGACTAGAGACTAAAGGTGTCCTAAAGTTTCCCCATTTGAAGAGCCTCAATTGGTTAGGTTAAAGGTGGGGTAGGTCATTTTGGAGAAACCAGCTCGAGATCGCTAGAATTTGAAAATACACAGCCGGAAAAAATCTGCCTCTTCCTTACAGAGCCCCAACACACACGAACGCGCACATGACCAATGAGGGCACGAGATAAGTTTGTGCACAGATGGAAGGCTGACAGGCAGGTAGGCCATCCAGTTATTTTAGCCGGGCCGGCTAAAATGATTGGTCGTGCTTTTTACAGTACTACGGCTTCCACAGATGACATTTTGTTATGGATTTTTTGTCAAAGCACTTAAGATATTCATTGCTATCGGGATGTTAAGAGCATTCCATGGAATATAACAAAAAGTGTATCTCGAGCCGGTTTCTCAAGCTTACCTACCCCACCTTTAATTGTGCTAAAGAGTCCGAACAAATCAAGGTTTTTTCACAGGCTCATGATATGAATATATATTCTGTTAAATTTCAAATGTAAACCCCCTTTTTGAGGTAATTCAGCTCTAATCCCAGAGAAAACCAATAGGAAAAACCTGGAATTGCTGCTTAAAAGAATACTTCAACAACATGACCATATGTTCACTAAAACTCTTTAGTCATGCAACAAAACAAACTGGTGAGTCATTCATGTAAAAAGGGCCATTTTGGGGATGAAATATTCCATTAATAGTCTGAAAAATGTGAATTGCTGCTTATTACTATTTGGTGGGTAGCATTTAAGACAGTATTTGGTATCAGGAGCCCGTTGAATAAACAAGATGAATATGTTCAGTATCTGTGAGACGCTGTGATGCTCCACATCAGCAGGAGGGGGCGTCAACCGACTGTTTCCTGTGCAGGTGTGTGTGTGTGTGAGTGGGAACTGGGTCACTTTCAGCTGTGCAGGAAGTGTTCCTCAGCTTCAGAGAAACATTGCACCAGTTATATTTATACACGTAAGTATATATTTATTTTGTCAGACTTTTGATGTTACGTTACAGTCAGCAGTTCCTGTGTGAAATTACATAACAGTTACATAATCAATATATCTTTATTTGTTGTATTTAACTAGATGTAAGGAATTAAACATACCGCCTACTGTTGCATTGACACTGGCACTGGGTGAAATGTAACTAAGTACATTTAAGTATAATTAAAGTTACTTGTACTTCCATTCTATGTTATGCCCCCTTGCACCTGTTTTCCTCTGAGGTGAATATTGTAATTACTGCACCACATTAATATAATGACTTATATGGATACTTTACAGATGATTATTTAAAACTCTGAGTATGCTATCACAAGTTATATCACCCAACAGTATATCAAATGAAATGAGATCTATTGAGACCTGCTGCCATATTAAAAAGGCATCCTGCATGGAGTATCAATATTTAAGGCTGCTCCTTTTAGTCCACTAATTGGTATTGTAGTCCTAAGGCCATTTTTTATGATGAATTCTTTCTTTTTTTTTTAAACAGAGATTTAAAGTGGTGCTTGTGAATTATTCCTTGTTAATAAACTTAGTTTTACAGATCTGTTGATTAATTTACTCGTAAGACATATTCAGATCGTCCACCAAGAATATGTGAGCCTCTGCCTTCATGTTAGTTTACATCATGTCTTTCTACACCGCCATCACTAACATTTGATTTGTGAATTAGACGAAATTCCTAAATGATGGCCAAACATTTGTTTTGATGGGTCATAGTAACTTTGACCAAGTGGTCATTTGTGCCACATTTAAAGGAATTACCACCAGGTGTCACTGTAGCCGAGGTAGAATATCTTCAAACTATTGTATGTCCAGAAGCCATGAAGTTATCTGCCTTCAGACTGGCCCCACTGAGCTCACTCTGCTCAGGAATGTGAAGCTGCTGCAGGTGGCCCAACCTGTTGGAGCCACAGAGGTTTGACAACAGCTGACATCTGAAAACAGCTGATGAGAACACCAGGCTCTGACAGTTTCACTCAATACGCTCGTTTGCTTAAGAGATGGCATTAAGCTTTACTATTTGGTCATTTCTTTATTCTAAAAAAAGACATTTCTCAAACACAAACAGTTCAGTTTCCACAATGTAAACAACTTCTCACATACAGTTCACACACGAGCAGTTTTTCGAGGAAGGAACGATTAAGAAAGTCAAAAGGCGAGCACGAAGTGATGGCCGCTGTGATCCTGCTCAGTGCCGCGGGAAACTAAACGCTGAGTGGAGAGCAGCATGAACAGGCAAACGTAGAAACAAAACAAGGAAGATTTCTTTGTTTTGTATTTTGAGAATCAAACTTTCAGTATCATTGCCAGCAAAAAAAAGCGAATGCTTGTTTCCCAAAATTCCCGATGAACCCATTACCATCTTTTGTTTCACTCCTTTACCGCGTCCAACATGCAGGAAGCAATGAGCTTTTAAAGCATTAACAGACTTTGGCAGAACATTTTATATTTCAGGGTTTGATTATCTGTGAGAGGTCAGGCGTCCCCTTGACATTTGTAAACCTGCTTTAAACACCTGTCCTCTACACATATTTACCTCAGAGGCTAATGTTTCTCTGCGGTGACCAGAGTTAGCGGTTAGCTACTGGAACAATTCCTCCAGACAGAAAGCAGTGTGGCTTTAACACTGAGCATCCAATCACACGTGTTCAACTGATTTTCTTTAGTGCTCAGTCAATAATCATCATCATAATCTAAACTACTTACAAACTAACTGCCTACCTAGAGCTCACTTTAAAATCTAGTCAAAAAACAGAAAACATCACTCCAGTTAATACTAGTAAGAGAGAGAGGAGGGAGATCTGCTGCTCCTTTATCTCAGCTCTTGAAATCTGTGACGGTAAAGTCACAGCACAGCCCCGAGTACAAAGCCGTACCTTTTCCTCTCTGAGGGTCCCGAGTTTTAAAGCGCAGCTCGTTAGGGAAAGGCGTGTGTCTTCACATCCTCTCAATCACTTTCTTACCGAACATTTATTCGTTATTTAAATTTCCTGAAGGTTGTTCTCGGAGGACCTAAAACCTGCCTAGTGGAACCTACAGTATAGATAGATATACATTTAGTATGTGTGTGTCCGTGTGTGTGTTCAACCACACTCGTCCAGAAGTTCAGCTGTTGCCATGGAAACGAGCAGGTGGGTTTCCTTCAGAAGCTCGATGATCCAGTGTCTCTTTTTTTTTTGTTTAGTGTGCAGGTAGATTTCAGTTCCTAGCTTGTTTGTAGTGTGTGTGTGTGTGTGTGTGTGTGTGTGTGTGTGTGTGTATGCGCTAGTGAACGATGATCTGGAGGTAGGTGTTTGTTGGTACAGTAAAGGGGCTGGGGGGGGGGAGAGCTGTGATGTCGCCCGAGTGTGTTTGATGGATCCTGTGGTCATGTGATGGAGTTAAAGGGTGGAGGAAGTGTCTGTTTGCGTGTGTGTGTGTTTCTATACCTATTGTGTGTGTGTGTGTATCAGTGCGAGTTGGGCTGCTCCACTTTGAGCCCGACGAGTGACGGGGGCATCTGGCCTGCAGCGGAGGACGAGGAGGAGCTGGGGGGTGAGGCCCTGAGGCTGGAGCTCCCGGTGGGGGGGGTGGAGGAGGAGGTCACCGCGGGCCGGATGAGGGGAGGGGGGGGGGTGGTTGTGGGGCGCTCGGTTCTGGAGCGGGCGCGTCTGCAGAGGAGGGGGCTGGCGGAGGAGGCTGGGGGGGGGCCGAGGGAGGAGCAGGGCGCAGCAGGGGGGGAGGCTGGGAGAGGGAGGAGGGGGTCTGGGTGGAGGAGGGCGGAGAGGAGCCGCCGGCCGAGTCCGAGGGAGAGTCCTCCATTTTCACCTGAGGGGGGGGGGGGACAGAAGATGAAGTGAGATGTGAGGAAGAGGAGGCTCATTCATATTACACCACCTGCTCCTTCTGTTCACTACACTTTCATTTCATCCACTTCAGCACCGTCACTTTAAACTCAGATGAACGTGTGACTCAGCATTAAGTCCATGCTCCTGAGATTGACGCACATTTTTTATCTTGCAGGTTTGTCTCCCTCTGTTCTCCTCAGGGTTCATCCCTGCTCGGACTCAGAGGTGGTGTCATGTATTGAAAGTGAGTAAGAACTAAACAGCCATTGGGTATTTCTAGTATTGTTTAGTACACCACGCTTCCACTTTAACTTGTGACTGATTTGTTGTGTGGTATAATAAGAGAGATATGGATGACTAGAAGTAACTTCGCCCGGATGATCACTGAGGCGAGGATCTACTCGGATTAAAATCATTCAGAATTTCAAAATAGTTTGACATTTTGAGACATCTCTTCTTGATTATCTGAATGCTATAAATAACTAACAGTGTTCTTTATATCACGTGTCTGTCCTGTCAGTGCTCACCTCGTCCTCCTCTGCCCCCCCCTCTGCTGGGGTCCCCTCCTCACTGCTCCTGCGGGGGTCTCTCTGCTCTCGGTCGGTGGCCACCTGCTCGGCCGCCCACTCCCTCAGAACCTCGTCCAGGTTGAAGCGGCGCCGGTAGCTCACGAAGAACGAACTCACCTGAGGAGGGAAGGAGAAGGAAATGAAGGAAAGTTGTTCAAGGACACGGAGGAGGAGGTTAAAGGTCAGTGGACAAATGAAAGGAGGGATAATGGAGAGATCTATAAAGACAAAGGCTGATCTAGTCAGAGGGATGAGGAAGAGATGGGAGAGGAGATGAAAAGCTCACAGAGTAAACTGCGGTATAGATGAAGGGTGACGCTGAGGTCACAATAAGAGGGGAGGGGGGCAGGAGGCTCACCTGAGCTGGAGTCTTGGTCCCGATCACCTCGGCGATGGCTGTGAAGTCTTTACCATAGCGACGGATAGCTGGAAAGGAGACGAGGAAGAAGGACTGGTTAATGTTGTGTCTGTGCATCGCTCACAACCAACGCCTCGCCATCAAAAGCCTACAGAACTGTGTGTGTGTGTGTATGTGTATGTGTATGTGTATGTGTATGTGTATGTGTATGTGTATGTGTATGTGTATGTGTATGTGTATGTGTGTGTGTGTGTGTGTGTGTGTGTGTGTGTGTGTGTGTGTGTGTGTGTGTCATCATCTGATGCTGGCTGGCTGAGTGCACCTGCTTTAATGTATCCACAGATTGACTCCGTTTACATGCACTAAATATTGCCCTTATGTCAAAGACAATCTTCCCACTAAGCTCTTAACCTGGGAAAGGAAAGTTCATTTTCTAAATGACACGTAGCCGTGCATACTTTAATCAGCCTCGCTCTTCTGTTCCTTCAACCACCTCTCCTTGTGCGCACATCCAAAAACCTGTTAATGTCCAAGGCTTTCATAACGTTTTAGAGAAGGCTTTGTCCTCCTTCTGAACAGAAATGTTGACCGTAAATAAATTATAATATTCCAAATGCGCTGTATACATGTCCAACAAAAGCTCTTAAAACCTGAATAATAACCACACATCCCACATCTTATCAGAGAAATGCTACATCTGGATTATCCCAACAGAAATAGGTTTTAACATGACCCACATTGGAATGTGAGAGTGCAAACGAGTCACTGAAGTCTTCAGCTTCTGCTTTCCCTTCTTCTGTTTGCTCTGAGCAGCTGCAGTTTAACGCTTTGCTCAAAGGCACACTGGCTGACTGCAGCTGCTCAGCTAGTAATCCGTTTTTCTGACAAAATGCATCTCATTCAATCATTCAGAACTTTCCCCACGACTGATGCAGATGGACGCCCCGGCGTGCACAGCTATGTGTCCGAGACAAAAAACAATAGATGCCTCCTCAGCTCCTCTGCTAATGAATGAGCCACTTTGAAGGCTCCTCTATGAGACAACTGTGCCTTTAATTGACTAAAAGCAATGAACACTGATTTGGAACAGTAGCTGCTTTACTTCTCCTTTAATTCACTTAAAGTACAGCTGGAATCTGAATCTCAGTATGGGGGGGGGGGGGGGGGATGCTGCAGCAGCCTTTACTCACCCTGCACAGCCAGGAGCTGCTCCTCTGTGGTCCAACGGGAGTTCATCTTGGGGGCAGTCTGAGGGTGAGAGGAGAAGGAGGAGAGATTAGAGAGGGAGGGAGGTGGTAAGACAAGATAGGAGGGAAAAGGACATCATGAGGAAAGGGCAGATTAGACTCATCTCAGTCCCACCAGGGGGGAAATCATATCTGGAGGGAGTCGAGGAAGGGCAGAGTGAATAAATGAGAGAGAAGGACAAAGTCTGGAAACAAAAATCAAAGAGGGGATAGATGGATGTAAAGGAGGGACATGTAGAAAGAACACTATACAAAAAGAAACTTACTTCAGACGGTTTTAAATTCGCCACACCTTCATTTAAACCCTGTTTCAAACAACTGTTGTTCTGTTTGATGGACTGGACCTATGGGAGGAAAGAGAAGGGGCGGGGTTTATTCATAAACACTAAAAGGCTTCTGTTACTTTAAAACATGCAGTTGTACTTTAGGAATAGTCTACTGTCACGAGCAATTCATTTCCTAATGTTTGGAGCTGCTTGCCAAATGTAAGACTAACAGTACAAATCAAAGTGACCCCTCACTGAGACTGAATTCATTATCATTTGACACAGAGAAAAGAGTTTATTAATATACTGTTGCACCATAAAGCCTTGGAGGAGGCGTTACATTTTCCTCTTTTCATGCAGGTGTGAGTTCCCTAAAACTTCCTCTACATGTACACAAATCTATTTGAGGTTTGAAAACAAAACACAAATAAATGAAGCTAAATGGCTGCACCAAGTGTTTGGTTTTTTACACACATTTATTTAGAGGCTTTCAAAAGAAGCTTTGAAGTTACGTCATCACGTTTTAGGATGTCATCAATCTAATGGGAACATGTTTGATTTTGTTGGTATTTCGGTAGTATCATTTCATTTATGGTGCAGTTACATTTCTGCTAGACCGCCGTGTCAATACAGATACGTGCTCTGTATGCAAACTCATTTTGAGACCAAACTCCACAATTAGTATAAAACGTATAATATTTGTGTGTCATAATCTTTATCTGCAACTGTACAGAAATACAGGGAAATGCAATGAAGATTCACTTAAAAAAAAGGGCTGTGCGACTGTTGATAAAAATGTTGAATGTTGCTTTAAAACATTCATACACACTGATGGCATTAGATGCAACAGAAGGCAGATTACTCAGACTCGGTGTATACCTGTCTCTTGAGCGACACCAGCTGTGTGTCCAGCTGCCGTATGGTCAGCACCCCGGCGTTGTGTGAGGCGGACACCGACATGATGTCCTCCTGCTCCAGGTACATGCCTTTGGGGGGCCGGCGGCGGGCTCTGAGCGGGTGGTGGCGGTACTGAGCCCCCAGGTTCTCCTTCTTCAGCGGCCCCGAGCGGCTGGCGGCCGCCTTGTCTGCGTGGCTGTTGTTGGGGTTTGGTTTCACCGCCTGTGGAATCACAAATGTTAAGAATCAGGCAATGCAGGAAGGCTGCTTTAGATTTATGTTTAATACATGAAGTTGAAATTGCAGACAGAAGGCATTGATTTGGCTCAGGCAAGTCATGACTAATACAAACAGAGAGATTGTTGACATAAGCATGCCACACACAGTCAATAACCTCTGTTAAGTTTTATATTGCTCACCTCTTTCTTGGTGTCAATCTCAAAGTCACTGTCACTGCCGGGGTCTGCCTCCTCAACCTCATCGTTACTACAAGAAGAAAGACAATTAAGTCCAACAACCCGCGGTTAAACCACTTCTTGACATTTTAACTATGTCTGGTTTCATCACAAGTATTTCTAAAATGCTTGAGAATGTCGACTGAAAATGACAAGAGATAATATCAAAGCATGTGATTAATATTCATGAGCCTTGTTTTTCAGGATGCTCATTGTGTGTCTTTGTAAATGTCACTCCTCAGAGGAGTTTCTGAACTTGTGTTTTCTCCATGCTTAGTGCGTCGTACAATATGAATTCTTCACCAAGTTTCATGGTGTGTCTCACCTGTCTTCTTTCTCTCTCTTGGTGACCAGCCTCCTGGCCGCTCGGTCCATGACGGAGGTCCTGGTCCTGGTCTTCTTCCAGCTGTAGTAGTATTTCACCAGGCTGGAGATCAGCTTGTCTGGAAGCTGCACACAAACACAGTAATCAAGATAATAAATAGGGAGCACAGTCTGTTTATTTTTGACATTCATTGAAAAAAAAAGAAAAGACCTCTGAATAAAGTGTGTTTCTGTCTCTCACCATCTGCTGGATGCGGTGGAAGCTCTTGCCGTGGAAGCTGAAGGCCTGCTCAAACAGAACTTTGTCCTCCACTGTCCACTCATCGGGGAACGGGGTGAAGTTGGCCAGGTCCGCAAGCGAGCGCTCCACATCGTGTTTGTGCCATAGCAACATGCCCAGAGCCTGAGGGGAGAGACAAGACGGAGACAGGGTGAGGCAAGCAGGGACAGGAACAAAAAGAGAGAGACACAAGCAGTGAGAGCAGAAAGAGACTTGCTGATGTTCCTCTGCTGTACGTACCTGCTCCATGTTGTATCCATGTTTCTCTTTAGCCATTAGGATGTACTCGTCCACTGGATTAAGATGAGAAAGAAACATAGGTTTAATAGAGGAAAAGAAGGACATGAGGAGATATAGTGCTAGGAAAAGAGCGCAAGAGACAGAGAAAACACAGAATGAGATTTGTAATGGCTATTCTTTGGTGAGCGAATAGCCATTACAGTGAAGGTCACAGGCTTGCACTAAAGAAGGAGGTGAGTGTGTGTGAGTAGCTTACACATTGCATCAGACAGCATGACACTGGGACACCAGACCAACATGCTCCTGTGGTCCTTCTCATTGTAGCGGTTTGAACTGTCTGTTAGAGAAACAACAAACAAGGACATTTTGTGCTTTTACAAAAAGTAGATCACATTTAAAGACGTGTATCTCTTTTCCTCCCTTCTCCATGCTTAAAGGAGGTTTGTTTTTTGAAGTTGACACCAACAGCGGTTTGAAGAAACTGCCATTTTAGAATGGTTTTACCTATCTACCTTGCCTATAAACAGGCCTTTACCAACCTGGAATGACTTTGGTTAATTTGGATTCAAAAATATATACCAACCGATAGTCGACCAACAACCAGAAAGATCATGTTGTACATGACTCAGACAAGTCTCTATCTGTTGTCTGCTTGTGTCAGTGCTAACCTTGTGATAATATGAGGCATTCAGTTTGTGGTTTGGGTCGGGTTCTGGTGGCTGATTATTTTTTCATGGTGGTTGGTGAGGATTGGCTCTTATAACAGGTGCCTCCGGTGCACATCACTAATGAGCACAGTCCACTTGACTCAAGAGTTGCAAAGACACGATGCACACTACTGATTGTCTACTTAGCAACCCTTATATTAACTTTCTTTCTCCCTCTGCTTTGCATGATTTCTCCTGTTTAGGCTCCATCTTTGGCTCCATTTTCGTCAGTGAAGAAAGAAGAGGACAAGACAGTGGCATGTCAGCCGCTTTGGGAATTCAACACCTGTGTTTTCCAAAAAGACATTAAACTGGAGGCTGGTTTGCTGCTTCTCCCTCGTCTGCTCTACTAATCATACAATGAATCAGGATGTGATAATAAGCCACATTTCCCTAGAGTTAATATCACTACAATGTTCTATAAGTAAATCAAATAAAGGGTTTGAACACTGCAAAGCAAACCCCTTCAAAGACGTTTGCATTATTGGGTCCAACCCTTCCTTACCCACCTTCTATGTTAAGCTGTCAATCCACATTGAATTTCCATTACTGAGCAAAGGCAAACACATGCAAATGGGCAGACACTAACTGGTCTTCTGACCTTCATTTCTCTCATCATCAGCATTCCTTTCATTCCTCCATTTCTATGCCCTCCACATTTTTCCTCACCTCTATGTCTCTTACTACTCAGCCCTGATTTCCTCCCTCCCTTTCTCTCATGCTTCCCTCTTTCAGCTTACCTGGTTTGAACTCTGGTATCTGAGCCTGGTAGTCTCCTCCCACTCGGATCATACTGTCTGCCGAGAGAGACACAAGAAGAATATCAGTTTCTTTTTGCCCAGCAGGAAGTAGAGATAGTAGCGGATGGGGACAATTATTCCTGTAGATTTTTTAAGAAGTTGCAGAGCTAGATATACTCATAAGAAAAACATTAACATTATTAGTAATAGGAATGTCCTAACTATAGTTTTTGGCCCTGATCCCAGTCCGATTCCATTAATAATATGTACTCTAAACATTTGTGTTTCGATCAGTTTGGTTCAACCAGGATAGCAGAAACATTTGAATGAGATCACATAATCTGTCTCTTCAAGAAGTTCATATGGAAATAGTACTAGCATATGTCTTGATAAATAGTTTAATGCATGATAATGTTCAATTTAAAGCATATTTACCACTAAGTGACAGATAGGGGGGAAGACAGCGGATGGCAGATATTAAGTCATTAGTGCTGTGGTAAAGAGGGACTATGAGAGAGGCAGGCCAGCAGCTGAGGAGGAGGACAGATTACTGTTTCCTCAGGGAGAGAGGACAGGAAGGGAGGAGTGAGGGAAGATAGAAACTGGAGTACATGGTAAGGAATGGGAGGAGACAGGAAGGGCAAGAGTAAAGCAGATTGGATGGAAGGAAAGGAAGAAGGGGCATAAAAGGAGGCGAGAAATTAGGAAACATTTTATTAGGGATGGTGGCTTTTGATGGAAAGTCTCAGACCTACATCAACAGCAGAAAACTGGGAGCCTTTTAATCGCTCCCCAACTACTCCAGTTTAACGGTTTAATCTATAAAGATATCTCGAGTACATGTGTCTAGTGAGATAACTGAACATGTAAAGATCATGAGCAGTCATTGTGTGAAGAAGGAATGAAAGATGGATGTGGGCAGATGATGGAAGAGTGTGGGAAGGGGAGGAGGAGAGGAGGACAGACGAGAGCAGTGTGCAGGCACTGAAGAAGCTCTGCAGCAGTGCAACCCAACAGCTGACTTTATGTATCTGCACAATGGAAATGTCAACTGTTATACATATTACACAATAAACTTAATCGCAGTAATGGAAGGGATAGCTCTGATGTCTGTTGGGGGTTGTATTCAGTACTTATCAGCAGTCAGTGTTTTAATTAAAGGAGATGGTGGTCGGCATGCGCCCAGTTTTGAAAGACACACAGGACTACCAGCACAAAAGCTAAGCAATGTACTTCTATGGAATCTGGCAGCACCCAAATGTAAATTTAAATCATTGTATGCTTTATTTAAAATATGTTCTCCACTTTGCCTTTAAACTGCCTCTTCAGGTCTTGTCTGAAAGGGCTGTCTGACGGTAAATTAAAGTTTGGCTGCAGCCCTTATCCACTGCAGTTCATTGCTTAATATCTGCTCTAGTATTCCAGTCTGCTCTCTGAAAAAGGGGTGTCATCCACTAGGTAATACACTCACTATGGATACCTAATACAACACCAAACAATATGAAGTAACCCCCCCCCATTAAATTCAGGTTAAAACAGTAGATTATAATTCTGTTTAGTGTTTCTGTGTGTTGTACCATGAGCATGCTCTTCGTCACTGCTCTCCTCTTCAGAGTGTGGTAGGCTGTTGCCATTGGTGACTGTCTTGGCTCTGCTCCTGGACAGGACCCCGGACCCCGAGCGCTCCATCACTGAGGGCATGGCTGCAACAAACACACACACACCCTGAATATGGAATGGCGGCACGTACAGAACACCGTTCATCAACAAAAACCCATTTCTGTCTTACATGTGATGCAATCTCCCATAAAAATATCACTTGTATCACTTGGCAGATATTTGGCTGCGATAGGATTTCACTTGAAACCCTATAAAGCCTTAATCACTCTTGAAACGTAGAACAGCACCTTATGTTGCTACATTGGAAGCAATCCCATTATTTCCCCTTCAGCAGAGTTTATTTCCCAACATAACTTTACTGTATGAGAACATGTTCACACTCAACAACTCTCCCAGAAACCCTCATTTTCATCAGTAGATAGAACTTGGTTGCCTGAAAACTAGGGCTGAACATTTCAAGTAATGCTCATTGGAAATAAAAAAATTAACAGAAAGGTTCCAGACTAATTAACATTTGTGGTTTGATCAGGCTCTTATCTCGGTGTCTCACTAATAAAAAATGTGCTTACAGTGTGATTAGTTATATGGGACGTAAGGTGATGAATGGGCCATTGGTTTGTTGGCTACATTTCTGCTCTCGTTCTGATCTTCTCTCACCATATTGACCTTCAAGGAACCTCAACACACAATCCAGAGGCCCTTGTTCTTGTTCAACACAGGACTCAAACTGATTAACTCACGTCCTCCTTTATTACTCCAGTTAATTAAGAAGATGCTGCTGCCATGGGGGCACCACCCACTAACAGAACACAGGGCCATTTAGTGCCCCAGACCATTAAGAAACACTTGAGCTCACATTCCAGTGCTCTCTTTTACCAATGTAATGTCTGTATACCTGACCATGTGGGATCATTTTATGTAAGGTAACAGGATGTTAGGGATTAGTGTGGCAATAAAATATGAGCAGGCAGACCACCGTAACCAAGTAAATAAAAACAGACTTGCGGAGAAGCTTTATTTAATGAGAATCAGTCCAGTATGGCCATTATCCAATCCACTTAACAAGGTCTGCGAGTAAGTACCAGTGATATTGATTTGGCAGATCTGTAGGGTGCATTACTGTAACCATCTGATGAACCAAATGATTCATTGACAAACCATGGTGATGCTCATATGTAGAGTTGCATCCAACAGTTCTCTTCTTATAGATAAAACTGCAGAAATACAGTGGGAAATGTCCATCTCATGTCCCAGCTTCTCATAGTCGAGGGGTTACATTTCTTGTTTGTTTTTTTAATCCTATTCAGCTATATATAAGCAGAGTAAATAAGAAAATGTATACAAGAGGCTTATTATAACAGAATGTTCTGATTATGTCTTGTATTAAGAATTAGTTGAACAATAAGTCGATTAACAAAATAGTTATATACTTTTTGCTGTTTATTTATCAACTACTTGAAGGAGCTCCTCCTCATACATGCTGAGCAAACAGCACAACAGACAAGTAGAAGCATCTGCAAAACAAAGTGAAAGAAAAACCGAGCCATAAATAACATGAGCCCTCCAGTGTGGAGGGGACTCTTATTTTGAGTGTCACCCACAGTCAGTGCTATATTATTACGTGGCCAAGCCTCGTTTTTCTATGTATCTCCGGGCAGTGAGACTCACAGCAGCACAAAGACTAGACAGTCAACTCAGGACACAGAAAGTAACCCAACTAAACTCCCTCCCTCCTGGTACACAACTCAGTGCGGTTACAAAACAATGAGCGATATCACTCACAGATCGCAGCATAACGAGTCTTATACTTGCTGTCCTCTATCCCATCAGCAACTCCTGTTTACCTAACTTGAACTACGACTAGAACAAAGCACGGGCGTGGAGTTACATGCCATATGGGCGACATCATGAACTTATTCCCCCCATTCTCCAGATAAAACATGAGTAGTTATGGCTCCTCTGCAGAGGGTGAGGGGCAGATTCATTCACATCTAGCAAACTCCGCTAGACAATACAAGTGTCTGAGTCTCTCTGGGAGTCTTTGTCTGTCGCGGCTGCCGGTGGCCCCCCGACACTACAACAGCTGTCCCCTTAACTTCACTGCAAACTCACGGCATCAAACATAAACATAGCCCTGTTTATTTACATCTAACTCGATGGATTTAAATTTGACGCATCGATTAAACTAAAGCAACAGAGGGTTCGAAGATGAAGCTATAATCCCGCCTCTGTTCACTTTCAGAGTTACTTTGGGGGGGGGGGGGGGGGGGGGGGGGGGGGGCTGGTGGTAGCCTCGAACACTGCTACTATAGCCTCGACCTCTGACAACTGTTATAAGATATAAATCTATAATACATAACAGCCAACCCCACCAGGCAGGATGTAGTCAATTATTGCTCAACCACCTGCTTATACTTAGTAAATCATTTTAACAAGTGTTTTTTCTATACATCATAAATGTGTAAATGTTTAGTTCAACTATCTTATTGATGTATCATTTTGGACTCGTATTGACAATCGTGGCGCTTCTAACGTGACAATTAATATGCTCGTAGATATAATTAGTACGTTTTTCCATCTTATAGTGTTATTATTTGTTTTAAAGTAAAGGTAACACCAACATAATAGTATGGGGACTCCTTTATTAAGTATACATGTACATTACTATACATTAGTTAATGTGTTACTAAACCAAACATATGAGGTGGTGGGTTAGCACCTGGTGCTCTAGTGGAGCCAGGTGTGCTAGCTGAAGACATTTCCCCATCTTAGCGGAGCAGTCATGTGAAGTCCTTTTGTTTTCCGCACGCTTACGTTGCTGTTACTACTCCTGACGCTACTGTCTGCTGGAGTGAAAACTCGCTCTCCGTATTATTATAACTCGAGTGGTCGGTCTCTTTCGGGACGTTTAGTAGTTTGAACGGTCCTGAGTAATTTTTGGAGGTCAAACAATAAAAACCAGGCGATATTTGCCTCCCTCTCTCTCTAAAGTGCAACCTGAAGTCTAGTTGGTCGTCGGGATGCTAACGTTAGCCGGTTAGCTTGCGGCTAGTACCCTCGCGTTACATTAGTAACGATAATAGTTGGAAGTCGAGATAGCAGTCGCTCTCCTACCTGTGTTTCGTTTCTCTCCGCTCTCCTCGCACTCAAAACTTATCTGCGCCTCTGTTCACAGTTTATATTCCTCTTCGACGCGCTTAAAGACAATTATCGCATCTAAAAAGGCTTAATTCTCGCCTAATTGATGAGCGGAGCCAGTACAATGAAGTGAACTGCATGGATAGATGGAAGCAGCCGTGAGTGTGCGCCGGGGAGACGGACAACACCCGGGGAAAAGTAAGGTGGACATCCGCCCTGATGCGTTCGCCTCTCCCAACCACAACAGCCGTTTGGATTGACAAAAAGTAGTCCTACAAAACTATTAAATGTAGCCTATTCTCAATTTTAGATTGTGTTGCCACTTGCCATACACGTGTAAATTGACACGAATTATTAACCAACATGTCGTGCTGATAAAAAATATCCTTTAAAACGGCATACAGTCCAACCCGTTTATATGATAATGATGCACAGTTGTAATTGTAGAACACATTTTATAATGCGTTATAAATCAACAGAAGTAGTTTTTGAACGATTCTTAATCTGCAATCTTTCAAAATCCCATAAATTAAGGACTACTTGCCAGTGTGTCGGCGGAGGGATTCGTCAGCTGTGCATCCGTGTGCTGAGGCAGGCTGTCCAGACTTGTACTGATGTATACATGGTGGAGAGAAAAGGGGCAGGAGACCGGGGTACGATTGAACCTTGTGTGTTTAAGTATGTGAGAGACAGAGTCCTGACTATTACTCAGATGAATACACCTTAATACACAAATAATTTATTTATATTTAAAATGTCGAACAATTCAAAAGAGTTCTGCCTAGTGCTTCCCGTACGAGTGTGTACGTGCACAGGTGGATGTGTGTGTGTGAGTGAAATAGGGATTGTTTTACTGATATCTGTGCAGCAGGATCTTTCACACCTGATGCTGCCAATCAAACACAAACACACACACACACACATACACACACACACACACACACACACACATCCTGCTGCTGACATGTAACAGCCTGTTACACACTCCTCCAGCTTTCTCTCTCTACTCTCTCTTTGGCATCACCACCTCCTCCTCCACATCTCCCTCTTCTCTTTGTTTGTCCCCCCCCTGTCCCTGCTCCTTTCTGCACCTCCTCTATCTGTCTTCTTCTTCTCTCTTTACTTATGTATTCATTTCCCTCTGTCATCTCCTTCTTCAATACTTTCTCTCCTCTTCCTCCTGTTTCCTCTCTCTTTCACCCCATGCCCCTCTTCCTCTTCTCTTCCTCTCCCCTTGCCTCCCTGCTTTCTCCCCTTCCATTTAACTCCTGCGCTTTCTTCCCCCTCCCTCGTCTGCTTCCCCTTATACTTTACTCTCCACATTGATGACTCCTCTCATTCCCTCCCTCCTCTTCCTCTCCTCCCTCACCCCTCCTCCTCCTCTTCCTCCTTCCTGCCTCCCTCTCTTGGAGTCTTCCTCTCGTGTCGCTTTAGATTTCCACAGTGTGTGTGTGTGTGTGTGTGTGTGCGTACGTGCAGATCCTTCCCCTCCCCCATCCTCACCCAACAGTGGTAAAGCAGTTTCCCTCCGCTCACCTCCAGGCCCCCCCTCTTCTCTCCTCTTACTCCCTCTTCCTCTCCAGTCTCATTTTCACCCCTGCCACCTCATCCCCCCCCCTCCCCTCCTCTCCTCTCCTCTCCTCTCGCCTCCTTCCTTCCTTTCCTCTCATTAGTCAGTGTCCATGAAACTCACCCTTCCACAGTCTCTCCTCTCTCTCAGTCCTCCCGTCCCTAACACATCCTCTCTAATGAACAACTGCTCTCCTTCTCCCCCCCCCCCCCCCCCCTCCCTCCACCCCCCTCCTCTCCTCCTCTCTGTCCTCCCTTCTCCTCCTCCTCTGTCCTCCTTCTCCATTCGTCACTCTGTGTCCCTTTCCCTCCTCTCCTCGCTCGGTTTCTCTTCCATCGTCCCTCCCACTCTCCCTTAAGCTCACTCTTGTTTCCACTTCTTTCCTCCCCCCCTCCTCCTCACCACCTCCTTCCTCTCTCCACCTGTCTCACTCCTTCTTCTTGCCTGTCTATCCATCTACTTGCTCTTCTCACTTGTTTCCGTCTTCCCTATTTCTCTCCACATGTCCATACAGTTCTCTCCCTCCTTCCCTTACACCTCCCCCTGACTCCCATCCCTCCCCCTCTAAGAATCCTCTGACTTTCTCTGTTACCTCAGGAGATTTAGAATCGGATGTGATAGAATCTTCCTGCTGCCGTCTCACAGTAGGACCACCATGCATGTCTGAATGTTTAATACTCACCTGCACAGTGGATGATGCACTATGTCATTGTGGACTCATTATTACATGATTTCCATGCACTGAATGCCAAATCACAGCCACTGCTGCTGCACTACGACACACTCAATGACTCATTATAGTCTGACACAAGCATTTATGACATAACAGATCATATGTTGAGTCAAAATGAATTTATATAAGGATGTAAAACACAGTGTGGAACGGATTAGAAACTCATCTTATCTCAAGGCCTAACAATTATGTCAACAGATTACACATAATGGTATAAGCTTAGTTGAGAGCAATCATATTAAATAAACATAAATAAATAGTAGTTTCAACTTAATATTATTGCTTCCAACTAACCTAATATGATTATGTGTAATCTGTTGACATAATACATTTAATTAAAGTCAATGTTTCATTTCTTTTCCAGTGTTCTACTTTAATTATTCTCTACCTTTTCAGTAGTATTACCCTTTGGTTTGGAGATATTTGATGCTGAACCCAGTCTTGTGTCTCATCTTTATGTTTTCACACTAAGAGATTGCAGTATAAATATCATTATGCATTCTGCATGAATGTACTTAGCAACTTCCATGACAATCTGCCAGTTAGCGTGTGAGCTATCTTGTCTGCAAAGCTGACAGTGATGCTTAAAGGGACAGTCCTAAAATCATGAATACAATTGTTTCTATAACTTGTATTTCTGTTTGTCTATACAGATTTGTTTTGTCCCTAATAAGGATATGGGCCGTAATGACATTCTCGATTATTCAACATTTACATTAAATTATAAAATGAGGCTAAACTGTCAATCCAGAACAGCTGACTGTTTTTTAATAGGGTTGAAGCAGACTTGTCACTTGACTCATGCTGCTTCACTAGCCGGACATAGATTAGTACACCCCCCCCCCCCCCCCCCCCCCCCCCCCCGCCATGAAACATACATCATGTGTAGAAAAAAGTGCACAACCCTTTCATCTCAGAAGAATAGCGGCCGCTTGTCCAGTCTATGTGTTGTAATTCTGTGCTGCAGGGCTCGCTGCTTTGAGAGAGGCCTCCTCATCCTCATCATCCTCATCCTCCATTCTCCCTCCTGTCCTTTCAAACTATCCATCTATCCATCTATCTATCTATCCAATCCATCTATACATCTATCCATATATCCATCTATGCATCTATCCATCTATCCATCTATCAGTCCATCTATCCATCTATCTATGGTCTGCAATCCAACACACACTTTGCTGAGCTGAAGAGAGGGATCTATTTGTGTATGTATGTGAGTGCGTATGTGTGTGTGCCAGCATATATTTAGGTGGAGATGGGAGAGGGGCAGTTTGAATTTCATTATCCAGTCCTCCGTGCAAGCACACACCACAGAGAATGTAGAAAGTATGAAATACTTATAGACTATAATCTAAACTGCAGGATGAGTTGGTGTGTTTGTGTGTCAGTGATTCACCTCTGTATGAGTCCTACAATGAGCAGCAGTCCTCTATAGACTCTCAGAGCCTCATAGCGCCCCCTACTGTCAGGAAGAAGACAGTTTGTTTGCCGACAGCAGAGAGATAGATACCCTGAAGACAAAAGACTGTAGGCGGGGCTTAGACACTGCCATCTGCGAGCTGTGTGTGTGTGTGTGTGTGTGTGTGTGTGTGTGTGTGTGTGTGTGTGTGTGTGTGTGGTGTGTGTGTGTGTGTGTGTGTGTGTGTGTGTGTGTGTGTGTGTGTGTGTGTGTGTGTGTGTGTGTGTGTGTGTGTGTTGTTGTGTGTGTGTGTGTACCCCTTTATTTGCATTATGGAAAAAGTGGGTATGGCTTTTGAGGGTGGCCATCTCATATCCCACCACACCAAGAAGAACACACAGTCATAATCTGAGGAATATTTAACCCTTTTTTGGGTTGTTTTACGAAAGATGAATAACAACAACAACCATTTTCCCCTTTACTTCCTAAAATTCAAAGCAACTTTATTGAAGAGCTATTGTTAAGAAACCCATAATTGTACAAAGAGAAACACAGTAAACAAATACACTAATGAGCTCCAATTTGAAATACATACGTGAAAATGGAAACTAATGGACGAGTTAAAAGTTATTTTGCATTTTGTTTCCTTATAAAAACTAAGATAATTAATTTGAGAGAATACTTGCTGCTTTATGGAGGATTTGTTGGTTGCAGAAGTAATACAAGTCTCTTTGTTTCACTCTGGTGATCTTTGAACAGATTGTAATCCTGCTCAGCCTTTTTGTTTTCATCTGACCTTATTACAGTAAACCCCAAACTGTAGAAACCTAAGAAATAGGCCTACTGCACAATAGTGTTGCAGACAGCTGATCAAAGTGTAAATAACATACCAACTATACTCAATGTGCCAATTAAAGATGATTATTATTAAGATGTAGGATAATTTCCACCCCTCAGGAAAAATGTGCTGAATGTGTTTAATTGAGTCTCTTCTGAAGTCCTTTCATAAGGGTCTTAGGGGTGACTTATGGTTCCTTACATTTTTGTGGTTGCTTCTTAGGCTTCACCAGCCAATAAGGCCTACAGTTGGAAAATGGAAACAGAGGTAGCTTAGTATTTATTTACTATTCTCTAGTCTTTTGTCTTGTCTGGAGCTTAGTTAATGAACCAAGTGATTTCCTACTAAACATCCCCATCTAGTGGCCAATGTGATACTCTGCATCTCAGAAGAATCTACTGGGGGTAAAATTCACCCTCTGGGTTTATTTATTTGTTAATTAAATACAAATGGGCAAAAGTCCAAGCAGCCCCTAGACCCTCTTCATATATATTGTTGCTTTATTCATGCATTTCAGAAAATGTACAGTGTATCACATATTTGAATTAGATTGCATTGCCTTGAAACTGAGAACACACGCTTTGATGTCTCCACCAGGTGTCCCACCATAAATAGTGAGTCCATCTCATTCCCAACATCTGAGGACATGATCTCTGTCATTCATCCCTGAAAAATACCTATGGTATTTAAAAATCACAAATCAGTATTGGCAGACAAAGGATATATGACCATTATGCAACACATAGTCTAAACAAAAGCAGTACATCTAAAAAAATCATATCTCACAGCTTTAACATTTGCCCAGTGAACGTGTTAAGAAGCTGGCACATTCGTTTTACAAAAGGTAGAACCCTTGAAATAAATTATGATAAAGACAATTGTGATTATAAAAATACCAGGGTGTACTGTAAGTGGTTTAAAAATCTGTACCTACAATCACTTTTGTATGCCTAATTGTGTTATAATATGTAATTCCCTACATTTATGTTTGTCATTATGATGGGCTATTGTTACAATTAAAACATCTTGTTAAAATGTAAAACACTGTTATGCCTAAATGTTATTAGGCTGGTTTATAAAGACCCTCTCTGTCCCTCTGAGGGTCTGTCGTCACTTTCTAAGAAACCATGTTCGCGCTAAAGTAGTGGTGCGTTCAAATGCGGTGGGATTTATTAGGCACATAGAAATGACACTCCATGGTAGCGTGGCCGAGCGGTCTAAGGCGCTGGATTAAGGCTCCAGTCTCTTCGGAGGCGTGGGTTCAAATCCCACCGCTGCCAAGTTTTTCCTGTGTGTGTACTGTGTAGTAAAAATAAGTATTGTGTGCTAGTTAGATAATGATTATACAGTATTTATTGTGAAAGGCATGGCCATGCTGATAATAAATACCAAAGCAAAGTATCTAATGTAAGGTGCAAGGTGAGTAAACACCGTACGTGTTAAGGGCTATGCCCACATATAAACTGAGATTGTAGCTACATTTCAGTATTCTTAATCTATTAATTTGGTTAAAAAAGTATATTTCTTCAGTTTTCAGGCTGTATTTGTTTAAAGATAAATGCATTTAATGAATCAGAACATTTACTCAACTACAGTCAATGGTAACTCATTTTTTAAGGTACTTCTACCGACATTTTCGGCTCCTTTAAACTTTCACGTTTCTTCACAGTTTAATCATTTTGATACAAAATCTATAATTAACTGATCAAATATGAATCATTATATGGGAAAAACTAGCCAAAACAGTTTGAACTATCTTTAATTGGACCAACATACACTAAAGTGCCTCTTGGACATTATTGTAAACAATGATCCAACAATATGATAATAATGAACTCACAGGGATTCGTTCTGCTGCATATAGAGAACTGTCACATGGGTCACACCGTGGATCTGTTTACCTTATTAAAGCAGCATGAATTACAAATATAAATAAAGAAACAGTAAATACATACATACTAACAATAGATAGACATATATCTATAGAGTATCTGATATAACAATACACAATATTTGCAGATATACAAAAATGTTTTCGACTGTGGATGTGGTCTGAAAATGTCAAAGCTGTTCTATAATGTTGTGAATGTTTCCTTATACTAAATGGTGTTTGGCAAGGTTAAATGATTCATTAATGTGTTTGTCAAAGATGCAGCAGGGTAGCTTGTGAATGTTATTCAAGGTTTAACTAAAGTCCTTTTTAAGTGTTGTTTATATTTTTACATTATTATTAATCAAAATCTGCAAATCAATATATATTCAATACATGTGGTGGAGTAAAATGACTCTATTTAACCTTGAATTGTAGTAGGGTAGAAGTACAAAGTAGCACACATTGAAATACTTAAGTAAAGTACAAGTCTCTCAAAACTCTACTAAATGTACTTAGTTAATTCACACCACTGCAAGCAATACATATCCAGTTCATATAGATAGATATAGATAGATAGGTAACTGTTAAAGAACCTTTGCAGCAGGGACTCAGAAGTAGGGGCTTGTGGTGAGCACGTGAACGCACCACCGTTGGAGGCGACAGAGAGAGGAGAGGAAAGAAAAGGGCAAGGAAGGGACCTGTAATAAATTCTGCCTCGCACTCTTGGCGCGAATCCGATTTAAAGAGAACAAAAACAGCTCATTTTTCATTGACGTTTTAATCAAATTTGCGCTTTGCCGCCGCCTCTCCCACAGCCGCCGCTCGGTGCTAATAGCCAGCTAGCCTCGTTAGCACACTATCTATCATTGTCATATTAATCTGGCCCCTTCTCTGTGTCTGGCGATACTAATAACTCAGCAGCAGTGAACCACGGGGACAATAGAGGTGTGTTTCTCCAGGGGATCGCACACATACAGCTGCAACATGGGGGTGAGTGTGTCGGTGTTTTGCTTAATTTGAGTTGCTACAATGAAAGGTGGATGTTTTGTGCTCGTAAATGCGTGATGGTGAGGAGAGAAAGAAAGGAGGGAGACCATGGTGGATGTGTGTAGCCGAAGGTGTTGGTTGGCAGCGGGGCTGCTTATATTGCTCTGTTAGCATGCTAGCTGCCTCAAGATAGCATTTTAACATTAGCCCAAGCCTACACATAGCTTAATGTAGCATTTCAGAGTTATTACTGCATTGTCGTGGCAGCCATGCTCTGTTAACTTCTCCTAATGTGTTGCCATTGTTAGCGTGCTAGCTGTGTTAGCCACTTAGGAATGCCATGTTAATGACGAGGGCTTTGCTAGCTATTACTGCTAATAGCTTGAGTGTGTGTGTTTTACACACAAGCCACAGTGTGCTGTCTTTAGCCCACCTGGGTATATTAAATTCAGACATGTTGGGTGTGAATTATGTACTCCTCAGACCCAGCAAGGCCTGAACTCATGCCATACAGCTGAGTTAGTTGTATTAACTTGAGCTAGTCTCCTGAGTTTATCCTCCACTTTCTCTCCAGATAAACCAATCCACGTGTTTCATCAGTCTGCAGCCTGTCTGTGCTTGGTACAGAGACAGAGTTATGCTGTGAGCTGGAGTTGGCAATTCAGTGCATTCCTTCCCATAATTGTAACCTTTTCTGTTCAAGTCTGCATCTAATGAAGGCTTTTAGTTTATTCCTACTGGTTTGTCAATTGCCATTGTTTGTCCATGATGTATCAATTAGACTTTATTGCACTGTAAACATGTCCCTGAAATGTTGATTATCACTGTGATGTTTCCCAAATCCCTTTTAACATATAATACTGTGTAATTATTGAAGGGGAGAAAAGTTTATTACAGATTTCAGCTTTTAAAATATGAATATCTGTCTTTGATTTGAAAGCATAGTTCTTGGCTTTGGTAAACACTGATCAACATTTCTCACCATTTATTGACTTTTAAAGACCAAACAACAAATCAATGAATTGCAGACCATTGACAATGACAATGATTGTCAGTTGCATCCCTAATGTCTAGTAAAACTTATGTTGTTAGTGTGCCTTTTCTCTATAAAAAGCATGTGTCAATAACTGAAGAAGGCTAATAATCAGTATTTATGGTGGTGCACCTGGTGGAGACCTGTTTATAGCAGCTTTCAAAGCGTGTGTTCTCAGTTGCCAGGCATGGATGCAGTAATGTGTGTGAATTATGGCTGCACCATTGCTGATACTAGCACTGGACATCAAGCCAAGAAGAGACGCTTAATTAAAGTATCAGTATCAGAGAATTTCTCCAATACTATCATCCACATACACACTGGAATATGCAACCTCAGCAATATTTACACTCCACTGTTTCACACAGCTTTGACAACACTGTTCATACAAGCTACTGATACCAATGTGACTGAATAATGCTGTTTTTATAGACAGGATGATCAATATTATAACAGTTATACATTTCAAACTAGAGTCCTATATAAGTGCTATAAATACTGCTGCAAATGAGGTTTGCACACAAGGAAAGACAGAATATAACATAACATCTGATCATAGGAGATGCAGAAGAAAAATGCAAAAAAAAGAATTTCATTCCTTTTTTTTGTATATTTGTTTGTCCTTTTTCCCCCACAATTTCACTTATTCCATGTGTCTCCTTTCAATCCTCCTCTCTTCCATATTATCTAACGTTCCTCTGTCGGTGCTTTTCTCTTCTACATGTCTGCCTACCACTTCAAAGCAATTTATACCTTTTCCTTATTTCTGATTCCAGAGAAAGTCCAACAGAGCAAAGGAGAAGAAAGCCCGGCGCCAAGAAGAGAGGGCAGCTATGGATGCCGTGTGTGCCAAGGTGGAAGCAGCCAATAAGGTAAGTCTGGATGCAGATTAACTAGTGATTGTTGCCTTGGGAGTGGAACACATGGAGGAGAGCTTTTAGGAAACCTTCGTGGTCATCTAGTTCAAAAACAGAGGTCGAGCTGCTCACTGACTCTACAACGAGTGCAAAATCTGGAGTTCTGTCAGTTGATAATGGCTTTGCGTGCTGCACTTTTTCAGCTAACTGCTTCACATAAAAGCATCCACTATGTGGCACTGATTTTTTGATTTTCCAACACACAGATTTCATCGAGCACCACACTTAAAGCTTGCATTGTGAGTTGTGATTTTTATCATGTTTTGTTGAGTTACAGCAACAGACACGGTTCCATGTAATGACAGCGAAAGATAAGAAGGCCCCTTTGCTCTGAATTCACCCCTAATTGATGTAAACCACAGGAAAAGCCAAACGCAGTGCCATATGTTTCTTAATGCATAATTAATCTGCATTATTAAATCCTGGCCTTGTAGTAGAACACTCAGCAGAGGAGGTGGCCTCGAGATAAACCTTATTGCAGCCCGGAGGGGAACAAAGCTCACACACTCCGCTCGAGCTGTTCTTCCTCAACAGGCTCTGTACAGGCGGGACAGCGCTTATTACTTTTTCTATGTCACTTTGTCCCAAAATGGGGCACGCTGTGTCGCATGCTGTTCTCTCGCCCGCCCCCTTTCCACTGTTGATGTGCCAACAGAGGAGGAATGCAACAAATTCTCCCAAAGTAACTTTTATTCTTGTTAGTTCTCCTGCCAACAGTGATAAATCTTTACTATGTACTAAAAGAACAAATGGTGTATTCACTGTTTTACAAAACACATTTCTGGCGGGTTCAGATTCTGCTCGGTTTTTCTTTAGTCTTAAAAGTTCTTCACCATATGTAATACTTTCAACAATCCAAATAACACCACTCCAGGTAAAGTTAAATCCAATTATAAGTTCACTGAGAATTAAACACAATACTGCAAACAAAGCTGTTCCAATTCAAAGTAAACTGATTTAACATTTCGAAAGTCCTTACTTATAAACCCTGTTCAACTCCTACTGTGGATACTACATTGCTAGTATAACCAATAGTTATAACTTTTTAATACACACTTGTATATTAGTGTGGCCTTAACACTCCTCTCAACCTCCTGTTACATTCCTGACTGCTGAAGTCAAGCGTTATATCTGGATGTCCGAGTTACAAACAGGTTACAAAAATGTTTAAGACTTTGAAACGTACTGTTTTCTTAGAATGCTTTCATGATTATCATTGGCAAAATACAAATAAACCAACTCTCCTTGGTATGGCTGCATACTAAACGGGTTTTGTTTTGAATATTTAATCTCAATTAGCGCTTCTGTTGCAACCATTTGTCATTAGGAGAAATCAAATGGCTCATTCAACAGTAAGAATGTTCTAAATATAGCGATCTCAGTATCTTCTGATACTGAGCCTGAACAGATGTATTGTATGTTTTTATTTGTTTGCAAATGCAGCTGCATATTTCACATGTCTGCCCAGGGGCCAAATGTCTCATAATCTGTACAAGAAGAGGGGCATTATTAATATAAAACTATGTATACTCTCAGGGCTAAGAATAGCTGACTTTGTGGACGGTTATTATTAGGGACCAACACAATTTCATCGACATCGTCTTCGTTTTTGGATATCACAATAATTCTTGACTTTTTCTGGTTTTAAAGTAATTTTTTTTTAAAAGACAAAAATCATTAAATATGTTCTGAAGGCACCAATAGTCAACCCTTACCATATTGTCCTAAACTCAAAAAAGAGGGTGGTATTTAATTGTCTCCATATTTGTGTTTTTGAAAGTCTCTGAAGCTAATTTATCCTCCTCTTGTCACAGCTTGATGATCCACTGGCTGCCTTCCCAGCCTTCAAAAAATACGACAGAAACGGGTACGTAATACTTTGTACGCTACAAAGGACTTATTCAGTATTCCATGAAATACATACTTGTTCCATTTGGTTGGTCTGCGGGTGGTATTTCTGTCTGTTCTTCGTCTCTCACACACTTCTTGGTGTTATTGACTCTGTTGTCTTGTGCTCCTCAACAGGCTGAACCTGCAGATAGAGTGTAAGAGAGTGACCACCCTGAACCCGCTGTCTGTGGAGTGGGCCTTCGAACTCACCAGAGCCAACATGCAGACACTGTAAGAAGTCTGTTCTCGTAGTTCAAGGTGTAGCTCAGGAACAGAGGGACCCTCTTAAACATGGAGCAACATGCTTGTGTAGATGTTAGCTGTAGATTGCTGAAACTAGAAGAAGTGGAAACTACAGACTTTTTTTAAATGTTGATTTCAAATTCTCTTGCACACAAATGCTTTGAAGTGGGGTTGTATGAGTGCTTGTTCATATGAAGTGTTTTATTAACAGTAGTTGGTGGTCAAAACACCCCCAGTATGGAGAAACTGACTTTGACCTTGGATAAGTACCTCATACAAGCCCACTTTTAAAACATCCAAACTGATGAGTGGTACATTACGGCTGAAAATAGATAGGAAAAAGTGATCAGATGAAATGGAGGGTGACATGTAACAACGAGAGCAGATGTAATGCAGACACATTTAAGATGGAGGCAGAGAAATTGAATTAATCTCACTGTGCCAGAGCAGTATTCAATTTAGCAAATGGCACTCTGTAAGTCGAAACTAAATGTATTCCATTTAGAAATCGTGTCCTTTCAGGGCAGCCTAATGATGGGGAGAAATGCCAAATTACCGTTCCAGGTTACTTCATTTTGAGCTGACCCATTTTCTTTTTCTATACTTCTGCAGGTACGAGCAGAGCGAGTGGGGCTGGAAGGAGCGGGAAAAGAGGGATGAGATGAACGACGAGAGGGCGTGGTACCTCCTGGCCCGCGACGGAGACTCCGCCCCTGTGGCCTTCTCTCACTTCCGATTTGACGTGGAGTGTGGGGAGGAGGTTTTATATTGGTACGTTTCAAAGTGGATTTATTTTAAATTCTGGACTCTCACCTTTTTTACCATATGCTCACTGTGGTCTAACTTTTTGTCTCTCCTCTCCAGCTACGAGGTGCAGTTAGAGAGCAGAGTGCGGAGGAAAGGACTCGGAAAGTTCCTCATCCAGATACTACAGCTCATCGCTAACAGGTAAAATCAACTGCCGCCATTATAGTTAAAGTCATGATGTGTGAAATGCAGATGTTTTGTGTATTAAATCTGTCTTAGCAGTTGTATTTTTAGCATTTTCAGTCAGAAGCTTTGCCAATGTTGTATGAGGAAGGAAATGCTTTAACCTCTTATGGCGCGTTTCCACTACACGGCCTCGCTCGGTATGGCTAGGCCTCGTTAGGACTGGCTCACTTTATGGCGCATTTCCATTACAGTTTAGGAACTGGGGCAGTATCTATAGTAACGCAGTGTAGGCGGAGCCGTGACGTCATCTTCAATGAGAACCCCAGAAAAACAACACAGCCGTTAGCTGTTAGCACTCAGAGCTCACAGCTCCTCATATCTGTTCAGAAACTAGACAAAAGTGAAACAAGTACAAACCACAGACTGCCTGTGTCATGGTGAATACAGTCGCTGCTTTATTTATGTCTGTATAGGCCGTTGTTGTGAGTGTGGACGGTCGGAGCATATACTGCGTTAGCTTAGCCAATCTCCATTTAGAAAACACGCATTTTAAAAGGTTTTTCCCCTGCCGTCTGTCTGCAGACTTGACAAAGCATTAATTCATGGTTTTTACTAACCGGTATCAGTATGTTGTTACTTCGGCATAATTTTGAAACGTGTATTACAATTAAATCACGGTCAAATATGTCCATCTTGTTGTAGTTGTAGCCCCCTTGCCAGCGATGCTCTCTCTAGTTTAGCATACTCAGCCCGACTCAGCCTCGTTGTCTCTGGCCCTAGACCCGCGATTTTATGAGGCCAGAAAAACTGTGAATTAGGACCCGCCGGCCGGTACTAGGCCAAGTGGAAACGCAACCAAAAACGGGTCACTGACGTCACAGCCCTCTTAAACCGTGCTCCGCGCTGTAGTGGAAACGCGCCATTAGTCATAGACAATGTGCGTTTGTGAGCAAAACTGAATGCAAACACAGCTTTAGTTAAGTTACACCAAAGGTAAATATGTTTCCTCTTTCTCTCTCCCTCCAGTACACAGATGAAGAAAGTGATGTTGACAGTTTTCAAACACAACCATGGAGCGTACCAGTTCTTCAGAGAAGCTTTACAGTGAGTACACAGGCTCTACTCGGGGCTTGTTTTTTAAAGATGGAAAAATAGGAAATAAAAGAAAAGACCTGAATTGTTCTCCTTATTTAAAACATATTTGCCAACAGAGTTGGAGTAGGAGTGTTACTCAACAGCTCATTATTCTACAGGCTTCTTTAATCCCACTGTTAAAAGTTCAAGATGAAGTCAGTCAATGTTATTTGTAGGTAGTGAGTGAGAATTAGTTGTAGTTAAAGGTATAATATCTCACTAATACCTAAAGTTTCCAATAGTTTTAAAACTCGGGGAAATCTCTTATTTTAATTTATTTTGTTTGCAGATAATGCCCATAATCCCCATTGTGTATGCTTCAGATTTTTCTGCCATATGTGTTCATAAATGGACTTTTATGACCCCCTCTGTCACTCCACCCATTTAGGTTTGATATGGACGAGACTTCGCCGAGCATGTCCGGTTGCTGCGGCGACGACTGCTCTTACGAGATCCTCAGCCGGCGGACCAAACACGGCGAGGCCGTGGCGGGACACACCCACGGGGGCGGGCACTGCGGGGGCTGCTGCCACTGATCCCGCATCAGCTCCATCCTTCTCTCCGATTGGTTAAAAGCCAGCAACTTTCATTGGCTGTGTGTGAAAGCTCGAGCTGCTACTCTGCGAGCGTTTTCAGTTTGTTAAAAACGAACCGATGGTGCAATGTCTGGCTTCAGATATTGTTGTCGCATTATGGATTGAGATTTTGTTGTTGTTGTGTATTCCTGCTACTAAAGGAGTATGCAGTGTGAGCTTTCACACATAGCTCCTTTCTCTCTTTCTTATTCTTGGTTTAAAGTCCAAGCTTTTCTCATTCTCTCCCAGTTAATGACAATTAGTAGTTCACGAACAAATCTATGAATCCCATCCTCACCTCCTCACGTGCTGTACTGTCTTCAATCATTTTGCAGTGTTACTTCAACTCTGGCCTAAGGCTGTATTACAGAAACCGATCTTACAGTACTTCTTTCTAAACAAATCATGTCCACACGCAAACAAACTTGAATTTCAAGCAGATATAGAGTTGGTCAGTTTCTGTTATACAGCCCAGGATTTATTTGGGACCCCTACAAGCTTCTTTCACTGAACCAGGGTTCAAGGATTAGGCTGGATGTGCTCATTTGAGTCCCAGAAAAACAGTCTGATCTACAATGCTTTACTGTAAACCCATCTGATTAGGTAACAAAGCACTGCAGCTAGCAGCAACTGCCCACTATTACACCAGATACAAATACACTTTTAGCACCACTCGGCTTCTCCATTCAGTTGATGCTTTTTTTTAAACTTACGCCACAATATCTCCAAGATTGCCCTTTCCTTCATTTTCATTCTTCCCAATAATCCCAAATATCATCCCAGTATGCTCATTCAGATGTTCAACTTGCTTTGCTCAAGACATCGCTCTCATTTTGAGTTTTCTTTTTCCACCATGTGTTGTCCTGTGCTTCACTTCTGTAAATTCCATCCTTCTTTACGATGTTTCCGCCTCCGTTGCATCACTCCAGCTCGCCTCTTCGTTCACTCTGTTTCTTAGAGGTGTTGATGATAAACAAGTTGATGTTGACGCTACCTTTTTAGCCGTATTTAAAAAAATAATACTAAAACAGTCCTCCATCCCTTCTCTTAAATATTTTGTTAGCATGAGCAAATCATATTGATTTACATGGATGAGGATTGGTAGAAGTCACCGTTTCCTAACGTGGCCTCTGAAGCTGTTAGGGTCAAAGATTGGCTCATAGAATTAATTTCAGAACACTGAAAGAGTTTTTAACGGCCATTATTCCTCTTCGTCTCCTCAGTCATCACGGCATTTAAAATAGTTAGTAATCATGATAAATCAACAGCCATGCTGCTTCTGTGAGTGTGTCGTTGGCATTTCTTTAATATTTCCTACAAATCTTCCATTCACATCAGTGCATGTTGGAAGAATGAGATTGGAGCAATTGTCTGAAATTTATAAAGTTAAGGCGTGGATTTTTTTTCCATTATCGATCAATCTGACCATTACTTTCTAGATTAAACTCTAAAAATGTCCATGCTGGATTTGCAAATTAATGCTTCTGCTCAGATTCTTTATTGATTTCAGATATAAAATAGGCAGTTCATCGAGAAAGGCTTCTATCTGTTTGATTTCATATCTGTTTACAAAGCAGTCAGGGTATTTTTGGACAGATTTAAATGCTGGTCGGCTGAGTTTTAAGCCCCATCTAGAAACCATCACTAAACTATTTAATTCCATGACTGTAGTCAGTTTTGACTTGTGGGCTGGAGGTGTAAAAATGTACATCTTAACACTACTGTGGGTGTAAAGGTCTATCTGGTCTGGCCGTGAAGGGCTTCAAATGGTACGTTTTTGAGAAGTTTTTTTAAAACGGGTCATATCAAGGCTCAACTTGAGATTCCTTATCGATTAATGCCTGGTGAAAGTGTGAAGCAGGGGAGACTGAAATGTGAAGTTAACGGACACTTTCTTAAATTTAGATACTGAAATATTTTCCGTTACATGAACAAACGTGTTATTTATCACCAAAAACTCCTGGGGTGAGAGTTTCGAGTTGTTTCCAGACTACGACATATTGGTGTGTCATGCTTGTTTTTATCATGAACAACAAAAATGATTAAACAACATATTGCTTGTTTTAGACTACCTTCTGATAAAGTCATTTTTTTTACTGCATAGGTTACAAAAAAGAGGATGGTGTACATAGTGGTAGTGAATCAACCGACTGACAGTCTCTCTCAGGTTAATCAAACGTAATGGAACCTCATCTGTTTTATTTAACAGCCGCAGATTCGCTGGATGTGATTTGCCACAGCTCTGATCTGGAGTCAGTTTTTCTTTGTGTTTCATGCCATAGTATTTAAAGAAACTGATCCGAAGAATGTGATAACACAACTTCAAGGAGTTTAATGATGTGTTACAGTGAAAGGAAAAAGCTCAAATGCCTTGGAAATGTGAAAATGAATGACAAAAAGTTTGAACTGACTGTCGATCAGTGCTCAGTAACATTAAATCCAGATAGGCGGGCTGTCTTTAAAAAAAAAAAAAAAAAGAAGAAAAGGCTCAATTAAAGTCAAAATATCTTAAGTAGGTAAATGAGCCTGAACTTAACCAGTTTAGTTTAAGTCAGTGAGTATTTTTATTTTAGAAAATGGTTACATACCCTCACAAAATCCCAGGTCCTTCTGTTTTTTCTCTGTGTCTGTGTGTATATAAGCTGTTGTGGATCCATCTTCATATTCATTTCTTGCCTTTTACACGTAAAACACTTTTTAAACATGTTAAAAAGTAAGACTCCATGTTTGAGAGTGAGCGTTACAGTCCTGTCCATAAACGACAATGAAAGGGAAAACTAAGTCATTCTGCCTTGTCAGTGTTTTATTTGTATGTTACAAATAAAGGAAAGTTGTTTGACTTTTCACGAGATGCCCCTTTTGTTTTTTCATTGTCTGTACACTTTCATCTTTATTAAAAACAGATGTATTTTCAGAAATATACTAACACAGTAACAACTCCTACTGTTTTCATGCATTATTCTAAGGAATGAGTAGCTTATTTGCCATACATTTACAAGAGACATGATATTGACTCCATGGACAACTTTTGCTCATTAAACAGTTAAGAGAAGAGCTATTAGAGTTAATTATTAACATAAATGCAGAATATATCTGAAGGAGACCTACAAAGCCATACTTTATGGGTTACCCAAGATGTAATATGTTATCTGGTAAATTGAGCAACATGAAATAGGGTCTGGAACTATTAAGACTGGCAGCCATGACAAAACATGTTCGGGGCCTAGGGGTAAGGGCTTTCAGATTCTGTGCTATTGATTCAATATGTGTAGTCTTTATACAACTATTTTGGTTTCGGAATAATTGGCAGCCACATAAAATAATAATTTAAGTCAAAACACATTTTTTATTGCTATTTTGCAGGCTTAATGTGGAACTACTTGTGATTGTATGCGCTCCCCTTATGGGGGGGGTGGGTGGACTCCTTACTGTGTTGCACTGAAACCGGAAGTTGTTGGTACATTGCTGCAATAGAGATGTCCGAGCTAATGTAGCTGTAGCCGAATGAATGGATGCTCACCTCTCCAAGATGACATAAACTTTTAATCTTATAACTCAACTCTGTCTTCCACGTTTTCCCGCCTCTGGTAAGTGCGTAAACATGACACTCGAGCTGTTTTCTGTCAAGCAAAATGACAGGCTAACAGTTTAGCTAACACTGGTTCACCATCAAGCATCTTTTCGACCTTCTTAGAAACAGCGTATAAAAACCTCCTCAGCTTTTACATTTTAGAGCTGGAAATGTTATATTTAAGGCTAATAATGGAGGGGAATGCTATATGAAATTTGGAACGTTTTAAAACACCTGAACACCTTAAAATATTCAGTTACAATCTCCACTGCCTCGACCTAGTAATGTTTTTAATGTCTCGTATACTTTATTTTGTATTTACTGTTTTTGTATTTCCATCTTTTGTTGTCTATTACATTTCAGCGTTTTCTCAACTCATATTTTTATATTTTTTTAATTGTATCTTATTCTTTTACTATCATAAAGTCTGTTTTATTTTCCATCACTGTTTTTAAGTTCATTCTATGCCTATTTTCAGTTATTGTGAATTCTGCTGCTATAATTGTATGAAAGGTGCTTTACCAATAAAGTTTAGTATTATTGTATTGTCATCCTTTCAGCTGGTCAGGGTACCATGGCAACAAGAATGAAGCTGAAGCTGAAGACAGTGTTTGTGCTCTACTTCATGGTCTCGCTGCTTGGCCTTGTCTATGCTCTGATGCAGCTTGGTAAGTGTTCAAAAGAAGTCTCAATTGACCTTTTTTTAACATCATTTTTGAGATTGTCAAAACAGGAAATCACATGTAAAAAATGTTATGACATTAATGATGGATCACTACTATAAAGTGCCCTATAGCAGTATTCAAGCCAGTGTGCACAACACCAGGGATTAATGTTAGTAAATACACATGTGCTTTTCCTACAATAACATGTTTGTCTGCTGTGAAATCAAGACTTTTATAGGCTGTGTCCAGGATTGATTTATAGATTGATTCCACATTAATAAAGGTTAAGAAGACTGTACCTTAATCATCACGAGTAACATATTTAGTAAAAAGGACAAAACAACTAAAATATAATGCAGCTATTCCATTACCAAGATGACAACGCAACAAAAATCCTGTTTTACTTTTGTTCTTTAACTTTCTTTTCTGTTGTGACTGACTCTTTGCAGGTCAGCGCTGCGACTGCTCAGAGCATGACTTGCCTAAAGACCGTACCATATCACGACTGCGGGGGGAGCTGCACCGTCTTCAGGAACAGATGAGGAACTCGGAGGCTACCAAGAAACCACAGAAACCTATAACTAATCCCACCATCTTTGTCATCACCCCAACATACGCAAGGTAGCCCGGATTTCCCTACATTCTTTCCACACCCCCCTTACCTTCCATTCTCTTCTATTACTGTCCGTTTCTCTTTTCCACACTAACACTCCTCTTCTCTGATTTCTGTCCAGGCTGGTGCAGAAGGCCGAGCTGACCCGCCTGTCGCAGACCTTCCTCCATGTTCCTCAGCTGCACTGGATCGTGGTGGAGGACTCGCCGCACAAGACGCCGCTGGTGTCCGACCTCCTGGTGAAGAGTGGCTTGACCTACACACACCTCCACATGCCCACCGCCAAGGACCGCAAACTGCAGGAGGTGGGCGGAGACGAAATCGCAACAGTGTGAAATAAAACGCATAAATTGGCGATTTGGTATTGCGTTGTTTTTCCTGATTTATGAAAAAACAAGTATTTTTAATCCGTCCCCCTCAGAATGACCCCAGCTGGCTGAAGCCTCGTGGAGTGGAGCAGAGGAACGAGGGGCTACGGTGGCTCAGAGAGGACAGAAGGGCTCAGCCGGGAGGAGACAACCAGCAGGGAGTGGTCTACTTCGCCGACGACGATAACACATACAGCCTGCAGATATTTGAAGAGGTGGGTGCTGGACAATGTTTAGTTTTATGATCCTCAACTGATTTGGTTTGTTACCAATGTTTAAAGAAATCTGCTGTCTGTTTTAAAATATTCCAGTATTAAAGCAAAGTTCCTCTTGTGTTTCTTCAGATGAGGAGTACCGAGCGAGTGTCTGTGTGGCCGGTGGGGCTGGTTGGAGGGATGAAATATGAGAGGCCCGTGATCGAGGGAGGAAAGGTCGGTGCTTTTCATGTTGTGGATTCATACTAAGATAAATAACGATCACAATGTGTTCTGCTTCTTTTAAGAAAACCATGAATTTACTGGCAAATGTACAAAAAACTATGTGTGAAAATGTCTACCTTTACAGAATACTATATTTGTGCTCTTGATGATTCTCTGAAGGTGGTGCGCTTCCACACCGGCTGGCGTCCCAGTCGTCCCTTCCCGATGGACATGGCGGGCTTCGCCGTGTCCCTCAAACTGGTCCTGGCCAATCCCGAGTCCTGTTTCGACGGAGAAGCACCGATGGGCTTCCTGGAGAGCAGCTTCCTGCAGGGACTGGTCACCATGGACGAGCTGGAGCCCAAAGCAGACAACTGCTCTAAAGTACGAGTGTGTTATGTGTGTGTTGGAGAGATAAGGATAGAGAGGGAGGAATAGAGAGCATCCGGGATGATGTGTGTGTGAATTCAAGGGCTCGGATTGTTCACCTTTTCTTCTTCAATGTGTTTATGAGCTGTCAGAATATAGAAACAACATGGACACTACAAAGAGGATGACATTTATTTCATCCATATGTGCTGTAGCAGTTTGAGGCTTTATATTAGTGATCCCAGTACATACCATATAACCACAAAAATATTACTTTACCAGACTTTTGGGGGTTTTAATCTAATAAATAACATGTTTTAGTGATCTAAATCACACTACAAGGACAGCCACTAATGTTACCCTAACATTGACACAACTCAAGAAAATGCACAATTTTCCAATTATTCTTTTATCAAATGAATGCACACATTTGAGTTAGGATTTTGTATTAATTTCTTGTGTGTTTTGCAGGTGTTGGTGTGGCACACTCGGACAGAGAAGCCCAAGATGAAGAGGGAGGAGGCTCTGCAGGCTCAGGGTCTGGGCTCTGACCGTGCAGTGGAGGTCTGAGGAACACAAATAAACACACAAAAAAACACTCACACACAACCACACACACACTGTACTCCGCTGTATAATGCTGCATATTTAACTGCGTTGTAAATACTGTAAAACAAGAACAAATATCTGTTAGAGGTGTATTATCTGTTATCTTTTTTGTGTCAGATAGTAAATGTATGTGTGTGTATATATTGAGTGGGTGTGTGTGTGTTGTCACAACAGTGTATGTTACTGTATGTATCAGGTTTTATTTTATTACAGTGAGTTAGTGTCTTTGTCTAGCAGTCCAGTGGAGGACGATTCTGGAGGTTGCCTGATGGGGGCGCCATTTTTAAACCTTGCAAAGCCATGCTGTTACACCACCAGGACATTTCTCCTCTAAGCTCATTACAAAGAGCCATGCTTGCATCACTCACTTGTTTACTTGTGTTCAATGTAAATCCTGCAGTGTGACTCACGCCTGATGGTTGTTAGGTATTTAAATGGCTCTGTTTCCATTAGTGCAGCCTCACATCTTCACTGATTTCTGACCGGGGTACAGTTGCAACGGAGCACTTTATTCATGCATGGCTTCTATTACGCGGGATAGGTGTCTGTAAGTCTGTACTCAACCATATAGATGTGTAGTTACGTCCACCAAGGAGGTAATTTTCTCAGTTTAGTTTGTTTTTTATACCAATGTTATGGATTAATTACTGGCCTGACTTCCATGAAACCTGTGGAAAGGGATATAGCGTGGGCAAAGGAAGAACCTATTCATTTTAGAGCAGATTATTTATCACTTGTAAACAGACCACATGAGCAGTCGGAAAGCACAGACTTCTGCTTAGGTCGTTTCCATTGGAAAAAATTATATGTGTGTTGTATCCATTTCAGGGTTTGTATCTAAAATGTTACGGAATTACCTTTTTCCTTTGCTAATGTTTTCACCCTTCTATCAAGTTTCCCAAAAGTTTTCCTGACTCAGAAAAACAAACCAAACTGAAATCATAACCTCTTTGGCGGCAGTAAAAACCATCACCATCATAGGCATGATAATAATCTTTTATGCAACCTGTCTAATCAAAATGCATTTGCAATCAAAGTACAGTAATCGTATTGTGGATCAGTGGTGCATTTCTTTACAGATAAATATGCTATAATAATAGAAAAATAGTTGTATTAATGATGTTCTCACACACCTGTGTTACACACATGAGTGGTGCAACTTAGCAACAGTGTGGTGCAACAACAACAACAACACATACAGAATGATACGGTTCCACCCCCGTGTGGCTTCAGTGTTAATGCTGGTTTTCACAACAGCTTGTTCTAGCCTGCATTTTTATATGTATATTTTTAGTGATGCTTTTTAAAAACGTAGGGCTTGCGGAATCAATTTAAGAGCCCTGAATTAAGGGATCAACACTACTGAAACTCATAGAAATTCCAATACAGTATGCAATAAGCAGATAGAAAACATGTCGTCTGTGTTATATAATCGCTGATGACAAGAAAAAGACAAGAATTTGCCTTTTATAGGCAGGGAATCCCTGGTAATTTCACTAGCTGTGTAAACGCTCTAAATATATATTGAACTTCTCTATTTTGCTTGATTATCTTCCATTACACCTTCAGAATTTGGAAGATAAAGATCAAATAACATCCCAGCTCAAAGCAGTGCTGCTCAGCTACTGTTGTATGATAGTGTAAAAACAGCTAGTGCCTGCTTTAATGTAATTAGTGCCTGTACGTCATTCCTCTACTGGTGTATTATGTATTTATTATTGTAAGAATATTGTTCTACACATGGTACAATGTGATGATGTCTGTCATTGACCTTGAAAATAAACATTAATAATGTAAAACATGTTTTGTCATTGTTTTCTTTAAGGTTCAATGATTTATGCTCATGTTTAAATGTTGCTCTTTGGTGTTTGCAGGCAAAATGGATGGAAGAAATGTGAGTTTTATATGTATCACCTGCTGATATGTGATTGTTTCGGCAAAAGTGTGTATGAAGGCTGAAAGACCTCTAATACAATATGATTTTTCTCTTCACTGCAGATAAACATGGCAGACATTGCTTTTGTCTTTTCCTAATCACTTGCATAACACATTTTGGATTCTGACCCCAACTATTATAAGAAATGCTGACTTGACTGTAACAGTGTAGACCGCCTGTTTAATGGGGTCTGAAAGGCAGCCAGGAGCACATCTGTTGTGTGTCAGGTAATACTAACTGTGCCTCTTCACAGCCTGTCATACAGCAGCTCCAGGAGTATGAGACAGCAGAGACAAAAGTCGTCCCCCACCCCCTCCTACACATGAGCAAGACACATGTCTCTTTTCCTGTTTTTTCGTCATTTGCGGTAATCTTGTGTCACTTTGTAATCGTTTGGTGTCTTTTTGTAGTAGTTTTGTTTCTCTTTGTAGTTGTTTTATGTCTCTTGGTATTGTCTTTTGAGTCATGTTATGTCTCTTTACAGTCATTTTTGTTTCTTAGGTGTGTTGTGTCTTTGTGGTAATTTGGTGTCTTTTTGTTATCATTTTGTTTCGCTTTGTATTTGTTTTATTGATATTTTATGTCTGTCTTTATATGTGTTATGTGTCTCTTTGTGATCTATTTGCAGATGTTGTTATATATATACATTTTATGGTCTCTTTGATTCTCTTACTCAATGGTACATGTCATCTTCTTCAGTGATCCATCCATGACTATGCTTATGTTCTGACATCTCTGTTTTAGGTCTTCCTGAACTGTCACCAAATCCTGTGATTACAGTACCAAACCCTGACTTGTCCCTGCTTGACAGACGGTAACCATGGCTACCTGCTTCCAGCGTCCGCTCACCGTCAGCGATGATGACCCCGGTGGGCGAGGATACATAGCTGAGGCTTTTACAGGCCGCTGTGATTGACAGCTGTTACGCCCCCTGTGCCCGCAAGCTGACTATATATGGAGGTGAGTCTACCTGAGCGCCACACACACACACACACACACACACACACACACACACACACACACACACACACACACACACACACACACACACACACACACACACAGACAGACAGACAGACAGACAGACACTCGATGAGGGTGAAGTGGTAGGTGAGTAAGAGCTGAACTCATAGTCGCACGCCATGTTTTCATCCACAGTGATTCCCTCACAGACTAGACTACCTGTGACAGTAGAAAGTAGTTTCGTTACTGTAGACCTTAAACTATCATCATATACTCTGTCATGCTTTCATCCTTAAATAACACACATCTCATTTAATGTGTGTGCGTTACTGCCGGTGTGTGTTTTCCCTCTGTTGGTGTGTCACGGTATGCATGTGTGTGCATGTTCAAGTAGGCGTGTGGGAGCTTTACATCCTCAAACTGACCTTAGAACAACATGTGGATAATTACTCAACACACACACACCCTGACACAGTGTTAGCATAAAAACAGTGAGATAACATTCAAGCTTATTTTACAAACACATACCTTTCATAAACAAATACCACCTTATCAGGAAAGAGAACTTTATAACATAATGTAAATGAAAGGAAGGCAAATAATGTCCTTTTAGAGGCAGCCATTTTGAACGTAGGTCACACTATGCCTCAAACCAACATACGTTTTTTGATGTGAAGACATTTAAAAATAAGTGCTGCTGGGTCTTTGGGGTGAAGCTACTTGAATCCTTCATGTTCTGTGATTGTTCTATCTTGTGAAGGGATAATCGCATTAGTGGGAAATTGTCTTATCAAATTAATCACACCGTAGAGTTTGTGAAGAATAATAATGGCTTCATTTCCCATGGGCAATATGGATTTTAAATGACGTGTTGCAACCGATATAGATCTCCATTGTTTTAGATTTAAAAAATCAAGATTCAAAGGCTCGATTGTGATAAATCAATAGTTGGCTCTGAAATTCTTAATTACCAGGCTCCTCAAACTGTGCAACATATGAAATACAAGACATAAAGGAAATAAGTAAGAAAGAAAGTGCTATAAAATGGTGCAAGTTACACTATAGTGCAGGTAAAAGGGAATAAGACAAACAATGTGCATAGAATGAGATAAAACAAAATGTAATACTGTACAGTGAAATAAAATACTGCTTATTGTAAAATGATATGTAAACTGTGAACAGGGTCATGTTCAGCTGTAGCCTGCCCCTTTCACTTTATGTCATCCTTGTTATCAAATGTGTCACTTAATTATGATTCATCGTTCATGATTACATGGCTAAAGAATGAAGGATTCGAGAAAGTATCCATGGAACAAAGATTATTTATGGTACTTATATTAGAAGAGGGTCTTGAAATTCATACAAAATGATCTCAGTGAGATAAATAAACTTCAGCTCGAGAAAAAACTGCCACCTGTTGTTTTGAATAGGTTTATGGATTGGGAGGAGGGTCACATACAGAACTAGAGAATGCAATTCCTGAAGAAATTGCTAGTGGGAATGCTTTATGCTGAAAAGCTGACGCTAAACTGCTATGCTGAAATGTAATGTGTAAGAAGAAAGTGAAGAATTTAGATTGAAATGATACATGAACACTCGGGGCTTGAATGTGTGATGAGAGAAGAAAAGAAAGTAAAAAGGCTTGGAAAAGCAGCAGAATATTTGAACTGCAAACTTTTGAACTAACTTGATGGTGAATGATCTGTCGCCATGCCAACGGCATTTGATGACATCCCATAATACGCTTAGATATGTTGATGGCTGCATCGTTACCAAACCTGTGAAGTTTTGGGCCATTTGGAGCATTTTCACTGAAGTTATGAGAAAACCGTGTTTCATGGCGAGCATTGTGTTGCCATGGCAACGGCAGTTGAAGAAATCTCAAAACTGTCCCGTAGATGTCTTCACGGCTGGACTGTTAGCACACATGTGAAGTTTGAGTACTTTTTGAACATTTTCATAGGAGTTAATGTAAAGCGACATTGTCTTTTATGGCATATGATGACACCCCATAATTGACGTAGAGCTGTTGAGGGCAGGACCATTAATCATTATCTGAAGTCTGCTGCTCTGAGCATGTCAGTTGGAGTTATGACATCATCGTGTTCCATTACACAGGTGTTTATATTTGAGCTAACGAGGCGTCCAGAGATCAAAGGTTTCCATTGTTCTGAATGAGAGATAAACGTCTTACATGTGAACGTTTTGTTGAAGAACCGTAATAGATATCGGTGAAATTTCAAAGCGTGAAGCATCTCAAGGACCTTGAGTATCTGAAGTGTGCTTTCTGTGTACTTTCGGGTTAATAATGTGGCCTTTTTGGCAGATTAACTAAAGGTGTGCGGCTGCTGCTGTGAGGAAATATCAGCCTGAAATTATAATGGGCTTTAATGGAGACATGTTGAAAGTTTTTGTCACTTCATGCCCTCAAGAGGCATTTTGTTTAATTATTTTTGCTTAATTATTTGTCATTTTTCAAGCTACGAGATGTTTTCCTACGTTTGTCATGAAAAATTATGTCTCAGGAATGTAGGGTTTGGGAATTATGGCAGTTTAAAAAAAAAATATGAAGGCAAATTTCAAACTGTCCTCCACTCTAACTCTGACATCACGCACTCTGCCTTAAAAAGCTGCGCAATGTTAAAGTTAAAATGTTAACAATTTGATGAATTATGGGCTATATCTCGGGAATTATGAAAGTTATGAATGAAAAAAGTAATAGCCATCGATTCCCGACCGAGCTGAACGTTTTGATGTTTGAACGGAGTTTCTGCGATGTGGAATGTGGGAGAAGAAGAGGGCCAAAATAACAGGCGGAATAATAAAGAATTTTGTGCGTAGAAGAAGGTAAAAAATATACGAAAGGCTGGGCTCCTCACTAGAGGTGAGGTGTATTGCCTCATACATTAAGTTATAAGTTTGCAAAATCAATCAAATGTAGGTCAATTATGCTTGATACTTCAATATGCTTACATCACAGCTCTCCATAGGTTTTTCATTTATTTTGTTACAAAAAGTGTTGGCAGCTCATTCCTTAAAACAGAAGCCTCAGATTGCTCATAATAAGGGGAAATAGGAAGGGTCTATTTCAAGATGGTTATGCAAATAAGTTATTTTTATCAACTAAGATTTGTTAGAAAATGTTTTCAACTTGAATTGACTGAATTTATTTGAAATGTTGGTCTTATTAACAGATAAATACTACTGTGTAATATGTGTTTACATATATATTTTAATGTACAATATAGGAAAAGTACAAATTTGAGGTGTGGGCCATATTCCATTATACAATATGGACAACGGGCCGCAGTTGGCCCCCGGGGCCGTAGTTTGGACACCCCTGCTCCAATGAGTTATGTGCTGTAGAAGTTTATGAAAACCTTTAGAAGGTCACATCTCTGCTCTGCTTATCCGTAACAGCTGAGGACGTTCTGGTTAATGATTGATATGAGAGTAGGATGTTTGCTTCAGGTGTTAGGATGTTTTGTCAGTTGGAATATTTTAACAGTCGCTCACGAGGCCCGTATGTGAGTGAAGGCAGCTGAAGCTGTGAATCAGAACTTTATCTCCAAGTTAGCATGTGTTTAAGGATGTGAAGAGAAGGTGTGTGTGTGTGTTTGGTTACAGAAAGAGAGTGCTTTGCTGCATGTGTGTGTGTGCTCTTTGTGTGTGTGTGCGTTTGCTCTGCTGACGACAGAGCTGCAGGTCGGGGGGGGTGTGTGACGCTGTGTGTTAGGGGAGTATCCTGAGTCATTCACTCAAACCCACACAGGAGATTTAACTCACACAGAGGCAGAGACGAGACGACAGAGAGAGATCACGTAAGACTTCTTATATTATACTTGCATTGTGCTTATTGCTACACTATGACAACCTTCAAGATTAATGATCATGTGTCTATAAGTTAGTTTATGTAAGAAAACATGTCACTTGTTTTCATATCTGTACCCTCTTAGAAAATATTCTCGCAAAAGTCACTGAACTGACTTTAGTATTTGCTCTCCTGCTGAGAGATAGAAGGGGAGATTTGAATAGCTCTCTGACATGACTGATATTGATGTAACACTCGGCAAGAAACGTAATAAGAGTACTTCCCAAAACATCAAACTTTTTGTTGAACTGTCTTAGTACTTTTGTTTACAATAGCTGCTGTTTAAAAATAGTCAGCATAAGGGCAAACTGTAACTACAAATATGTTTTCTTTAATCATCTTTTTGTGAAATGTAGATACTGGCAGGCAGTGGTGTAATGCAGTGAAGTACATTTACTCAAGTACTGTATACTTAAGTACGATTTTGGGGTACTTTTTTATGTTATGCTACTTTATACTTTACATATTTAGATTCTAAGGTAATTATAAATACATAAACTATGATAAATAATTATAGGTTAAGATATCCAGCAGCAGTATATGAAGTAATTCATTTAGCTCCACCTTAAACAGCAGTGATGAACGCTGAATAATACTCCAGTAATTTGATATATATGATTCTCAACTGGGACTTTACACACAATTAGTACTTTTACTTTTGGTACTTTAAGTTTATTTTGATGCTGATACTTTTGTACTTTTACTTGAGTAAGATTTTGTGTGCCGGACAGGAAATACTCTGTTACAGGACTACTTGTAACAGATACAAAAAAAAAATATATAACTGAAATAGAGCTTGTGACAATGCAGGGTTGGATTGTGAAACATTTAAAGGCAAGCTATATTGAATCAAGATAAACAGTTTTCCATGCACTTCAACAGAGATGGCCGATGGAAAATAACCTCTGTAGCACTGAACTTTCTCATATTTCTCATATTTTGTGGATTTTACTAACTAAAAACTAGCCACAGTCGGGCTGTCTTTGGCCGTCAATATGGAGTCATTGATTTTGGCTGCTGTACAGAATCCAACTGTTTAAATCAGGGACAAAGTCTGAATCTGTGTTTGTCTCTTGCTGTAAGAACATTGGGTCTTTACATCACAACCCTGATAACACTGACTATGACCTGCACGCACGCACGCACGCACACACACACACACACACACACGCACGCACGCACGCACGCACGCACGCACACACACACACACACACACACACACACACACACACACACACACACACACACACACACACACACACACACACACACACACACACACACACACACACACACACACACACACACACACACACAGCACTGCTAGTACAACGCTGAACGTCTTGTGACAGATTATAAGGCAGATACTACAGTATGTTATGTAGTTCAATGCATACCATTCACAGCATGCGAACAGTTACGCATACACTAAGATTATTTGACGTCCTGGTCTCATTTCATGGCAATTTCTCTCTGCTTTTGCTTTGGCTCGTATGAGATTCTCTGACAGCTACTATGGAATGATTGTGTGTAAAAAGACACCCAAAGAATGAGGTGAGGGTTATGTAACGGTGTTAATCTCTCATCTATTCCAAATTATCTTTCAGGTGACAAAAAAGGAGCTGTAAAGCAAGAAAACTAAAGACGGAAAGATGACAATTGGGAAGAACTCGAGGAAAAACTCTGCCCGGAGCTCCATCCGGGCCCCAAAGTTTCTGGACAAATCCAGTGGCTTCTACGGCCGCCTCGATGAGCCAGAGACCCCTGGAGAAGGGGAGGAGGTGAGGGGACAAGAAGTGGAGGAGACAGGGGACAGCAACAGAGAGGCAAGCAGCCCAAGTGTGGTGCATGTTTCTGAGAAAGAGGAAGTGGAAGTGGAGGCGTTTGACCACAACGAAGGGATGATCGAAGACGACGGGGAGACTCTCCTCCAGAGGAAACCCAGCCGCCGCAGCAGCAGGTGGAACAGAAGCTCCAGGAGGAAGCAGAAGGAGGGGAGGGTGGAGCAGGACGCAGCCCAGGAGGAGAGGCCGAGCGCGGGCACAGAGAGTACAGACACCAGGGTGATGATCCAGGTGGAGACAGGAAAGGGGAAGGAGTCCACGATGGTTCACTTCCCTGTTCGAGAGGATGAGGACGACCAGGTCCTGATCAGAGACAAGAAGAGGGGGATGGAGGAGGAGGGAGAGGAGGAGAGGAGGATGAAGAAGGAGCAAGAGGAGGGGCTGAAGGAGGTGAAGAGGAACACGGTGAAGAATTATCGCAAGGTGAGAAATTAGAAAAAGAGCCTGATGATGTGTGTGAATTGATTTACTTTTATAAAGGATAGACACTACAGTTGAATATGATACATTAATAGATATACCCCCAGTTTATTGCTTACATTAACACAACTATCTAGTGCTTAGGAAGTGAAGGAAAACATGTAATTCGGGAAGTTGGCCTTTGATAAAAACATATTGTAAAATATTCACATTTTCTAAGACACTACAGGTGCATACTGTATGTAACACTTTAAAAAGTAATAAACAAATAGATATAACCTTTACACTTCCCAGTTTATTGCTTACATTATGGAAATTATCTTTAGAAATTGGCCTTTAAAATAATACAAATTGCAAAATCCATATGTTTTGCAAGACACTACAGGTGCATAGGTGCAACTGATAAAATAACATAATAAAACTTCCCGAGTAGAATACGTTTTTTCTTTGAGTTCTTCCCATTTATTGGAAATGTTATGTTTACATATGCAAATAAGGTATTATCTTATTATGAACTGAGGCGAAATCTACCGACACAAGTTACAAAATTAGTCAAATAAACACCTACATTTATATTTGTTATGTTTTCTTTCCATTAGTCTGGAAGAAGACATGTTCTGGATGCTTAATAGCCCAGCGTCACCCCCCTGGTTAAATGTTTAGCCCCTCAGGGTTTGTCGAACAGAGGGGTAAAGTTCTCCCTCCACATGCTGGGCTATTAATCACCATGGTAACTATCACCCTTAATAATAAACCACCGGCGGGGTCAAGGTACAGCAGCCATCGGTGCATGTCACCAGCTCACTCCCTTCCTCTGGCAGGATTCTTTCCTTTACGTCACGTTTAATTACCAGCAGAAATGGAGCAGGAACGGGGGGGGGACGCTCACTAAAAGCCACGGAGCTGCGCGTCCCTCACCTGATTCACATGTTCCCGACCATTTTCTGCTTTCTTAGACACACACAGCGCAGAGGTGACATTCCTGTGGCTCCAGTATCGAGTCCTTTTATCAGTGGAACCAAGTCTGGCAGTGTTGACCCGCCTGCTAGGCTCACACCATAAAAACATTCCTCTGTTAACCAATCAGAGCCACCCTCACAGCCTGACCTCTGCACAATATTAGTTTATAAAATGATAAAAAAACACAATTATATAAAGTGTTCGACATTGAATAGACCAATCGATTATTAGATAAGGACAATAAATGTTAAGTTTAGCCCTAAACAACCCATGGAGACGAGACAGTCCATTTGTTCACTTTAACATGTTTTCTACCTATTGCTTGTCTTCTAGTAAGTTCACAGCATGTCAGTTGACAAATAAAAATGTGAGTTTTGTGAGATCCAGACATCTTGAATTCGTCCCACAGCAGTGCAATGTCATAATACAAAATAAAAAAATTCAAAAATAGGAATAAAGTAAAATAATAATTATACAATTTCAAAAGATGTATGTGAATTCATACAGTAAATGAGGTGGCAGCCAGTCATTGCAGTAGTAAATTGTAAAACATGTATATTCCACTGTGTTATTTCACAACAGTGTGGTTACAGTGTTAAGTAGTGCAACAAAGGAGCAGCGAGAGGGAGGAATGCAAACAATTCAAAACATGTATGCAGAATAACGTTTGCATCATAAATAAAGAGAAATTAATAGTTAACTGGGTTTAAACTGATTTTGAGGATGGTACAGAATCATAAAGTCAAGGGGGAGAAACAGAAAGGTCAAAATGACAACAGCAAAGACACCACATCACTACTGTACGTCCACGTCACCCTAACAAATACACAATGAGTTATATTACAAACATTATTATCATGTAGTCATTTCCAGGTTGTTATTTTGGATTATTTGATTGCATTGCTAACCTTTACCCTCCTCTTTCGATCAGGCTTTGGACCGAGCGTTTCGCCGCGGCTGGGAGGCCTTCATCACCAACCTGTACAGCGTCACCCTCACTCCTGTGACATCATCCTCACCAACATCTGCATCCTCACCTTCATCCAAGAAGAAACATCAACACAACTCTGTGCTGGCCGAGTTTCAGTAGAACTTGGGAGAGACATGGACAATAAAACTTAATATTTAGTTATTCAAATCGTGATTATGCAGTTTATGATGGACAATCCTGCCTGTGACATTCACTTTATAGTCTAATGAATCGTACAAAACATGAACATTCTGCGGATTATGAGACATTTTTTTATGTCAATTTGAGGCCATTTTGAAGTGTCTCTTTGAGGGACATTTTCGAGATGAAGGCCCCTGATTGAGTTTTACTTCATGATGTGAGGAAGCCATACTGTTAATTTTACATTGAAGTCTATGGGACTGGCTTAAATGTAAAAAGCCTGTTTTTATGTGACTGAGTTAAGGTGGTTTTCCTCTATGTTGCAAATTCCAATCACATCTTAGCTCCTTCATTTCGGTTCACTATTAAGAGCTTGGAGCACTAATGACCTCTCCTTCATTTTGGTTTAGCACAATGAAACTACTAAAGTGTTGACGTGTAACCAAAGGGAAGGACATTTCCAACCGTGTAGCAATGACTGATAAGTGGAGATATTTACATTTCTGTTTGTTAATCATTGCCATTTAAGGCTGAGAGCTAATCATTAATGAAAGGAGAGACGAACACACACAGCTGATGATTATTTAGACATTTTGGTAGTGATTAACACACATTTATGTTATTACTTTTGTAGAAATTGAATTTATTTTAACCAATGTTAAGACATTTAAACAAGGACTCACTGTTAACATATCTAAACATAGGTTATTGAATTTCACAAATGAAATGCACATGTGTTTGACTTCCTCACTGTTTGTTCTGGTGAAGGTTATTAACCTGAAGGGGCAGGGCAGGGGAGTGTTTCAAAGAAAAACTTATATAATTTATAGCCTGGTTATAAATCACCATAGCTTTTATTGTTAACATTGCACATAAAGTTGGTTATATGTGTTTTAGTACCACTCATTTTTAATGTATTAATGATTTACATTGTCACAATGAAATATGAAATGTGTACAATAGGCCTGTGTTAATTTCCTGTTGTCCAGTATGTGTCTGGATGTCATGTGTACTCTTGCAGACTAGACTGAAAAGGACTTCTAAAAATGTTGTTAATTTTTTTATTTAACAATCCTTTTGTATCCTAATCATTGCTTCTGCAGTCCGGAACCAGCAACAAGAAGCACTTTTCTGAGTAAATAAAGATTTAATTTATTATACTGGGTGTGCTTTCATGTTTAAATGAACAAGTTGTAAAACACAGCATCATGTAGCATCAAATAGTGACCAATGAAAATGCTCAAATCCATAAGCAGATCTATCTCGAACCTGCTGAGCTTCGATAAGGAATGTAAATATGTAGTTATCTAATCTTAAATATAACCTTTACAAGGGAACATATAACCCTTTGAACACCAATACGTTTCAGCTTGGCCTTCAAACCATGAGAGTTGCTAGAGTTTTGAGCGTTAAAGGCTACTTCCCTTTTCCAAAAACTTTAAATGATGAAATGTAAAATGTCGTTTGAGTTCTAACAGATATTCCTACTATGTGTCTACAGGAAGAAAAAAATACATTAAACAAATATATATATATTTCTAGTAAATATTGAAATAAAAATAAAACAATAAAATGTTATTAGTAATGTTAAAATAGTTCAAATTAACTAATTCAATTCCCTTTTTCATCTTTCTTATTGAGCCGTTGTATCTAACATATATTTCATTTGGGCATTCAAGACTAATTTTCATGTTTATAGAAATTGTGCACATAGCATTTGAGTCACAAGGCACAGAGGTGATATCCAAATAATTTAAACCTATTTGAAGAGATGTTTTTATGCAAACTTTTATCTTAAACTGGTTTACAGGAAATAATTTGTTGTTCAGCTGCAGAATTGTAGTAGTTTTGGTGTTTTGGTGTCTTTGCCGCCACCTTGTGGATGTAAAACATATTACTATTTATTAACGGAAATGACGCAGTTCAATAAACTCTACTCGTGTTTAAATTATAGTTTAGCTTTATATACTAATGTCCACTACCTTAAACCGAAAGTAATCTTAAATACAAACATTGTGTATTTTTCTAAATTTAAATTAGCTTGTGGAAAGACTTTAGCCGGTTTGGCGGTAAAAGTTTCCCGGTGGGCGGAGTCATGGCAGGACATAAAAGGCGGACGGACCGTCTCCTCGTTCACTTCCTCCTCTCTCCTGTTCAAGGTAAGATATCTTCATTGAGCAGTAATACTTATTGCATTTATAACGTCTTAATTATAATATGTTAGGTTAGTGAGCTATTGCTTTGACATTACACTTGATATACAATTGAGCTTTTAAGCTTTCCTTCCTACCAATTTACCATCGGCAGTGGGCTGTTAGCTTTTATCTCATCTGCAGTATTGAGCTTAGCTATTCACAATCCTTCACCATCCAACACTAAAACTCTTTCTGTTCATCTGGTGTTGGTGTCAACATGCATGAGAACATATTTCCTAAATGCTGCATTTATTATTTAGTGAAAAACACAAGATGAACTCGTGTTTTAGACTCATGTTACAAATGGCTGCCACTCGTTTGCTGTGGCCTCAGTGTCTCTCAATGATGATAATTACACAGACCTGAACTGAATGACTGTGACTGGACTTAATTATTCTGATGCGAGACACTTAAAATATTTGCCTACTCATGCAGTCCTGCACACGTGGAGCCGTCACGTGTTGGCCTTTCAGAGGAAATGACATGCTAGCTACACCCTGCTAAAGTCATGAATGTATAAGGCTAAATCATTCTTCCTTTTTTTTTCTAGATGGGGAAGAAAGATCCACAGACTGCTTGCTTGCTGCAAAGGTAATTTATCCACACCACGTGGCTCGTCAACATCTATTTTATCAGATAGTTTCGTGCTACAGTGATGTTTCAATTGAACTCTCTCACTGAAATCTTTTGTGGAAAACTATTCAAACGCTGAGTAGCATAACTCTTTTATTGTCAGAGAGCACATTTGAAGTTGACTTTTTAAACCCATTACTTTTTTATTGTTTGTCTGCAGGTGTGAGAAGACCGTGGCGAGTCTCTCCTCATCAGGTACATATCATGTTTAACCTTTTGGGGGTAGATTAGCCATAACTTGGCTCTGTGCTGCAATGATGATGACTATAAGAACTCTCTCTTGCCGAATCAACTTTGAAGAATTTTCTTTACCAGATTCTGAGCAGCACATGGGCTCCACTTAATGCATTGTATATGCAATACTTACATCTAACTGATTTATGGTTTGTTAGCAAATGCCGTCTAGTTGAACTTCATGCTGTCTTTTCAGCCCAATAATCTAATGTTGAGCTATTTTGCATTAACTTACTTATTAATTATAAAACTGTCCATGTGATATAAAATAAATATGGAAACTGCTAGTTCAAAGGGCCATGTGCTAAAATAAATTATTTTGTTCTTTTTAGAGTTTCAAGGCCATACAAGAATGAAGGCTCTTTCTTTTAAGTTTGCCTGAGCCTTTCTAATCGGCTGCAAGTGCACTGAGGTGAGTGAAATGTGGCTTTAAGAGTTTATTCTGTCTTGGGGTATATATGATGATAAATAGACAAGCATATGTCTGATTTCATTGATGCCAACCTTTAATCTGATTACCTCTAAATTAACTGATAGAAATAATTTGATTCATTTCCAAGCAGGTGGTTTAAACTCTTTGTTTCTCTGCTAGGTCTGAGTTTCTCAAGATGCTTTGGGCAAGGACGACGCCTGAAGATCTCAACATGTAAGTTTCAATGAATGAAGAAATCAAACGTGCTGTTTGAAATGGGGGTAAACCCCATCAAACATCTGGACTATTATTTCATAATGCAGTTCCAATGATGATGAACTTAGCTCACTTTGAACCGATGTGAAACGACACGAACAACTGAGAAACTGCATTATTTAACATCTGTTTAATTTTGGAGCTTTATCTTGCCTCCTGGTCGATGTAGCTAACTTGTGTTTTAAATTGGAGAAATGTAGATGCATACAGTTAACATGTACCCGTATTCTGCCAACAGATGAATTGACTGAAGGCCTAGAGCTGTGCTGCTGAGTTCAAAGGTAAGCTGTCCTGACTCTAAACACAGAACCAACAGCCATTATTCCAGCCGTGCTGAAAATGATGAGATATACATATGGAATCTCGTTCGTCTGAATTCCTGTTGAGAAAATCTATATCTGACATCAGTACACGTCAACTTAAACAGTTCAAGACTTTTGACATTTTGTGCTAACACGTGATGTTTGTCTCTTGCAGATGCCTCTTTGCAACATGATGCTCACTTCTCAACAACAAAGGTGTTTGCCCAGGTGAGTTCTCATATATAAAGAAATGTCTCTGCTGTAGTGACACATTGCATAGTTTCCTTGTGATGACACCCGCACAAGTCTTACGCCTTGGTTCAATGCCAGAACCTGCAAAGGTGGACCCACTGGTGTTACCTTGGCAATAAGGTGAAGACCTGTTGGGGTTACCAACCGTCTGAATGGAAACGCTAGGATTAAATATAATTTTGTAACGGGGGCAATTTCCGTTTCTAGTGAGACTTGGTGTAAAATTGAAGAAGAGAAATTATATTCTGATCGATTCTTGGACAGATCTGTGCACCAGTATGCAGCTTGACTTTCTTTTCTTTCCCTTAAGGTTAACATCAATGCTGACCTGGGAACCCAAGTCATGAGGATGGCCAACGCTGATGTAAGTATCTTGTGATTAGTCAAATACTTATAAACAGTTCACCCTGGCTTGCGAGATGCTTTGTAAACAGATGTGCTGTTAAGGTCCTAAAATGCATTCACTGTAGAGGAATTTTTTTTATTAGCAGGGTGAATAATTGATGTTCAAAATGTTTAGTATTCCTTGCATCAAAGTGATGAGTTTCTAATTACCGCCCCAGTCTGATAATTCATGACTGATTGGTTTACCCCTCTGATAAAACAAGAATTAAAATAGTTATGACTTCAGGAGAGTTCACTTGGATTGCTAACTCAGCCTTCTTTTTATTTACCTGTTGCAGGTGTGACACCATCTGATTCAATCGTGAGTGTGTGTGGGGATCAGCACCGATGCAGGACTGCTGCAGGTAAATGATAAACATGTTTGCTTTCAGAGCTGCTGCACATGTCTAAAGTGATGATTTCCTTATTACCGCCCCAGTCTGAAAATTCATGACTGATTGGTTACCGAACTGATTAAACGAGAATTAAAATGGCTCTGCTTCATGTGAGGTGGCTTTGAATAACTCGTCCTTTACTTGTTGCAGGTGTGACACCGTCTGACTTGTGGTGTGTGGGGAACAGATGCAGGACTGCTCCAGGTACATTTAAAAAAATATTGTCTTGCAGAGCTGCTGCACAAGTCTAATTTCTAAAGTGATGATTTCCTTATTACCGCCCCAGTCTGAAAATTCATGACTGATTGGTTACCGAACTGATTAAACAAGAATTCAAATGGCTCTGCTTCATGTGAGGTGGCTTTGAATAACTCGTCCTTTACTTGTTGCAGGTGTGACACCGTCTGACTTGTCGTGTGTGTGGGGAACAGATGCAGGACTGCTCCAGGTACATTTAAAAAAATATTGTCTTGCAGAGCTGCTGCACAAATCTAATTTCTAAAGTGATGATTTCCTTATTACCGCCCCAGTCTGAAAATTCATGACTGATTGGTTACCGAACTGATCAGAACATAAACAAATGGTTGTCAAAACATGTTTTTTTTTTTTGCTAGCCTTCTAAAACGTTTTCTTCCTTTGCAGAAACCGGTTGTCATGAAGAGAGATCCCAAGCCATCTTGTTCTGCAACACAATCCTGCAGTTTGCCAAGCTGTAATACAGCCTTTCCTGTACATGTTTGGTGGCCAGTTGACTGCCTCCTGTCTTAATGTGTATTTCCAGATTGCAATTTATTATCAAATAAAAAATGGTACGAAAACTACATTTTGTGTGAAATACTTTGGGACGGCACCATGCAAGAGAATTAACTGGGGAGCTAAAACTGCATGGTGTAAAAGTTTGCAACTGACTAAAGATTTAAAAACAATTAGCCTTTTTTTTTTTCTAACCCCAACAGAAAAATGTATAGCTTGACATTAATATGAAATGCTTTTTCTTTGAAAGTTAGACACTGGTCATTTAAAAAATATGAAGATTTACTGTCAAAGGTACAGAACAATAGTCATGACTCTTTTTATAAATAGTTGACAGCGGTCAAATGGAAGTGTCTGACATGCAGCCTCAAGCAAATCTGATCACAAGTAGCAGTGTAACAACCCTCATGCTTACACTTGGTTCATTAACTGACACTTGCAAGGGTAGTCTGGCCTTCAGATTCAAGTAACCTTGGAGTTGGTTGTAAAGTTGTGGAAACAATTTTTCAGTCAAAACATCATGGGATATGTTAACCTTAACATTTGAGAAATTACTTTGAAACTGCTTCTAACTGCTAATTGGGTTCTCCCAAATGTTCACCTTTGATCTCTTCATGGTATCTACAACTGTCCAAAAATAGGTGTTGATACAGATGAATGCACAGTGCAATAATGACACTGGAGTCATGTTACACCTTAAACATGAGGCAGCTGTTTATACAAATACAAAATTAACATTATTTCCTGTAACTGCACTGCAACCAATGATGCACCAGTGATGGCTTTTGATGTCATCCAGGGCCAGAGCCTGCAGGGAAACACAAGAACAGGCATCAGACAGGAGGAATTTGATGCAGCAACAATGAAAATACATTTATCAGTTAGTACTTCAAGTGAAAACATTCATCTGGAAAAAGTCTCACCTTGTATTGCCTCTTGACAGGGCTCCTGGTAAGTCCTGTTTGTTGGCAAACACTAGCAGCGTTGCACCAGCTAACCTCTGCATGGATAGGACACACAATTAAATAGATTAATGTAATATTGATACAGAAGTTAAACAAGGTTTTCAGCTACAAACTGCAAGAATAAAAAGACAGCTATTTACTGTCATGCCTCATAGTTTGTGGCTGTGCTTGCCAAAATGCTGACTCATTTCCAGGTTTTAGGACTCTTGCAGTTTCTTTTTAAACTGTTGTATGTGTGTATTGGTTTGTACCTCCTCCAGCAGCAGTGAACTTAGCTCCTTTCTGCAGTCCTCCAGTCTGAGTCTGTCTGCGCTGTCCACCACCCACACCTGCAGGGAAACACAGCAAGAACAGGCATCAGACGGGAGGAATTTGAAGCAGAAAGAGTGAATATAAGATACACATTTCATAAAAAAGGAATATAACAATGTTAGATAACTCACCTCTTGTATTGCCTCTGACAGGGCTCCTGGTAAGTCCTGTTTATTGGCAAACACTAGCAGCGTTGCACCAGCTAACTTCTGCATGGATAGGAGTCACACAATTAAATGGATTAATGACAACAACATGGTTTTTTAGCTGCAAACTGTGAAAGAATCAAAAATAAATGTATTATCTGTCATTCCTCAGAATGTGTGGCTGCAATAATGATCATTAATTTCCACGTTTTTGGACTTCTGCAGCTATTTATAAAAAAAATTAAGAAAAACACTAACATTGTTTCTCATCTTCTATATTAATGTTTTTTTACACTGTCCTGTGCTATTTGCGATTCTCAACTTGATATGAGTTCATAGATAACCCCGAAGTTTTATTAGTGCTCCTTGTAGTTTCTGAGATACATACAGACATTTGTTATCATACTGTATTCTCCCAGCGTTTCAATACCAACACTACCATACTATTTATAGTATGCCTGAAAACCTTATAGTATGCCCCATGGTCCTAGCAGGTCGAATGCAATAGCCCCCTATGCCAAAAATACCAGGAAGTCCTAATGCATCCGGGGGCATTTTGCAGTATACATAATCAACATTGACAAAGCTCAAGTACACAGTAGTATGTTCCAATGGCGTACTTTGGAAGGTCAGTTACACTTTGTACTTAAAGTAAAAATGAAAAATGTGCGACTGTTTTTTCTTACACTATAGTAAAATGAAAGATATAGAAAAAAGTAATTCCCGGTATTCCATTAAATTGAATAGCCACACCTGTGATAAACTACCTTTTGGTCGGAGAGAAACCGAGCATTACGTGATTGATTGATTGATTGAAAAGTTTATTAACAGCTTGTATATTGGGTACAGTACAGTACATCTCAACACATACAATTGTTAAGGGGATGCAGACCAGAGAAAGACTTTCGTCTTGTTTACATCAGGGTCCCCCATTACGTGAGTGTGAAAGTGCGTCATATGTATAGTTTATTTAAACTAAGGCCCACTGTGTGTGTGTGTCTGTGTCATAGGTCTGTGTGCGCGCTCGGGCGTATAAATGCGCGTGCTCCAGTGCTTGGATGTTGAAGTCCAGCGTCGGGGAGATGGTGCTCACTGACTGCTTCTCTACACTTCATCAGGATATCAGGATGGTCGTCTTCCTAGCGTTATCCAGACTTCTGCACGCACCAGGTTAAAGAAACAACCCTATCACACCTGATTCTTAAATATTACGTGTTTATTATAATATGTAAGATTAGTAACCTACTGCTGTGACATTAAAATGCATATGCAATTGAGCTTTTAAACTTTTCTACCAATTTACACTCCCCAGTGGTGTGTTAGCTTTTATCTCATGCTCAGCACCGAGCTAGCTGTTCACAATCCTTCACTATCCTGCCGTATGTTTTCTAAATGCTGTGTGTAGTATTTAGTGAAATGAACTCGTGTTTTTAGACTCTTATTAAAAATGGCTGCCGCTCGTTTGCTGTTACTGCAGTGTCTCTCAATGATGATAATTACACAGACCTGTACTGATTGACTGTGACTGGACTTAATTATTCTGATGTGAGATACTTTAAAGTTATATTTGCCGACTCATGTCGTTCTGCAACATGGATGTATAATAAGAAGTCCTGCACACGTGGAGCGGTCACGTGGTGGCCTACAGAGGAAATGACATGCTAGCTACACCTTGCTAAAGCATTCTTCCTTTTTGTTTCTAGATGGGGAAGAACGATCCACAGACTGCTTGCTGCAAAGGTAAATTATCCACACCATGTGGCTCGTTAACATATATATGGTCAGATGTTCTTTAAATGGCTGTGAAAGCAGGGTGTAACATGGAGTCTCATGCTACAGTGATGTTTCAATTGAACTCTCTCACTGAAATCTTTTGTGGAAAACATAACTCTCCTGCCGAATTAGCTCTGAATACACTTCGTTAACAGATTCTGAGCAGCACATGGGCTCCACCTAATATATCGTAATGCAATAATCAAACTGATTTTTTTGGTTTGTCAGCAAATGTCTTGCCGTTAATCTCATTAGCCCTTTAGTGTGTAGGGGCCTTAAGCTTCACATCCCAATATATGGCTAACCTCTGATCTTTCTTTAGGTTGGCCTGCGGCTCTTCTAATCGGCTGCAAGTGCACTGAGGTGAGTGAAATGTGGCTTTTAAGAGTTTATTCTGTTTTGTGGTATAAATAGACAAGCATATGTCTGATTTCAGTGATGTCAACCTTTAATCTGATTACCCTTAAATTAACTGTTAAAAATGATTTAATTTTTAAGCAGGTGGTTTAAACTCTCTTTGTTTCTCTGCTAGGTCTGAGTTTCTCAAGATGCTTTTGGCAAGGACGACACATGTACGGCTCATGAACATCTCAACATGTAAGTTTAAATGCTGTTTGAAAGGATAAAATTGGGTAAAACCCATTAAACATCTGCACGATAATGTCACATGGCAGTTTGTCACCAAAGCCCTAATCCAATATTTGAATTGTGATTTGCCACAAAAGTTCTATTTTGACCTCTACTAAAGTCCCAATTTCTTATTCAGTGCCTCGTACCAGTGGATCTGTGAAGCTGAGAAAAGTTGAAGGGTGAGTCTCCTTTACTCTTTATTTTATTCTACATGTCATTTTATAATGCAGTTCCAATGATGATGAACTTAGCTCACTTTGAACCGATGTGAAACGACACGAACAACTGAGAAACTGCATTATTTATTATCTGTTTTAATTTTGGAGCTCCTGATCTATGTAGCTAACTTGTGTTTAAATTTGGAGAAATGTAGATGCATACAGTTAAAATGTACCCGTATTCTGCCAACAGATGAATTGACTGAAGGAATCATGTGTGAAGCTGAGGACATGTTTAGAGTGAGTCTCCTTTACTCTTTATTTTATTCTACATGTCATTTCATAATGCAGTTCCAATGATGATGAACTTAGCTCACTTTGAACCGATGTGAAACGACACGAACAACTGAGAAACTGCATTATTTAATTTTGGAGCTTTATTTTGCCTCCTGATCTATGTAGTTAACTTGTGTTTAAAATTGGAGAAATGTAGATGCATACAGTTAAAATGTACCCGTATTCTGCCAACAGCAGAAAATAATGAGATGTGTGTGTGTGTGTGTGTATATATATATATGGAATCTCGTTCGTCTGAACTCCTGTTGAGAAAATCTATATCTGACAGCAGTACACGTCAACTTAAACAGTTCAAGACTGTTAACATTTTGTGCTAACACGTGACGTTTACCTCTTGCAGATGCCTCTCTGGAACATGTGGCTCACTTCTCCTCTAAAGGTCAGCATCAATGCTGACCTGGGAACCCAAGTCATGAGGATGGCCCAAGCTGATGTAAGTATCTTGTGATTAGTCAAATACTTATCAGTTACTCACCCTGGCTTGCCTTGACGCCTTGAAAAAACTCTCATACACTTCCCCAAGTCGTGAGATGCTTTGTAAACAGATATGCTGTGAAGGTTGTAAAATGAATTCACTGGAGGAATGGAATACACTTTTTGAAAGTAACAGGGTGAATAATTGATATTATTTTAATTTTTTTAGTATTCCTTGCATCAAAGTGATGAGTTTCTAATTACCGCCCCAGTCTGATAATTCATGACTGATTGGTTACCCCTCTGATAAAACAAGATTTAAACTAGTTATGACTTCAGGAGAGTTCACTTGGATTGCTAACTCAGCCTTCTTTTTATTTACCTGTTGCAGGTGTGACACCATCTGATTCAATCGTGAGTGTGTGTGGGGATCAGCACCGATGCAGGACTGCTGCAGGTAAATGATAAACATGTTTGCTTTCAGAGCTGCTGCACATGTCTAAAGTGATGATTTCCTTATTACCGCCCCAGTCTGAAAATTCATGACTGATTGGTTACCGAACTGATTAAACGAGAATTAAAATGGCTCTGCTTCATGTGAGGTGGCTTTGAATAACTCGTCCTTTACTTGTTGCAGGTGTGACGCCGTCTGACTGTAGTCGTGTGTGGGGAACAGATGCAGGACTGCTCCAGGTACATTTAAAATGTTGGTTTACAGAGCTGCTGCACAAGTCTAATTTCTAAAGTGGTGATTTCCTTATAACAGCCCCAGTCTGAAATTTCATTACTGATTGGTACTTCTCTGATTTAAAGATTAAATACTTTAGTGTCTTTATTTACTTTACACGTTTTAACGACAGTGCTTTAATGTTAAATCCCCACGTGGACGAGATGGTGCTCACGTCCCCTCCCTTAAACCTCTGCATGCACCAGGTTTAAAAAAAAACAATCATCTCGCACACCTCATTGTTAAATAATACGTGTTTATTATAATCTGTAATATTAGTAACCTACTGCTGTGACATTACAATTCATATGCAATTGAGCTTTAGAACTTTTCTACCAATTTACACTCCCCAGTGGTGTGTTAGCTTTTATCTCATGCTCAGCACCGACCTAGCTGTTCACAATCCTTCACTATCCTGCCGTATGTTTTCTAAATGCTGTGTGTAGTATTTAGTGAAATGAACTCGTGTTTTTAGACTCTTATTAAAAATGGCTGCCGCTCGTTTGCTGTTACTGCAGTGTCTCTCAATGATGATAATTACACAGACCTGTACTGATTGACTGTGACTGGACTTAATTATTCTGATGTGAGATACTTTAAAGTTATATTTGCCGACTCATGTCGTTCTGCAACATGGATGTATAATAAGAAGTCCTGCACACGTGGAGCGGTCACGTGGTGGCCTACAGAGGAAATGACATGCTAGCTACACCTTGCTAAAGCATTCTTCCTTTTTGTTTCTAGATGGGGAAGAACGATCCACAGACTGCTTGCTGCAAAGGTAAATTATCCACACACGTGGCTCGTTAACATATATGGTCAAATGTTCTTTAACCTGTTGAACCCCATCCCCCCGGTACCGGGGTGAAAAACGCATCATCTGCAGGAAACAGCGTCTGAGGGCTTCTTAATATTTAATAAACTATGAATGTTTCATATCCATGTAACAGGAAGAAACTCAGCTAACTGATCTTTTTTTTTTTTGTGCAAAAAAAAACCACAAAGCTAACGCTGAGCCTCTGAATTAGCCACGAGTGAAAAAATGCTAACGCTGTTTGCACAGAAACTCACTCATAACACCCTTATTACTTATCGTAACTGCACATCCAACATATCGATTAGCATCGTGAGAAGACACAGAATAGATAGGTACCTAAATCATCACTCTATGATAAGAACTCGCGACAATATTAACAAAAACAGACATCAAAACACGTGATGCTAGGTAGCCAAAACGAGAATATGTGTTACCTTGGTCGTTGTCTTCAATGGCATAAAAACGCTGCTGAAGGTTAATCCAATGTGTCTGTCACTTTGAAAGGATTTCTGATAAACCTACTTTTCCGTTTTCACATTTCAGAGCGTGAGAAGTTTAGATTTGGGGAAACTGCATGCGCATAGCCCCCACTTTTTTTTTGGTAACGTTGGTGTGTATGTGGAAATTCCCCTTCGATTCTATTGGCTCTAACGGTTAAAAATAGATGTCAATCATCAAAATCGACCAATGGGTTCCAGAGAAACGGCAAAAACGCCCAAATCACCCCAGAGGTGGAGTTTTTTTTTTGCTAAACCTCTCTAAAAAGGTAAAATGTCACTTTTGCATCAATCTTGATACAGGGTACTTGTATGTTGTACTTTGGATTCCTAAAGATTTTAGTCTACCTTACCATCATCCAAGGGTAGTTTTCACTAAGTAAAAATAATTTTTGGAAGGACACTATAATTTACAGTTTTTTACTATGTTCAATCTGAATTTTCTTTAAAATAAAAAACATCTATTGATTCTGACTTTTCTACATCCAACTCACAGGTTTATTATTACTTTGAGAAAAAAGATTATTAATTTTCCCCTTTTTAGAAGGGAAGATTTGGTCATTTGTTCTGGGAATGTCATTTTCGAGCCTGAGACCTGAAAAACAGGGATGGGGTTTAACAGGTTAAATGGCTGTGAAAGCAGGGTGTAACATGGAGTCTCATGCTACAGTGATGTTTCAATTGAACTCTCTCACTGAAATCTTTTGTGGAAAACATAACTCAAACTCTGAGTAGCATAACTCTCCTGCCGAATTAGCTCTGAATACACTTCGTTAACAGATTCTGAGCAGCACATGGGCTCCACCTAATATATCGTGTAATGCAATAATCAAACTGATTTTTTGGTTTGTCAGCAAATGTCTTGCCGTTAATCTCATGAGCCCTTTAGTGTGTAGGGGCCTTAAGCTTCACATCCCAATATATGGCTAACCTCTGATCTTTCTTTAGGTTGGCCTGCGGCTCTTCTAATCGGCTGCAAGTGCACTGAGGTGAGTGAAATGTGGCTTTAAGAGTTTATTCTATCTTGGGGTATAAATATGATAATAAATAGACAAGCATATGTCTGATTTCAGTGATGTCAACCTTTAATCTGATTACCGCTAAATGAACTGATAGAAATAATTACATTTTTAAGCAGGTGGTTTAAACTCTCTTTTTCTCTGCTAGGTCTGAGTTTCTCAAGATGCTTTTGGCAAGGACGACACAGGAATCTTTCAACATGTAAGTTTCAATAATTTGAAGAAATGCTGTTTGAAAGCATGAAATGGTGTAAAACGATCAAACATCTGGACGATAATGTCACATGGCAATTTGTCACCAAAGCCCTGATCAAACATTTGAATCGTGATTTGCCACAAGTAATATTTTGACCTCTACTAAAGTCCCAATTTCTTATTCAGTGCCTCGTACCAGTGGATCTGTGAAGCTGAGAGAAAATGTTTAGGGTGAGTCTCCTTAACTCTTTATTTTATTCTACATGTCATTTTATAATGCAGTTCCAATGATGATTAACTTAGCTCACTTTGAACCGATGTGAAACGACACGAACAACTGAGAAACTGCATTATTTATTATCTGTTTAATTTTGGAGCTCCTGATCGATGTAGCTAACTTGTGTTTAAATTTGGAGAAATGTAGATGCATACAGTTAAAATGTACCCGTATTCTGCCAACAGATGAAATGACTGAAGGAATCATGTGTGAATCTGAGGACATGCTGAGAAAAGTTGAAGGGTGAGTCTCCTTTACTCTTTATTTTATTCTACATGTCATTTCATAATGCAGTTTCAATGATGATGAACTTAGCTCACTTTGAACCGATGTGAAACGACACGAACAACTGAGAAACTGCGTTATTTAATTTTGGAGCTTTATTTTGCCTCCTGATCTATGTAGTTAACTTGTGTTTTAAATTGGAGAAATGTAGATGCATACAGTTAACATGTACCCGTATTCTGCCAACAGATGAATTGACTGAAGGCCTAAAGCTGTGCTGCTGAGTTCAAAGGTAAGCTGTCCTGACTCTAAACACAGAACCAACAGCCATAATTCCCAGCCGTGCTGAAAATGATGAGATATATATATGGAATCTCGTTCGTCTGAACTCCTGTTGAGAAAATCTATATCTGACATCAGTACACGTCAACTTAAACAGTTCAAGACTGTTAACATTTTGTGCTAACACGTGACGTTTACCTCTTGCAGATGCCTCTCTGGAACATGTGGCTCACTTCTCCTCTAAAGGTCAGCATCAATGCTGAACTGTGAACCCAAGTTATCAGGATGGCCCAAGCTGATGTAAGTATCTTGTGATTAGTCAAATACTTATAATCAGTTACTCACCCTGGCTTGCCTTGAAAAAACCTGAATCTCATACACTTCCCCAAGTAATGAGATGCTTTGTAAACAGAAATGCTGCTAAGGTTGTAAAATGAATTCACTGGAGGAATGGAATAAACTTTTTGAAAGTAACAGGGTGAATAATTGATATTATATTTTTTTTAGTATTCCTTGCATCAAAGTGATGAGTTTCTAATTACCGCCCCAGTCTGATAATTCATGACTGATTGGTTACCCCTCTGATAAAACAAGATTTAAACTAGTTATGACTTCAGGAGAGTTCACTTGGATTGCTAACTCAGCCTTCTTTTTATTTACCTGTTGCAGGTGTGACACCATCTGATTCAATCGTGAGTGTGTGGGGATCAGCACCGATGCAGGACTGCTGCAGGTAAATGATAAACATGTTTGCTTTCAGAGCTGCTGCACATGTCTAAAGTGATGATTTCCTTATTACCGCCCCAGTCTGAAAATTCATGACTGATTGGTTACCGAACTGATTAAACGAGAATTAAAATGGCTCTGCTTCATGTGAGGTGGCTTTGAATAACTCGTCCTTTACTTGTTGCAGGTGTGACACCGTCTGACTGTAGTCGTGTGTGGGGAACAGATGCAGGACTGCTCCAGGTACATTTAAAATGTTGGTTTACAGAGCTGCTGCACAAGTCTAATGTCTAAAGTGATGATTTCCTTATTACTGCCCCATTCTGAAATGTCATGACTGATTGGTAATTCTCTGATTTAAAGATGACATACTTTAGTGTCTTAATTTACTTTACACATTTTAACGACAGTGCTTTAATGTTAAAGCCCAGCGCCAGGGAGATGGTGCTCACGTCCCCTCCATTAAACTTCTTCAGACCGTTATCTAGACCCCTTTTTTATAATCTGTAAGATTAGTAAAATACTGCTGTGACATTACAGTTAATATGAAATTGAGCATTTCAACTTTTCTACCAATTTACACTCCCCAGTGGTGTTAGCTTTTATCTCATGCTCAGCACCGAGCTAGCTGTTCACAATCCTTCACTATCCTGCCGTATGTTTTCTAAATGCTGTGTGTAGTATTTAGTGAAATGAACTCGTGTTTTTAGACTCTTATTAAAAATGGCTGCCGCTCGTTTGCTGTGGCCTCAGTGTCTCTCAATGATGATAATTACACAGACCTGAACTGAATGACTGTGACTGGACTTAATTATTCTGATGCGAGACACTTTAAAGTTATATTTGCCAACTCATGCCGTCCTGCATATGTGGAGCGGTCACATGTTGGCCTTACACGTGACCAAGTGTGAATTAATATGAATAATTTTGTCCTTGCCCTGATCAAACATTTGGATCGTGATTTGCCACAAAAGTAATATTTGGAACTCTACTAAAGTTAATTTCTTATTCAGGGCCTCGCACCAGTGGATGTGTGAATCTGAGGACATGCTGAGAAATGTTTAGGGTGAGTCTCCTTAACTCTTTATTTTATTCTACATGTCATTTCATAATGCAGTTCCAATGATGATGAACTTAGCTCACTTTGAACCGATGTGAAACGACACGAACAACTGAGAAACTGCATTATTTAACATCTGTTACATTTTGGAGCTTTATCTTGCCTCCTGGTCGATGTGGCTAACTTGTGTTTAAAATTGGAGAAATGTAGATGCATACAGTTAACATATACCTGTATTCTGCCAACAGATGAATTGACTGAAGGCCTAAAGCTGTGCTGCTGAGTTCAAAGGTAAGCTGTCCTGACTCTAAACACAGAACCAACAGCCATTATTCCAGGCGTGCTGAAAATGATGAGATATATATATATATGGAATCTCGTTCGTCTGAATTCCTGTTGAGAAAATCTATATCTGACATCAGTACACGTCAACTTAAACAGTTCAAGACTTTTGACATTTTGTGCTAACACGTGATGTTTGTCTCTTGCAGATGCCTCTTTGCAACATGATGCTCACTTCTCAACAACAAAGGTGTTTGCCCAGGTGAGTTCTCGTATATAAAGAAATGTCTGCTGTAGTGACACATTGCATAGTTTCCTTGTGATGACACCCGCACAAGTCTTACGCCTTGGTTCAATGCCAGAACCTGCAAAGGTGGACCCACTGGTGTTACCTTGGCAATAAGGTGAAGACCTGTTGGGGTTACCAACCGTCTGAATGGAAACGCTAAGATTAAATATAATTTTGTAATGGGGGCAATTTCAGTTTTTAGTGAGATGTAGTGCAAGACTGTGTCAAGAACGATATTCTGATAAATTCTTAAAGTAGATCTGTGCACCGGTATGCAGCGTAACTGTCTTTTTCCTCTAAAGATAAACATCAATGGTGAACTGGGGACCCCAGCCATCAGGATGGCCCAAGCTGATGTAAGTATCTTGTAATTAATAGTGCCAAATACTTATCAGTTACTCACCCTGTTTCCTTACTCATGAAAAAACATGCGTCTCAAACACCTCCCCAAGTTGTGAGATGCTTTTTAAACGGATGTGCTGTTAAGTCACTAAAATGAATTCACTGGAGGAATGGAAGAAACGTTATGAAAGTAACAGGGTGAATAATTGATATTCAAAATGTTTAGTATTCCTTGCGTCAAAGTGATGAGTTTCTAATTACCGCCCCAGTCTGAAAATGCATGACTGATTGGTTACCCCTCTGATAAAACAAGATTTCAAATATTTCTGATTTCATGCGAGTTCAAGTTTAACTTTTTTATTTTACCTGTTGCAGCTGTGATGCAATCTGACTCGCGGATCAGCACCGATGCAGGACTGCTGCAGGTAAATGATAAACATGTTTGCTTTCAGAGCTGCTGCACATGGCTAAAGTGATGATTTCCTTATTACCGCCCCAGTCTGAAAATTCATGACTGATTGGTTACCGAACTGATTAAACGAGAATTAAAATGGTTCTGATTCATGTGAGGTGGCTTGGAGTAACTGATCCCTTTTTACTTGTTGCAGGTTTGATGCCATCTGACTCTAGTGATGTGTGAGAACAGCACGATGCAGGACTGCTGCAGGTGAGCTTGCCTTCAGCAGAAATAAACTATCCAATTCCAAAAGGGCAACAATTGATGAATGTTTAAAAGGCAAGCATGTCTGATTTCAGTGATGTCAACCTTTAATCCGATTACCCTTAAATGAACTGATATAAATGATTGCTTTCCAAGCAGGTGGTTTAAAGTCTCTCTTTCTCTACTTGCTCTGATTTTCTCAAGATGCTTTAGGCAAGGACGACACATGTACGGCTCATGAACATCTCAACATGTAAGACTCACTGACTGAAGAAATCATGTGTGAATAGTTTAAGGGTGAGTCTCCTTTACTCTTTATTTTATTCTACATGTCATTTCATAATGCAGTTCCAATGATGATGAACTTAGCTCACTTTGAACCGATGTGAAACGACACGAACAACTGAGAAACTGCATTATTTAAAATCTGTTTTAATTTGAGCTTTATCTTGCCTCCTGGTCGATGTAGCTAACTTGTGTTTTAAATTGGAGAAATGTAGATGCATACAGTTAACATGTACCCGTATTCTGCCAACAGATGAATTGACTGAAGGCCTAGAGCTGTGCTGCTGAGTTCAAAGGTAAGCTGTCCTGACTCTAAACACAGAACCAACAGCCATTATTCCAGGCGTGCTGAAAATAATGAGATGTATATATGGAATCTCGTTCGTCTGAATTCCTGTTGAGAAAATCTATATCTGACATCAGTACACGTCAACTTAAACAGTTCAAGACTGTTAACATTTTGTGCCAACACGTGACGTTTACCTCTTGCAGATGTCTCTCTGGATTATGATGCTCACTTCTCGACAACAAAGGTGTTTGCCCAGGTGAGTCCTCGTGTATAAAGAAATGTCTCTGCTTTCGTAATACTCAACATCTAGACACATTGCATAGTTTCAAGCTGATGTAAGTATCTTGTGATTATTGGTGCCATATACTTATCAATTACTCACCCTGTCTTACCTAGAGTTTTTGAAAAAACATGCCTCTCAAACCTCCACAAGTTGTGAGGTGCAGGGTGAGTAATTGATGTTCAGTGTTGTAGTATTCCTTGCATCAAAGTGATGAGTTTCTAATTACCGCCCCAGTCTGATAATTCATGACTGATTGGTTACCCCTCTGATAAAACAAGATTTAAACTAGTTATGACTTCAGGAGAGTTCACTTGGATTGCTAACTCAGCCTTCTTTTTATTTACCTGTTGCAGGTGTGACACCATCTGATTCAATCGTGAGTGTGTGGGAATCAGCACCGATGCAGGACTGCTGCAGGTAAATGATAAACATGTTTGCTTTCAGAGCTGCTGCACATGTCTAAAGTGATGATTTCCTTATTACCGCCCCAGTCTGAAAATTCATGACTGATTGGTTACCGAACTGATTAAACGAGAAGTCAAATGGCTCTGCTTCATGTGAGGTGGCTTTGAATAACTCGTCCTTTACTTGTTGCAGGTGTGACGCCGTCTGACTGTAGTCGTGTGTGGGGAACAGATGCAGGACTGCTCCAGGTACATTTAAAATGTTGGATTACAGAGCTGCTGCACAAGTCTAATTTCTAAAGTGATGATTTCCTTATTACTGCCCCATTCTGAAATGTCATGACTGATTGGTAATTCTCTGATTTAAAGATGACATACTTTAGTGTCTTAATTTACTTTACACATTTTAACGACAGTGCTTTAATGTTAAAGCCCAGCGCCAGGGAGATGGTGCTCACGTCCCCTCCATTAAACTTCTTCAAACCGTTATCTAGACCCCTTTTTTATAATCTGTAAGATTAGTAAAATACTGCTGTGACATTACAGTTAATATGAAATTGAGCATTTCAACTTTTCTACCAATTTACACTCCCCAGTGGTGTTAGCTTTTATCTCATGCTCAGCACCGAGCTAGCTGTTCACAATCCTTCACTATCCTGCCGTATGTTTTCTAAATGCTGTGTGTAGTATTTAGTGAAATGAACTCGTGTTTTTAGACTCTTATTAATAATGGCTGCCGCTCGTTTGCTGTTACCGCAGTGTCTCTCAATGATGATAATTACACAGACCTGTACTGATTGACTGTGACTGGACTTAATTATTCTGATGCGAGACACTTTAAAGTTATATTTGCCAACTCATGCCGTCCTGCATATGTGGAGCGGTCACCTGTTGGCCTTACACGTGACAGAGTGTGAATTAATATGAATAATTTTGTCCTTGCCCTGATCAAACATTTGAATTAAACAAGAATTAAAATTGTTCTGATTTCATCAGAGTTCGCTGGGATTGCTAACTTAGCCTCTTTTTTTTTACCTGTTGCAGGTGTATCACCATCTGATTCAATCGTGAGTGGGGATCAGCACCAATGCAGGTAAATTATAAACATATTTGCTTTCAGAGCTGCTGCACATGTCTAAAGTGATGATTTCCTTATTACCGCCCCAGTCTGAAAATTCATGACTGATTGGTTACCGAACTGATTTAAAGATGAAATGCTTTAGTGTCTTGCTTTTCTTTACACGTTTTAAGTCTTCTGTTGTCATTTCAGACTCCAGCTGGATCTGCTGCTTACTGCTTCAGGTTTAAGGTAAGAATTCAACAAATAAATGTAGCATGTAGAAGTGATGAGTTTCTTATTACCGCCCCAGTCTGAAAATTCATGACTGATTGGTTACCTCTCTGATCAGAACATAAACAAATGGTTGTTAAAACATGTTTTGCTTTTTTTGCTAGCCTTCTAAAACTTTTCTTCTTTTGCAGAAACCGGTTGTCATGAAGAGAGATCCGAAGCCATCTTCTGCAACACAATCCTGCAGTTTGCCAAGCTGTGGTACAGCCTTTCCTGTACATGTTATAGTTTAGAGTGCAGTTAAATCCTTACTTGTATTTCCAGATTGCTGGAATTTGATAATAAATAAGTGTGACAACTCTTAACTGTGATACTTTATTAACACCCAGTTGAAATGGCGTGGTGTAGAAGTTTGTACAGTAAAGATCGAAGGACAATTGGCATCCAGCTTTTTCCAACCACAAGTGAGCAATGTATAGCTTGATAAATTACAAGGAAATGTTAACTTCTGATTAGTTTGACTTAAGTGCATTTTTTTTTGTGTGAAAATGCAAGTAACCAGTTTTAGTGTCAAAGATAGTGTCATAGTAAATTGCTTTTGCATTAGTTGACACCAGATCAGTGGTGGGAAAGGTACTCGGATCTTGTAATTGGGTAGAAGAGTGTTGTAATGCTCCTTTACAATTTAAAGTACTGCATTTAAAATGTTACTCGAATGAAGTACAACGGTATTAGTATCAAAAGTGAAGTACTCAGATTAGCCCATTTCTCAATCATGTTTTGCTTATAGGTGTTACTTTTACTAGAGGGTAGTTTGCATTTTACCCCAGGTTTAACTACAATATTTAAGTGTTATTTCACATTAATCTGTAAAGTAGTTAAGGTACAAAATGTAGTGGAGTAAAGGTACACTATTTACCTCTGAATTGTGAGGAAGAGGTACAAAGTAGTGAAATTTACAAGTATGTCAAAATTATACCAAAGTACAGTAAATCTACCTACTTTAGACCACTGCACCAGACAAATGGAAAATGTTTGACATGCAACCGGTAGCAATTCTGACACAAGTGGCATTGAAACAAACCTCATGCTTAGTTCAGTAACAAAGGGACACTTGAGGCAGGTGATGGGAACAAAATGTTAACCAGAAAATGTGAAAAACTCAAAACTTTTTGCCATTTAAAATATTGAGGATTGTGTTGCAAGCATATAAAACTTTTAATAAATTACTTTAGAAGCAGCTTGATTTTCTTTCAATATTTATTCAAAAGGCATTTCAATTCATTAGAACACTAATGCGAGGTACGAGAGCAACTGGGAGAAGGTTCATGTCAGTGAATATACAACATGGCATGCTGTAAACAAACTTGTATTAGGTTGTTACTTAGTCATTTTGACAAATTCAAACCCTAGATCTCTTAAACTAAGACGTGGTATTCACAACTGTCCAAAAATAATCCATGTATGTTTTCTGGAACTATGGATACAGATAACTAGTCGGATGAAACTGGAGTCGTGTCACCCATTAAACATGAGGCAGCTGTTAAAGAAATCAGGGACAATCTCAGTCAGTGGTGAAGATCCTTGCAGCGATATCCTCTAATAACCAGTCCACTCCAGCTAGCAAATTCTTTCCTGTAACTGCACTGCAACCAATGATGCACCAGTGATGGCTTTTGATGTCATCCAGGGCCAGAGCCTGCAGGGAAACACAAGAACAGGCATCAGACAGGAGGAATTTGATGCAGCAACAATGAAAATACATTTATCAGTTAGTACTTCAAGTGAAAACATTCATCTGGAAAAAGTCTCACCTCTTGTATTGCCTCTTTTGACAGGGCTCCTGGTAAGTCCTGTTTGTTGGCAAACACTAGCAGAGTTGCACCAGCTAACCTCTGCATGGATAGGACACACAATTAAATAGATTAATGTAATATTGATACAGAAGTTAAACAACGTGGTTTTCAGCTACAAACTGCAAGAATAAAAAGACAGCTATTTACTGTCATGCCTCATAGTTTGTGGCTGTGCTTGCCAAAATGCTGACTCATTTCCAGGTTTTAGGACTCTTGCAGTTTCTTTTTAAACTGTAGTATGTGTGTTGGTCTGTACCTCCTCCAGCAGCAGTGAACTTAGCTCCTTTCGGCAGTCCTCCAGTCTGAGTCTGTCTGCGCTGTCCACCACCCACACCAGCCCGTCTGTGCTCTCAAAGTAGTTCCTCCAGTAGGAGCGCAGCGACTTCTGTCCACCTACATCCCAAATATTCAGTTTAAACCTAGAAAACACAGAGAGAGAGGAAATTGTGATGTAGACTGGAGAAATACAGCCTGGTAATGTATCCTGTTCCTGTCTTGGAAACATATGTGAATGCTTTAATGTAAAAAGGTAAAGAAAATGCCTGGTACTTTGGGCAATTATCAGAATACATACAAACATGTTATCTTTCTTAAAAGTCAAAATCAAGAATGTTTTACTGTGCATATCTTTAAATCTTAACTTTCATATATAACCACAAGTATGTAATAGTGATAGTTTATGAGATACAAACAGTTGTTATCATAGCATATCCTCCCAGTGTTTCAATAGCCACATCACCATGCTCTTTGGTATGCCATAAATAAATTCAGTAAGTCCCAATTCATAGCATGGCAACACTTTTCTAAAGTCAGCTGCAGTCTGTGCTTTAAGTCATGAAACTACTGTCTTTTCTTACAATTTAATAGTGAAATATACAGAAAAAGTGGTCCCATGTTCAGTTATTCCAGCATTTAATTAAATATTTACACATGTGAAAAACTGCCTATAGAGAGAAACCGTGCAGTATGTCAGGTGGAAAGTGCGTCATATGCTATAGCTTATTTATGCATGGTTAAGTGCGCGTGTTACCCTTTGTGTTCCAGTGTTTTGATGTTGAAGCCCAGCGTCGGGGAGATGGTGCTCACGTCTTCTCCATTAAACTTCTTCAGGATGGTCGTCTTCCCCGCGTTATCCAGACCTCTGCACGCACCAGGTTAAAGAAACAACCCTCTCACATACCCCTCACTGTTAAATATTAATTGTAATGAATGAATGAATAGGACTTTATCATTCACCCACATTTAGTTAACTTAACAGTGCTAGCAAGGTACCATGATACAGCACAAAATGCGCAAAACAAACCTCACAAACACACAACCGTTATCCTGTTGTATCTAATCACACACTGATATCATTTGCTGTCCACGATTTTAAGTTGTTGACACCAATAAAGTTAAAATATTCACGTTGCTATACATACATGTATGCTACCTTGTTCTCAGCTAAGCTAGTTACAGAAAGGATACAGCATCAGCAGCCTCATCTCCCGCTCCTTCTGCTTCATCTTCTTTAAAATCGTTAGTAAACCCATCGCGAAAGTATCCGCTCAACTGCAGATGTTATAGAAAACGATTTTACTGATTTATAGCTTTGTATTCAATATATTTAGCATCCATACGCAGCATTGTCAACCAGGAAGAGGTTGTAGTTATGATCCTGTGCCACGCGGAGACTGATTGGTAGAACGCGTTGTTGCAGACCTTCCAAGCTTGTTGATTGGTCAGTGACCATTTTAAGGTGCGGCCTTGCAGTAGTGGCCGTTTGGCGCCACCGTGTGTCCCGCGTGGAATGACATGCAAAAAATATAAAGCTTGTCAACGCTTGTTTCAAAAATACATATTTTAAAGCTAACTTTTGAATTTAAAAAATAATAATAGAAGACGTTATCAATTTGCAATATAATTTGACAACTCTAATTACACTGATATACATATTTCGTTTGTAGTACCCTTGTATAACAGGTTTCACCTTCTTTAAGTGCTTAAAAATACTAAATTCTTATTCTCCAAATGAACATTACTGTCACATAAAAGTATTAAGGATGTCAATATCAACTTTGTAAACCAATAAGTATAAAATGTAAAACCTTTTTATGTGGGCTATGTTTTCCTTTTCCTTTCTTAAGAAGATATTAAGCCAAAGAGTTACATCTTAAATCACATCCTGCAGAAAAGCGGTAAAACCGGTTGGATATATTCCGGGGGCTTGGCATTGGATTTCCTGGCAAAAACGATTGAGAAATCCCCCGCACGTGAAGGAGGAGCATCCTTCATCTTTATATGGTCATTCAGATTCAGCCTAGACCTCTTCCGGTGTACCCAACACATTTTCCCAATAATTTATAATGATGCCACAGAAAATATTAGGCAAGACAACGCAGCTGTGGGATGCTTATGGAAAATGTACTTATATGGCACTCAAAAGTTAGCCTACATTAGCTAGTTGCAGAAAACAGACAATCAAATAGATTAGGGGGAGATTTGTCAAAATATGGATGATTGAAACATCAACATCAGTGACATATAATATGTTCATATTTTCAGTTCACTTTTTCTTCTTATTGCCACCTAAACATCCGGTTTCTGTCACTGAGTCTATTGACAAAAAGCGTGATGCAGACTTGAACCGTGAATGCAGCACCCTCCCTCCCTGCAGCACCTTCTTGCAATGGGTCAGTTTAAAATAAAGTGAAACTGAAACAGAATCAGCATCACCATGTTGCATCATCAGCCGTCTGGTGCCAAACCTCATGCGCTTAAAGCACCGGTGCGCTTCACTCGGGGACACACATTTACAGAAGCAACAAGTCATCAAGCATCATTTTATTTAGCAAATTAAGCATTACAGGTTTAGCATCCTCCTTCATTCAGAGTCCTTAAAACTACTCCAAGCTGCTGCTGCTCGCTAGTTTTCTCAGCTTCAGAGTTTGAATGGCTCGGAGGATCCAGGCTCGGTGAATCCTGCAAACCGAGGAAAAGACATGTCCCCGTTATTCATGGAGACCGGGTACGATCTGTCTAGCCCCGGCTCGGAGTCAGCTGAGGAGAGCAACACCCCTGGATCTGTGAGTACTTCTCAATCAATCAAGCATCAGATCATCTAATACCAACTATTATTGCGTTACTTGTGCGAGGAGTTTCATATATCCAAATATAGATAGGTTATTTTTTATGTGAATGAATTACATAGCCAATAATAATTTAAAATGTTGATTACATAAATCTTATTTCACTTTGATTTATGCATTTCTTGTGTTGGTCTATTTTAAAGCACATTCGAACTTATTTTGGAGTGCCATTGAGCAGCTCAGATACAGTGTAAGTCCCTGTGACTATTAGTCCTATTAGTCACATTTCCCATCAAGAATGGGTCATTAACCGGGGGGTTTCTTGGTCGAGACGGACACCATATGCTGTGGAAGTCCAAGCTGGGATATTCACTGCACATCATCTCCCCCCCCCCCCCCCCTGCCAAAAATACTTTAAATAGAATCAGCCAGTCACCTGAAAATGAAACACTTATTAACACAAGCGTTTCTTTTAACAATGTGGTGCTTTAGAAGCCTGGCAGGCAGCTGTGCAAACATAGAAGAATATAGAGAAAAAGTGCACATAATAACAAAACTAATTTATTTAACAAGGGGTTTAAGTTGTTTAGAGTGATGCATTTCCAATTTGACATTAGCTCATTTTCATTTTGAGTTTAATGCACTTGACAACCTCCTATTAAGATAAGATAGGACTTTACCTATCCCGAAGGAAACTGTTGTGTCAGAGTTACAAAGATTCAATAAACACAGCAGCATAATAATAAAACTGTACACTAACAGTGCAGTAAAAAGAGCAATTCAATAACTACACGAATCATAGACGGTCGGTCAAATAATTAATGTAAAAAACTGTATGACGAGCAGTATTGAGTAGTGCAAGAAAGGTATACTTAGAGGTATAACTAGTGCATACCGTTCCATTTTGGGTTCATTTGATGAAAAAAACTGAAGACGAGCACAGTGCTGGGAGAATGTAGCTTTGAGAGCTTCATTTCTTTTATTGACAAACTTACGTCTACACTTCATTGGTTGACCTTGTCTTTTTATCTCTGCATTGCTCATGAATTAAACCTCACGTACTCAAACCCAAAAACGTCCTGCTTTAATTAAGAAACCATGTGAAATTTCATGTGATGGGTTTGACTTGTGACTTTATGACCTTTTGAACTATTCAATCTTTCAGAAAGCCAAAAATGCTTGTTTGAGGAAATTCCTTACAAGACGGAAGGGGATTGTGCAGCATGTACTTTAAATACACACAGTGTCAGCGTATACTGTAGACAGAGTATCCTAGATTTGTGTGATTTACTGTGTGCTGCATTTATTTTTAAAGGAGAGAGAAGGAGTGAGAGGAAAAAGAGGGAGAAAAACAGAAAAAAACAGAGACTCTGCGAGGAAGAGCCGGAGAAAACAAACGGAGAGAGCGGACGAACTTCATGAGGTTCGAAACAATCATTCCTAACGTTCCTTCCCTCCTTCCTTAGACTTCTGTCACACACCCACACACCCACACCGGCTGTGTGACTTGCGGTGTGTGTGTGAGTGTGTGTCTTGTGTAATCCCAGAGCATGCTGGAGCCATTTCTTGGAAATACTCTGCTTTAGAAGAAGGGCTTTCACTCCCTCCCTATTGGCCCTGCCTTTCCTCTCTGCTGGAGAGAGACACACACACACACACACACACACACACACACACACACACACACACACACACACACACACACACACACACACACACACACACACACACACACACACACACACACACACACACACACACACACACACACACACACACACACACACACACACACACACACACACACACACACACACTTTTCCTGAGGGGCAAATTCCACAGGTTGTGGTACAGAGACACACATACATTGTGGGTGAACTTTCAGTTTGGATTTGATGAAGCAATAGGGGTCCTGACTCTGACACTTTGTAAAGTACACTGTTGCAAACTCTTTCTAGATGTGGGTCTTAAATAAGTCATTATCACATACTACACATTTTGTTGTATCCCTCTGAAACATCATATATGATGCATGTTTTAAGGTTTTGTCATGGAGCTAGGGTTAGGGGTTAATATAAGAATCTAATGTCTTTACTACGTTACCTTTTTGCATACTAATTTAGTTTTTTTAAGCACATGAGAAAATCCTGGTTTATTTCTCAATGTATATGACTTAAGCTTACAAGCTGATTTTCATATATTTTTCACATGATTGATTACTTTCAACCCATGAATACGTCTCAAAACACACACCCATAAAGTGTTTTATATGACTCTCATTTTGACGATATGAAATCCTCACATGCAGAGCGCCGTAGCTAACCGCCTGGTTGGGGGAGTTTCTCTTTGACATTACTTCCAGTTGGCATGATTTTCCACTCAACTGTTTTTATCTGGTTGGATCAGGTATACATTTATGAATGGGTGTGCGTGTGTTTTCTGTGGCAGGAGTCCATACTTTCACTTTCTTTCTGCATGTCTTCAAGGTTAATTTTGAAGAAGCATCATTGCCACAAACCAGTATTATTCCCGTCAACTAAAGAGGTTTAAAGAGTCAGCGCATGTGATTCACAAATGCATACTGCTGCCTGTGACCATGAGTATACTGTAGAGGTATTATCCTTGAGTGAAACACTATTCTTCAGAGTGTAATTCAAGTCTGCACTTGCACTTATTGATGCTCATTGGACATGAATGCTGGCTGTTATGGAAGAAAAGTGTTTTCCGGCTGCACTGAAACCCAATGAGGCCATAAAACAAAAGTGGGAATTTATTTGATTGATATTTCAGGAAAAAACTATTAAACTATTATATTAAAGTATAAATAAAAGCAGGTTTATATTTCAGGGATGTTAGCTGGAATTTGACTCGGGGAGCAGGGGACTTTGTTTTGTTTTGTCCCTCCATTACCTACTATCTCCTTTTATACTAAAATTGCAGTTCTGTCAATGAAAGACATTTTTCAGTTCTCCTTCTAAGTTCCACTTTAGAAGGAGGTTGTTTTTGTAATGCAGCAGTCAGGAGAAGTCTTAAAGAAGAGTGACATAAACGTACCTTGGTGAAATTCACAAGCTACCCTAAGAGTATGGATACAAAAGCTCCACCTTTACCACTTGCCACATTCACTCCTAATTTTGATCATATGTTTTGATGTTAACACTTTTATACTTTACACCCCTGTGCAATATGTGCAATCGCCTTGAATGCAATCCTTTAGTTTTTTCTTGAATGCTTATCTTTACCCCTTTTGTGTTGCTTCCTATAATATTTATCTTTTAAATGTACCTTTTAATGTTTGTCTTTAACGGAGCGTAAGCATTTTACACAATTGTACTGGATTGATATCAAACAAATGAAGTACAATTCCCTGGTATTTCCTCCACCACAGTCTCAGCTTGACATTAACTCTTTGCCATTTCTGTCCCTCTTATCTCTTCCCTCCCCTCCACTCTTCTTCTCAGGAGCTTCAGAGTCTGGAGAGATCAAACTCAGCCCTGAAAAAGGACATTGCCACATTGAAGAAAGACCTCAACCTCTATACAACGGCTCTGGAGTGCCACAAGCCTTGCTTCCTCAAAGACGCCTTATCCGGCTCCTCGACCCACCTCTCAGTTCCCCCCTCAGCCGCCTGTGAAAGCAAACAACTCTCCTCTTCAACTCCTCGTCCCAAAACCTCAACATTAGCCTCACCTAGTGGCTCAGCTCCTGAACTCTTCAGCTCTGTATCGGCTCCTTACGCTGCCTCTTTCTCTGCAGTCCCTGCTCCTCACTCTTTGTTTTACGAGGTTCCTCCTATAATCGCATCAAGGCCGCCAAAAAATGCTCCTCCTGTGTGCACCAGCCTTGTTTTCAACCCCTCTAGCTCCCTCCCTGCACCCACTCAAACTAAATTTGAGCAAGCAAACATCCATAAAAGCTTAGCAAATGCTAGTTTCTCAATGAATGAATTTCTAATGAAACAAGCTCCTTTTCGAACCCCTTCATCGAACGTAAACTCCCATTTAGAGGCAGGAAAAGCAGTGCAAGGCTGTCTCATGAATGTGCACCAGCTTCATACAGAACAATTGAGCAGAAATTCCACTCTGCCGTGTTCTCTTTTACCGCATATTCTTCAAGAACCTGCTCTTAAGTCCCTCTCAGAGCCGCCCCCTGCCTCAGCTTTTGCCTTAAAGCCGAGAAATAGTCGACAACTGACCCTCAATCCTGCGTCTCTGCTTTCCCAGCTCACCGTCCCGAGCCCCCTCTACGTGCCTCTGACTACCTCCAGCAGCTTTGACATACCTCCGCCCCCACCCTCGCTGCCACCACTGGGGGATCCCCCGAGAGATTTCTCCCTCTCTGAGCTCCTGGAGGGCAATGAGTGGATTCTAAGCGGGACTAGTCATCAGTGCCAAGGCATGCCACAACGTGAACACATGCTCTTTTAATTTATATGTTTTTAGTAATGTATTTAAACACTGCTATCACCTCCAGTTTCTGTAATGCAGCCTCTCTGTTATAAATGTGGAGCAGAGATAACCGTAATTATGTTATTGTAGCATTATCAGGTTTTTTTTTTCACACCAAAACATTTGAATTTGTGAAATTCTGCCTTTTTTATATGATCCAGCTGAGTTTTCAGAGAATGGAACTCTGCTTCAGTTTCCTAAAACTCTACACAAGCAAAAACTCAATGAATGTGCCCCTTGTCCATAGTTTTACAAGATACTTGAGACGAAACCATGCAATAACATCAAGTACAGTTTTTCAGTTTGGAATTAAGTCAGGTAGGTGGGTGTTTTATCCCTTCCTTAATCAAGAGACAAGACACAGCAAACATGATTCAACATTCAAACCCTGGAAATTGGGCGGTGTACTCACTTCCCTGCTAATTCTAGGAAAATCTGTGTCAGGAGCTGAATGTGTGGACATCGATGTTCCAAAGTAAACCACACAGCCCTGCCCTGGCGAGTATGGTAGTTTTATAACGGCAGGAAACGTTCTAATTTGTTTCAACTATTCTAAAATACACATCATACACTTTTCACACATTTCTACTGATAATTTACTCAATTAGCGGAGCCTTTTTAAAGCTATCACTATTTATTTTTTCTACATTTTAGATAATAAAAATCTCTTCATTTTAAAATAATATAAATGCATTATTTGTACTTACTGTAAGCGTGCTACTTTATGACTAATTTTTTATTTGGCTCTTTTATCAGCTTTGCTTGAAGATCACAAGACAAATAGGCCACTGCCCAGGGCCCCAAACCCTCAGGGGCCCCAGATTGTGGGTGGGTCTGCAGCCCATGTGTGGTGATTTGATTCATTTCTAATAGTTAACGGTTTGGGTATCTATATTATTTATTTGATTTATCCACCAGTTTCTAAATGAATGTGAGCATTACTAAATAACCTCAGACGGTCTTAAAGGGCCAGCAGCTCTTTTTTTGCCGGGGCTCCCTATTGGTGAAAAATGGGAATGATTACATAGGCAATTTTATATGATGACAGTTAGGAAATATATAGACATATGCATCATGATTGTATGAAAATGACGATTTTGTTTTTCAAATGATGATTTATGTGGCAGAATATTCAGCTTTATATCTGTAGGTATAAGGGATATAGATGCATGTGCTCCACATAGAAGTGTATGAGTGAATTATGACTTTTTTGTATTTACCGTGCATTAGAGCAATATATTTATCCTTTAATACTGGTTGTAATACAAAAGTTAGTTGCGAATAAAACATCTTTATTGAAAAATGTATTGTGTAGTTTTGCTTAGTTTACAAGAATGTTTTGATTCAAATGATATCCATGGACAGTTGAATTAATAAGCAATTAATTTGCTAACTTAAGATGTTATATAACCAACTTTGGGAACCTTTTCTACTCTCTATGCAACTTGTACACCTTTTATTTCAGCATTCAAATATGTGTTATGTGGCCATAAGTTAATTGTTTGACACGAGTTGCATAGTATAAGATTAATAGGACATCAATATGCAGATTGTGTTGGACAGGAATAGTTTAGCCCTGCTAGTGGGGTGCCTCTAAGGATGTTGTTGTTCTGTGTATTTCAGCTTGAATACCTCAGCACCTTCTGGATGCATTTAGTCATGATATTTCGTACATATATTCATGGTCCCCAGAGATGATCCCTTGACTTTTATCAGTAAAGTGCTCAGGTTGGCTTTGTTTGTGTTTTAAAAGTCTTTAAGACATATTATACTCAATATATTAGTGGCTGTGCACCTTGATTTTATTACGCCATATCTTTTACGGAGCCTCCTTTAAACGTCCCATGTCATGGCCATTTCTACTGATCATAATTCCATTGTTGAGGTATACTAAAATAGATTTATATTGTGCAATTTTCTAAACTCACATTGGTTTCTCATACAGCATCTATGTATAGTAGGTGTATTCACTCTCTGTCCTAAACGGCTTGTTGGAGCTCCTGCCCCCCCCCTCCCTGTGAGCCCAGTGGCCCTGCGAGACAGCGAAACCCAGCCCGAAACACACACACACCCGCAGCCTGGCTGGGAGTTTGTGTGTGTGCTCAGGCTGGGTTCCGCGGTGTGTCGCAACTTCCCGCCGAGTGTGTGTGTGTGTGTGTGAGGAAGTCCGCGGATTGGTCCAAGCGTAACGGCTCCGCGGATGTTACGTTACGTCACTATACCCAAATACGTCACTATACCCAAGAAGTAAAAACTGGAAAAAGATAAATCTCCAACGAGGCGTTCTGGGGCAGCAGACAGGTGTTTTCTGTGTTAGAGTTTTACTCGCTACAGGGTGTACTTTGAGGGTTTGTGACTCTGCAGACCGTTTACATGCAGAAAAAGCTCACAAGGGGACGGGTAATAACCAGAAAAGCATGACATGGGACCTTTAACATCCATTTGATGGATTTATCTGACATTTGGTGCATACAGTAAATTAATTATTGTAATAACTTTGGTGATGCTTCTTCTCGAGAATCATGTAATCTGTTAAATGACCAATATTTTTAAAAGCTACTGACTTTTTTCTGTGTTTTGTGCTCATTAGAATATGTTAGCACACTAACACCTACACTAATGTCCAGCATGTTAGCATTAGAGTAGCATGTTTTTAGCATTATTCTCAAAGCACTGCCATTGTTTACTCTTATTTATAGATTTTATACTGGATATTATTAGCATTTAGGCAAATGTTAGCAGATTGGATATAACATTTGATATATTTGCACACAGTTATAGAGTGCAGTGCAATAATAAAGCTCTGTTAACAGTGTTTCTAAATGTCAGTGCAGTATTAACAGCCAGAAGAGAGATGCAGACGAGCAGCCTCTTACCGGACTGCCGGTCCCCCCGGTATTTTTCCCAGAAGGCAACCGGCTGAGCTCATCTGCGACACAGCACAGAGGAGGGGGGGTGCGAATAGGGCGCAGGCGCGTGGTATTACGCACGCCCTTGTACTGAATATAATATTATACGGCTGGAGTGTGTTTATGGTGTGAAGAGCAGGTTCAAGGCTGGCTTCAAACCTTTATATATACAGTCTATGCTTCAAACACACACTATCACACACAAACACACACACACACTAGCAGCCAAGGTGTGACCGTGAGGGGGGGATGAATGCGCGTGGGTTATTGCTCTTTTGAATTTGTGAGAGAGCGCGCGCGTGTGTCTGTGAATGAGGGCACAAGTGGCTTAGTGTAGACAATAGATGGGACTTGATCCTCAAAGTCAACTACAACCCCCGCGAACACACGCTCACCTCAAATAGGAAGCGAGGAAAAGGGGAAAGGGAGGGATGGGGGAGGAGGGGAGGAGGGGAGTCAGACAGAAACACCGAGGAGCGTCTCACCGGAGAAGCAGGAAATATTTCATAACAGGGTGATATCGCAGCCAGAGGTTTGGCAGAGCCTAGGTGATGCTATTGGTGATGCAGTGACAGCAGAGGACCACTAATGATGTATCTGTTTAAAATTAAACACGTTTGAATGGCAAAGCCAGGGCACATAAATAAAAACAAATAAATAAATAACTCCATCCTATAGCGTCATCCGCATTGAGGAGCCTCGTTCCTCTCTCTCCTTGCACCACCTTTAGGCTGAGGAACCAGCGGGCAGCGGCAACAGTCAGAGGGAGATAACTGAGCATCCGGTTATAGCTTTCAAAATAAAAGCTTTATATTGCAAACAAAAACATATTTTTGGAGATAATAGGTTATGCATGGAAGACCCTGGTGTGCTTGAGAAACCTCCACTGTTATGCCCTCTTTGTTGAATGATTGAATGCAATTGGATGCAAGATCATCCTTTTAAAATATTGAGATCAGCATTGTGATGCATCTTGCTGTATTTTGGTGGAGAAAATCGAACAGAAATCCATGTAATTCAATGCTGGATTACTCATTGGGCAATCCAGACAACATCCACACACAGTGGCCCCAATAGACCCCCAGAAGTCCCATGTTCATTGTACAGCAATTGGTACGTTTTGTTTGTTGTCAGTTTCTTTGGGCAATATTAGAGTTGCTAAAGCAAAAATATCCACTCCTCAAAGCTTAAACATTAATGTTTTAAAGTGTTTTAATAGGGCCATGTATCAAAATACTATTAATGTATTATCTATTTTACAAACTGTTAACACCTCCCTTTACATATTTACTAATACTTACTATGCATACACATTTACATTTCTGTTTACAGATTTTAGGTACAAACAGTTACATTTGCTTGTTAACTTGCAATACCTTATACTATTTCACTACTAAATATTTTTTCATTATATTACACAGAATATGTTACACTTTTTATATGTCTCAGATTTCTATTTTGCTTTACTTAAAACATATAATTTTTTATACATGGTTGTGGGAAGCCTGAGATCCAACATTTTGACTGCTTCTCTGTTATTCTTGTGCATATAACAATATTTTATTTTCTATTAGTTTAAATTGACCATGCAAATCTGAGTTGATGTATATGTCTTACATACCACATGTAGTGCAGAGGAAGAAGAGCAGGGTTTATTTTTGCCTCCTGCTATGACTCAACTCCTAGAAACCAACACACACTTTTTAGTTTCTTTATCTCGTCTTATTTTGAAAGTCCTGACGCCTAATTTCCTGTGTGTCTCTGAGTCACTGCGTGCTTCTTGACGCAGCTCGCTGAGGCGCTGTAGGACGACCGGATAACGGGACCGAGAAGGGGGACAGGAGCAAAACGCGTCAGTCTGACAGACCTAGACGGGGTGCTATTGTATAACTCGGGCCTTCGGTCTTTTTAACTCAAGGCTTCCAGGAGGACCGGCTGCTTTCTGTCTATTTCTCCCCTATTTTCTTCCCCTCTCCCCGCGGAGGTAGAGCCGGAGCAGCAGCGGGGCTCGGTGTTGCATCGGCCGCTGGCGGAGGACCTGCACATGTCGGCGCGGTGAGGGAGCGTTGGTTTCCCCGCCCTGATACAGGAGGAGGAGGTTGTGTGGAAGAGGTTTGAACCGCAACATTATCCACCTCTGTGAGACAAAAATAAATAAAACACACAGCAGGTGCGGCCGCTGTAACGGTCGAAAGAGGATCCGTTGAAACGAGCGAGAAGGACAACAGTGATGCGGCAGCCGAGGTGGGCCCAGATTGATGATTTTATGATATCATCATCCACCGCCAGGACCGATCACTGATTGTATTGATAAGGAGCATCATCGAGGAGATTCAGCTATAAACTGACCCGGGGTCCGTTTGTTTGTTTTTGATCCGGATAAACAGGCAAGGTGCTTGATACAGTGATTTCTCAACAACAGGAGCTCAGTTAAAGAAATACATATCCGAATTTAGGCCCATGACTTAGTCTGTGTGTGTGACGCCAATACAGCAGCAGAGAGGCGTGTGTGTGTGAGGGGAGGCGCGCCTGTCTGAGCATCATCTGGTAGCTGCACGGGCTACTCCTCCACGGGGATGATACACAAGCGATTTTACATCTGTGTGTGAAAAACCGAAGAATCAGGGATGATGCTGCTGCCGTTTCCGGTGCGGCTCTGATAGAGACAGCGAGGCGCACAGCACGGGACTGGACATCCAGAAAATCTCTCTCCTCACCTCTCCTCCGCCTCTGCACCTTCTCCCCCCTTTATCTCTCCCCCCCTCCTCTCCTCCTCCTTCCTTGAGCTTTTATCATTCTGATCAATTGATTATCCATCTGTGATTCAGATAGCCACCCACTCCTCACTTCTTTCACCCTTTCTCAAGCGTCCCCCTTTACGCACACACACCAAGGCGCACAGGCCGCCGTCTACAGCCATCATGGAGACGACCAAGCTGCCTCCTTCCAGCCCGTCCTCTCCGACCACCAGCTTCTCGGTGCCGTCCGCGGAGAAGGTGGATGGTTTCCCGCGGAGGTCGATGCGCAGAGCCCGGCAGAGGAGGTCCCACAGCTCCTCCCAGTTCCGGTACCAGAGCTCCCAGGTGGAGCTCACCCCGCTGCCCCTGCTCAAAGGTGAGACACTCTCCACCAGCAACCATGGGTCAATATGTCATAGTGATAGGCCCCCAACAAGGTCACCATACACTCACTGATTCCACTATCTTCATTGTTTAAACACCTTTATACTAAAGTGAAAGGCACCTCCTAGGGAGCAGATGTGATGTATTGCTTTTTTTTTATTGATAGGTGTCCACTACATATTGTCCTTGTCCATCTGGCAGAGGTGATGGCTTTTATGTATTGCCTGATAAGATCCAATCCTGTTCTGGGTTCTTTTAAAGGGCGGTTGCTGGATAATTATTAATTTGCTAATTCAATTACAAAAAAAGTGAAAGAAGTCCACCCCAGTTCCCCGAAGTCCAAGGTGATGTCTTCAGATATATTGTTTGTCCGCCCAACCCTAAATAATTTCAGTTACAATGATTAAAAAAACATTAAAACCTGTATTTGACAATATACCCAAATTGTTAACTGTTTTAAATTAGGCTACTACAAATCTCTTGGTCAAGGTTTTATTCTAAATTAATTATTTGCTATAAACTTTTAAGCACATCTCTGGTAAACACTAGACTTAAAGTGGTTATTTTTGCATTAATCGTTGAGGAGAACATCAGGAAAAGCGATATATTAATACCATGTATTATTATTATTCTAAATCATCGATTACAACTTTGCATTGTGATCTGGTTGAATATGAAAGTTAGTGTGTTCATTTATAAAAAACATGCTTCAAACTGTGCTAGTTTAAGTTGACATCAAGGTCTGCAGAGTCACTAACAGACTCATTGAAACACCAACCATCAGCCTGTCTCTGGCTGGTTGATGTGGAAGTTGTAGAAGCATCTCCCCATTTGACGAGTTCCTCTATGACAGACCATTGCTGCCTCTATTAGACAAACCTCAAACTAAATACAAAATAATCAAGGAAATGTACTTTAAGAAATTGAGGCTATAAGATATTTCACACGGTATTCCTGCGCTACCTGCAGGTGTGCCATTGCTGAGCTGCTGTTACTACACAGAATCCACTTTGATCTGTGCTCATTCAATAACCTCTCAGAATGAGGGCAAGGCTTTCAGTTTCAAATATACCTTAGTGCTGTCTGCATTTCTTATAAATCTAGATTTGAAGTGATACAGTAAGAACACAAGTAAATCACAGAAAAGTAGGAGGTGTAAAATGCAACAATTTTCCTTTTCCAGCTGCTAACATTTGAGGATTTGCTGGTTTGTCCCTGTTGAATATGGTTTAAAATTATAATATCTTTGGGTTTCTGTATGGTTGTTCGACCATACAAGACATTTCATTCAAGATGTCATCTGGACTCTGGGCACTTGGGTTGTGCAATTTTCACCCTTTTCTGACCTTTTTAGACACTAAATTATTAATCAAACAAAAAGAGAATGACAGCTGAATCCATAATCCAAAGTAGAAGGGCACTCGGTGAGCACAGACCTCCACCAAGGCCCAGTGCATCTCGCAATGTTAACGAAAGTAGAAAATACTTTGTTTATCTGCCCTGTAATTGGGATTTGTTCCAGAGCTTTTCCTTGTTCCCATGATGGTCAGTTTTCTTAACGTAAAAGGTATATTTTGTAAAAGTTAGTTCCACCTCTGGAGGAATATGCTTCTGTTTGTTGGGTTTGGACAAAGTACTCAGATCTTAATTAAGTAAAAGTACTAATACCGCAGTCTAGAAAAGCGTTACAAGTAAAAGTCCTGCTGCAACAAGTATTAGCATCGAAATTGAAGTACAAAAGTACTCATTCTGCTCCTCTCAAGAATATATATAACATTATTAAATGATGATTATTGATGCACTTTAATGTTGCAGCGGGTGAAGAAGGAGGTTATGTTTAAGTCGAGTAGAAGTATAAAGCGGCAGGAGATGGAAATACTCAAGTGTAATATAAATATTTCAAAGTGCAGTACTAAAGTTACTTAGATACTCAACTTTTTATCATTCTCTCGATTTAACCCTTAAAACATATTTTCTTGCTAGTGTTTAGACATTGTTTACACCGAGAAATCAATATTTGTGTACCTTTTTCTTATGGTTCACACAGCAAACAAGACATGCCTTCCCCATTTCTATTATGCTCTCTGTTGTATTGCTATATATTTCTTCTATCCGTCTCTTTCTTTGTGACCCGTGGGCCTTACATTGTGAGTCTTCACACATGCCTCTTTAAAAGGTTACTCCCTCTTTCATGTAGCCTGCAATCTCGTCCCATTAACCCTCCATGAATAGGAGACCTTTCTGCTTTTAGAGATGGTACGAGGTGCGTGTATGTGTCTTTACACCTCATTTCACTGGCTTCCACTTCCTGTGAGGCGCGTGATCGAGGGGCGTGTGCAGCATGATGATGGAGGGTTTTCATTGCATCTTTACAGCACCTTTGCTTCCGACCTCTCTGTGCATGGATAGAAGTCCCAGTTATCACATGGCTGCTGCACCGCTGCGGCACTGATTCTGGATCCCCCAGAGAAGCTGATAGTAAGATCCTGCAGCACGGAGCAGGAGAAAAGCCTGCTGAGGGGAAGTCTGTAACGGGCAGTATGTAGGCCAAGTGTAGGCAGACTTGTGGGTGTTTTAACCTCCAGGGAATCCCTTTCCCATCGTTAATTTGAACTGCTCCTCCTGTTAGCATCGGCAGATCTCTTTCACTTTAAGCCCTGAGCAAAGCTTCTGTCTTGATTGCATCTTCAGGCTGAATATGAAACATAAAAGTTTAGAAAAAGATTCAAAAAAGGTAAATGTGGAAAATGACATAGTCTCATCACTTTCAAACTTTCAAAAAAGAGCCACTAGTGATAAGCATTGCCTTTGTATGTACAATTATAGTTGTGTGATGTTGTATTATTGAAAAATAGGCAACAACTTTAACATTTTCACTACAGTAACAATGCTTTGACAGAAGGAAAAGCATACAAATACAAACAGTAAACACCAAGTTTTAAATGTGAGTCTCAGAAAAAGCAAGAACTCTATATTTTGGACCAATTTTCAACAGTCACAACAGGAGGGAATCCATCAGAGAAGAGGCAGACATACTGATTCCTTGCCTCAATCGATCAAAATGCAATGCAGTCACAGCCTGCATCTCTGCAGATCTGTCATCAGTAGTGTGTGAAATATATTACCCAGAAAATGTGTTGTTTTCTGCAAACTTACTGAAGAAAAATGTAGGGAGTTCTGTATACGCAGTCTGGTATCATGTAAACATTTATTATATTTGATCTGGCTGTTGTGTTTATATTGCATCATCACCCCAATGATGTTCTGTTTTGGTTGTATAGCTGTTGCTGTTAAATTGCTTCTTCTTTGTGTGCAGTAAGCGGGAGAGCAGACTGATTTTTGTTTGCTGTACAGAATGTTGTTTTTGAAAGGCTTAACGCCAACTAATACGGATTGAAGCAGAATATTTTGTTGGATAAAAACATTTTGCAATATATACATTTTAGCTACACTTTTCATCATTGTCAGCTACATATGAGTTATCCGTAGTAGTGTTTAATACAACAAAACAAGGAACAGACACTTCAGCAGTATGAGTACACGAGGCAGGTTTATAGAAGTTTGGCAGAACAAAAAACATGTCAATTAATTAGTCATCACCTCTCAAAATGCAGCTTGAACACTAAACCGAACAATAAAAGAGCAGGAGCGACGGTCAAGGCAGCCAATTAAACGGACAAAAAGGGTGAATGAGAAAGGGTCCATTTAATCCCTTTTACAGTGTTCTCATGTTGGCCACAGGCCTGCAGCAAACACATGCATCCCTTTCTGTACACTGTGTTCTTGGACCAGTGCTGTACTGCAGTGGAGAGTTTATACAGTTTATATAATGGATATATTTGGAAATACTTGTTTTATACACAGAATTCTTAAGTTTTTCCTTCAAGGTCTATTTCATAAAAACACAGCCCCAAATCTAGTTAAAGCCAACCCTACCTCGTCTTTCAGTTGGCGTTTTGTGTAGTTAACTCTCAGCAGATTGATCATTCCCTTTACCGCCATTAGCAGTCGCTCTGTTTTAAGTGTTTTGCCCTGTTTTTCCTCTGTCTAAATGTTTTAAATTTCTAAATGGAGCTTTAATGTAAGTACTGCTGAATGTTTTTAGACAGGGCCCCAAAAGAGATGATGATTGAGTCACACAGAGGCACCAGGGCTTGATAAACTTATCTGGAACAGAGGCAAATTAAAATGTTCAGTGTCACACAGTTACAAAACCACCAGATCTGTCTGTCTGTCTGTCTGTCTGTCTGTCTGTCTGTCTGTCTGTCTGTCTGTCTGTCTGTCTGTCTGTCTGTCTGTCTGTCTGTCTGTCTGTCTGTCTGTCTGTCTGTCTGTCTGTCTGTGCAGCAAGTTAGCGAGTTAGCTAAACAACAAGTTAGCTAAACAGCGAGTTAGCTAAACAACAAGTTAGCTAAACTGTGAGTCAGCTAAACAGCAAGTTAGCTAAAGATCAATTTAGCTTTAAAGCAATTTAGTAAAAAAACAACAACCTTAGTTTAAGACTGTTAGACTAGAGTACTGTTAAAGGTGGGGTAGGTAATTCACTTCAGAAACACTTTTTGTTATATTCCATGGAATGCTCTTAACATCCCGATAGCAATGAATATATTAAATGCTTTGACAATAAATACATAAAAAAATGTCATCTGTGGAAGCCGTGGCGCTGTAAAAAGTACGACCAATCATCTGAGCCGGCCCGGCTAAAATAACTGGATGGCCTACCTGCCTGTCAGCCTTCCATCTGTGCACAAACTTATCTCGTGCCCTCATTGGTCATGTGCGCGTTCGTGTGTGTTGGAGGAGGGGCTCTGTAAGGAAGTCTGAAGGAAGGGGCAGATTTTTTTCGGCTGCGTACTTTCAAATTCTAGCGCACTCGAGCTGGTTTCTCCAAAATGACATACCCCACCTTTAAGAACAAGTAACCAAAATAAATGGGATAAAATTCTGCCATGATACCAGCCTTTTGTTGTAATGACATGAATTTGCCAGGCTGGTGTAACATCTAGTATGTCTCATAGATTCTTGTCAGTGTTTGAGAGGTTAGTTGAAAATGTAAAAAGGTTAAAAATGACTAGTTAACCCAAACAGCAACCAAATAAATGTTAGATTCTACACATCATCTCTTTATAATTGATTCAGATATTACGCCTTTGGAATCATTAAGTGTGTCAATAAATTACCGATTTTAACTAACTCAAAGATATCAAATTCATTGATTATGTAATTTGAATACATAACTAGTCACAGCCCAACAATCATTATTGTTTGCTTTAGAGTGGATTATTATTGGTCTTTGGCTTTTTCCCGGTTCTCCTCCTCCATGTCTTCCGATACACTGCAGCTCTGTCTCACCAGAGAGCAGGCTGATCGCTCAGCGCTCCTCCCCAGCTGCGAGGCTCTCCCCTGGGGCTGCAGACACCAGTTCTCCCGTCATGGAGGCTGTACTGTCGTCGCTGGCAGGCTAACAGACTAACAGACTAACAGACTAAGGTCACATTCAGGCCCATACATCTCACAACACATAAACAAACTCATCTTATACACCAAAGACCGTTAGCAAAGAAGAGGTGATTATTGTAAAATACGATTCTAAAAAAACAGAGATTGAACTAACAAAAGAGGCAGCACTATATTCCTTTCTTTTGACCTTGAGATATGCTCCGTTTCAAGCCCACTTGTAGTGAATTTGAAGACTGCTCCACCTCTTCCTCTACTGTCCTCTCCCTCTATGTGTTAAATTGCAATTCTTATCTGTATACTGTGAATCACACATTATATATGCACTCAGCATGCGCCACAATCTGTACGCGATCTTCTTCGCTAGACCACTGGGCTTGCATTTTGATTTGACTTACAGTAGCTATGAGTCATCCAGGTGAAAATACGCTCTACACACAGTGTGACTATCTGTGAAAAAGTATCCACTGGAGGAATACATGCACTTCATCAGCAAGGACAGAAACCTCCCCGCCTCAGGCACAAGTAACGTCACTGGATGCTTATGTCACAGTAGGAACATCGTTATCGTAGTGAAAGACTATGAATAGAAACACTGTGATTGAAAGTCCATTCACTGAAGTTAGTAGTATCATGCATAGTAATGTAACTGCTAATAGAATTGTGATCTGTGTTAAATCAGCACGATTAGTGATGTAGGTTGAGAATAGGTTTGACATTTGTGGTTGCAGTAGGTCAGTGATTCTATTCTGAGCGAGGATGAAGTCTTACCGATGCACCGAGCATTCATTAAGAGCCGAGTGTGTGTTTGTGTAAAGCTGGTATGTATGCAGAGTGATCATGGGACACTTTCTGCTCTATCTTGAGATCTTGGGGAACAGTGTTGCTGCCAGCAGCTACCTCAGCAGGAGCTCAGAGAGAAACACACAAAACAGACTTTCTGCTCGTCTCTGCCCATCGTCACATTCTACCATCCCTCGTCTTGCATTGCATTTGTGATTTCAGTCAAATGTACCACGAGGCTGACATGACACATGTTGCAATGTTTTAGAAAGCTTTTGCTAAGATTTATAAAAAGAGACAATGGGTCTCATTTTGTACATTTCAAATTAGGGCAGTATCAAACGTGGATCTTTAGTCACAAGATGATCATACTAAAATTATTTCTGTAAACTGTGTGTCAGTGGAGGTTCTAGTTTTCTCTACTTACTCAAAGTCTATCTGATCAGGAGAATTGAAGCCAAAAAAAATGAAATAGTCCAGTTTATTTTCCATTTTCCGTTTTTCTTACCTCAGCTGTTTGAACCGTGGTGTTGAATTTCTTCTCATCAAAAATTGATACCTCGTTGTTTATTATCATCTACCACATCAACGTGAAAGCAGGAGAGCAGCAGGCTAATTGCTTTTAAAAAAATGAATCCACATGCTCGGCTCCAGCTCGTCATCTGGCTGCTGAATCCTCAGAAACAGAAAAGTCGTTAACACTAGAGCACTCGCATCAAGTCATTGAAAGACGTTTTGTGCAAACACCCTTCTGCTTGCAAACCTTTACAGCATTTATCGGATTGGATTCAAATTTTGGCAAAAGTCATAAGGACTGAGTTTTTGGGAGCATACTCTACCTATTTAACAGCATTTTTTAATGGCTATTTATCCATGCAAAAATAAATATTGATAAAAGTATAGCGATGCATGATACTTACTTTCTGCACTTGATGTTTCAATTAAGCCCAGGAACAGAGCCAGGGATCTTGGCCATTGCCCAAACAGTGGAATTACAACTACCAACACGTAATGCCGTTGAGCCAAGACTTTTCCCCCATTGAGACATTGGGAAAGACCCATCTGTAAGTCAGCAGATCATTTCTCTTCAGTACAAATCAACCTAATAGAACGAACTTGAATTGCCCTTATTTCGAATCCTTAAGGTCCTAAAAGAACAGTTCACCGATGCTTGAATCCAGAGTTATTTTTGTGCTATCTTTCTTGTGAACAACCCGAGAGAGTAAGTTGGATATCACCAAAAGACAGACTAATTAAAACGTTATACTCTATAATTTAAGCTACACTGAGCAACTTTCCTAGGCATGAATGAGAGCCCGCCTCCAACGCAGTATCCAGTTCTCTTTATAGATCCATGGTTTCAATCAGACGCTGGCTGCCAGCAGAAGTGGCTTTTCAAAGGGCTGCTGATTGGCTTCGAATAACTGTGTGAAGCCCTAAAGGATGTTGTGTGAGCTTAGAGAGAGTGTTAAATCTCCCGTACCTGCACGAAAGCCTTCCTGTTGGTTGACTTGGCGTTACCATTAAAGTGTCTCTAAAAGCCAAGAAACACCCTGTAGATATAAGAAGAGCACTACAGACAATGTAATTCAATCTGTCTTTGTTGCACAGAGGAACAGATGGCGAGTTGAACCAGAGTGAGATAACAGGAAGAATGTAATGTTGTTAGACATTGTAGGTATAATAGTAAAGTGAAGCATCAGTTGATGTGCTCATAGCTCCTGTTAAAATCTGAAAGAATGATCCGTGTTGCAGAGCAAGTGTGCAATCTTTTTGCATCTAAACATTGGATGATGCTTTCGGCCCACTGGATGTTGTTTAACGGGTCAGAGTGTGCTTTCACAAGCCTTCTGTTTCAATGGAACGAGAGGAAATGCATTTAAAATGCTCCCACTGCTGTCTGCGAAAGAACAAAAATACACTGCCGCTTGTGTTTCATAATCTACTCAGAAATGGGCCATTTTCACAGCTAACAATGAAAGGATTAGAAGGAAAACATGCCGTCAGACATTCCCGTTATAAAATCTTAAAGACCATCTCATGAAATAAAACAGGGAAGAGAACCATTTTAAGAACGCGCTTTGCCATGCATTGTACAAGTTCAAAAAGACTCTTTTAGTAAGCTTTTAAATAAAAAATGATGTGTTTGAAGTGTAATAAATGCAAGATTGTTATGTGTGACTACTTCACACATTCTTTCATTTATCGTTACTTCATTGAATAAGACTATTTCTTTGAATTTGAATAAAAATCCTATTAGATTTTCACTTCGCTGTGAAGGACCGGTCACACAAACCTTTGAGAGAGGAACCTTTCCCATTGAAATATTAGGGCTGCTCACTTTTCAATTTAGTTTGGAGTCGGATAGTAAAATCATTTCAATTTTTGTCTGGTCGTAGTCTGGGTCATCCTGAACAGGATATTGCAATTTCAACTACTGAAGGAACATTTTTATTTTATCTATGAGAGTTTAAATAAAGGACGTTTTCAATGTCTTACCATATCTTTTCAGTTGACTTCCCTTGTACAGTAATATGAAATGAAATGAAAAAAGATGTTTGTTATTGTGAGGGTCATTTTAAGCAGATATCCGTTGTGCTCCTCTACAATTCTACTATGAAAACCTTTTTTTATCCTCTGCTTTGCTGACAGTTTTATTTGATATGTAGAATGTTATTGTTGGCAGCCATTGAAATGTCCTAAGAAGAATCTAAAGCTAAAAATGGAGGCTTTTGTAGCTAGGATACAACCTTTTGTTATAACAGGCTATACTGTAGTTACATTAAAAAGTGTTGAGTTCTTGAAAACAGTGGAGTAACATGATGGTAAAAGTGAAGAAAGAAATGCAGACAGAAATGACAACTATCGGATAGTGGTACATTTGACACAAATATTGTAACAATAATACAAGTTAAAAAGAGTCATAGAGTAACCAGAATCCCCCAGTATTGGTCATTATACTACAATATTCACACCATAATATTCCACCATAATCAACTGGCAGTACTAGACTTTTCCCAATATGTTTATTGGCATTTTCATATATTAGAACACACAATATACACACACACACCCTCAACTTGCACTAGTATTAAATGGCATTCATATGAAATAAATTAAATATAAACTTCACATATTTCCTTTCAGAGGCAGTCCACATTCCCATCCTCATAATGTTCTGAACAAAGCTGAACAAAGTCTAGACCAACACTACTCGAAAGCTCCTTCATCCAAATCTTCAGTGATGGAGCAACCACATTTTTCCAACACAGAGCGATAGCCCTCTTGGCTTGAAGAAGTCTAAAGTCCAAACGTTTGGTCTGTTTTGTTGCCTGTTGGAAGTCCTTTGGATATATTCCAAGTACACAACGTTTGACGTTCAAAGGGACATGATGCTAAACATCTAATAACATCTTTCCAGAAGATTTGAATTTTTGGACACTACCAAGTTCCTTTCTCGTCCAAACACTTTTGAGTTTATGGAATTGAGCAAAAATACATTTGAATTCTTATTAACTGGATCTTTCCTTTTGTATTTTTTCTTTTTAAAGTTGCTCAGAAATATCTAATGACATAAAAAATGATAGTTTAATAATGTTGTAACATGTCGTATCTTCTAATAATAAGCCCACAGCTTTCATGTGTATTTCCTGTTTGGATTTTATTCCTACAGGCCACAATACTACTAGTCAAATATGACTTATTCCCAGTGCAACATGTAGCATAACCTCACATGATCTAGGTCACATGATTATCTGCTTGAGAGGATGTGTTTGTTCCTTCTTGTTTGTCTGGGAAGTGTTTGCCCACATTATAACGATGAATGCACGGCAGGCTCTGTTTTTTAAATGTGCTGTTTACTGTAAAACAGCCACCTTCTCACACAGATTGTATGTGGGAGATTAAATGTCTCCCTGTGTGTGTTTGGAGTGTGTGTATAAGTGTGTGTGTGAGGGAGAGGCCAGCTGGATGGGCCTGGTATTGGGTTACAGAAGGCATGGAGTAGTTGTTTGCCCTATGACGGTCTCGGATCAATTAAGAGGGAGAGTGGGGGAGAAAGTGATGAAAGAAATGGAGTGGATGAGGAGAGAGGAAATAGCTGAACATTAAGTTGACAGTAATAAAACGGCTAGCTTTGCAATAAACTCTGCCATGTATACGAATAAGAGTTGATTCTTGAAGGTTTATGCTAATAATCGGGCTAATAGTTTTCACCTTGATGGACTATTCAATATGCTGTTGTTGTTTCGAGGCAGTGCAAAGCAAACAAAGACAATCTCTTACTGGACATGCAGAGGGGACATGTTGTGAATCTGTATTAAAGGCCATGTTGCAATGAATCACAAATAGCCCAAATGAGAGCTGTGTGCTTGATTGCAGCAGTGAGCCTGCTACAACACATTATTATTCAACAAGTGATGGTTACGAAGCTGCTAATCAAATGTTGAGGATGTCTCCTGCCGGGATAACCGTCTACCATATTTGTTTGCTAACCCTCTCAAATTTGTGTTTACATTTCATTCAGCAAATATTGCTTTAGAGCAGAACGTCAATATCTAAAAAAGGCTGAAAGTCACTCTGCGGTCAAGGAGATTTGGATGAAAGAGGTCCCAAAGACCTGTGAAAAAGCCTGTTTTTATTGATACTAATTGAAATGTATTTATTGATAGTGATTTGGGTAATTATAGGGAGAGTAAGCAACAATTACAGACAACAAGGCATACAGATATGAAGCACAGCCTGTAACACCCAGTGTGTCTCGCTTCATTATGCAGTGTGCTGGAAATGTGTATTATTAGTATCATTGGATTATTTAAAGATGGGCTTAGCGCACCTCTTAATCTTTTGCTGTGATTTAGCCTTCTCTCACGCTCTTTGTTAAAAAGTGAATGGGACTTCTATGCGTACCTTTTTATATAAAGACTTTATGGCGTGTTTTAAAATCTAGTGCTATTTAAGGTCTTTCCATAAATTAGCATTAGCCTTTATTTCGTTTTGTTATTTTTCAGAAATTGATTTTGACCCTGCATTCACCCCGTAGAAAATCGTAATTCAATCTGCATCTTCGACAAAAGAAACCACATCCGACACCATACTCTCTGTAGGGTTGGTTTTCATTTTCTGTGCGGTCGTCACTATGAGCAAAACCTTGAGAAAGAAAATATATTGCCACTTTTCCAAATCTAGAGGAGCACTCACAGACCTCTGCCAAGGCCAAATGCTCTCTCCAAAAGTGAAAAATTGTTTGTGTATCTGCCCTTGTGCTTCAAATCTGCTCCCAAATGTAATAGGTTGTTCTCTGGCCAATTCTACATCCTTCCATTAAGTTTTATAGCGAGTGAGTTCCCCTAATCCTGCTGAGAAACAAACAGAAACAGATTTGGTTGAGGTAATATTAAATGATAGTCACCCCGAGAGCACACGCTTCTATCAAGACAGATCAACAACAATCATTGTCATTTTAGGTGAGAGTATTGACACTGGAAAGAAGTCGCATTTAGAAACCAGTCTCGATTTTTGTTGTTTTTGTAAGTGAAGTGTACATTTTAGATAAGTCAAAATCAAATGAAGTGTTCCGTTGCCCAATCTGTCCACCAATACAAATCTGTTCCTAGTTTGGTGAAATCTCACACACTTAAAAGGGAATAAAACATCTTAAGCAGAGATCTGAAACGTGGGCTCATTTTCGTTCTATATCTGTCAGCATGTTCAGCTTGATTACCATTAGCAGACTTTTCACATTTGCTATTCTCAGTGCCATCCGCCACTTCCGAGTATTTCCTGCTCTAACTCAAAGCGGCGGCACGATTTGTCCAGTTCTTTCTCGGCAGGTAAATTGCTGTTTGCTCTTCAGTCTTCTGAGGAGGCTCGAGTGGGTTGTCGTCAATCACACACGATAACATCCCTGCTCATTTTTCCTTTTTTCTAATCAGGCTGCTTATAAGTAGGATAAAGTGTTGTACTATGATGGTTTATAAGGAGGATTGGATTACTTAGAGATGGACTTAAAGCGTCACTTAAACCCCTTAAGGTGATATTTATACTGCTCTGACTTCTACTCTGCAAGGCGCCTTGCTTCTGATTGCCATCCGCAGCTCCCTTCCTCTATTTATACCTGCGTTTCTCTCGCTTCCCTTTTTTTTTTATCTGCCTCTATCCCCTTCTATCTCTTTCTCCCCCCCCCCCCCCTCCCTCCCCCTTTCTTCCTCCCTGCGTCACTGTGTCTGTGCATTGAGTGTGTGCCTAATGACAGAGGTGCAGAGGCGGCTTGCATGGTGGCTAAAACAGAAGCTGTCTTTCCCTCTCACACACACACACACACACACACACACACACACACACACACACACACACACACACACACACACACACACACACACACACACACACACACACACACACACACACACACACACACACACACACACAGAATAACTGTTATTTAAAGACTAGCGCTGCACTTGCTAAAAAAAAAAAAAGCCTCGGAGAGATTGATGGGTGGAGTAGACGAAGGCAAAGAAGGAGAGAGGGAGGAAAAGAAGGGAGGTACCCTGGTGATGGAAAGATGAGAGAGAAGCAGGGGGATGATGTCATCTTTTAACCCCCACGCCGCTCTCCTCTCCCCCCTCCCGTTTCCTCCCCAGATTCGTCTTCCTCCTCTCCTCTCTTCGCTGTGTCTCTCTCCAGCAGCACTATATTTAGATTTGTGCAGCTGTGTGTATGTGTGCGTTTTTCAAAGCTGTAGGCATTGCTCATTCTTATATGTTGCTGCTCCTTTTCACCAATGCCCTCCCACCCACCCATCCCTCTCTCCCCCCTCCTCTCGCGCTCACCATCCTTTCTACGTCACATCTTTTCCCTCGCTGTGTTCCAGGTCTTTTTTTCTTTCTTCCTCCTCCGTGTATTTAAAGGATGCGTATGGAGAGGTGCCTTCATTTTCTTACTGTCAACAAATCCCAGAACTAACAATAAATCCCAGAACTAACAATGACTCCATCCTACAAACAAGTATTTGCTGTGTACCGGAAGTATCTATAGTTAAAAATGAGTCACACTGTTGCACTAGGTGACATACGAACAAACAGAAACTCTTGTGTATTTTGACTCTACACCCACCGACCTGCTGCTGCAAATATTTGATTGTGCTCTAAATGTGTATAAATGCGCCACTGAAAATAGACCCAAACCCTATTAACTCATATGAGTGCTGCAGTCATGACGTAGGCCTAATTGGAAGTTTGCCTAATCCTGGTTCGTTTATTTCACAATTCCTACTGCGCACAATCCAAGGTAATGTGCCTTTAAACTCACTTAGTGGAGTGTTTCCCAGTCTTAATTACATGGCGTTGAATAGCTATTACAACCTGTATAATCTCCACTTATTAGCAACCACCTTTCCTGAAACACATATTTACTGACCTGTTTTATGAAGCACATTTATATCTCTTTAGCTTGAGTTACCCACAGACCTTATTTCAGGCATCAAAGCAAAAGCCATTCCAAAAGCCATTGACTTTGAGACGAGGCAACTGGAAGACTTATTCCTGCAGCCCTCCGTCATTTATGACAGCAGAGGCAGAATAAACATAACCGAGGCAGACGTTGTGACAAGTGGGGAGCATTTCTCATGAGACTCCACTAGATGTAATGTTTCCTTATTTAATGGCCGATTGTATCATACACTGTTTGCAGTTTAAAGTGATGCAGTGGCTTTCTAGACTTAAAACACAATGTTGGATTTGGAGTAATGTGATTACTGCTATTGGGACTATGTCTATGTATTCTTATCTTGTGGCAGTATGTCTCAATCTGACTGTTGGACTCTGTGTTACTGTTACAACTTTCTCTTTTTGTAATTGCTTTTTTACCACCTAGGGCTCCCATTGCACTCAGCCATCCGTGGAGAGGGCATCTCTCATTGAGTTAACTCTCCAGAGGTTTGCACTTCTTCTTAGACAACTACAAGGCTGACTTAGGAACCGTTGTATGACATCGCATGTGCAGGATATCTGGCTTTACTGCTAAACATGACTCCACATGCAAGATGGAGCTATACATCCTTCAGATAAGGACCAAAGTGGAATAAAAAACACAAACTAATAGATAAGTCATTCTTTGTGCATTTTGAAAAGACCCTTTATCTGCACTGTCACATGCAGAAGATTAAAAGTAGAGTAGTACAGAGCTGCTAGCACTTTGTATCAGCACTACTCTTTATAAAAAAATAAATGAATGAAAAGCGTAATTGCTTTTCGTACTGACTCTTCGAACATGCTTTTATAATTGCGCAATGTAACTTTGGTAATGGTGCGCCATGTTGTCGATATGAGTTTGGAACTCGAGGGACTTTTTGAGTTTAATGAAGATGAGATAAATGAAGGAGTGAAATGTAACTACAGGCACTCAATGTTTGGGATTTTAAAGTCACAGTTAGGCTTTCAAAACACCAATTTGGGTTGTCAGAAACATGAAAATAGCGCAGTTACAGATGACTCACTCACTGAGGATGTTGTTAATATTCTCACTGACATGGTATTAAAAGCTGCTTTGAATGTAGTGACCTGCGTTGATCTAATATAGCAACTCAAATCCACTTAACTCAGAGTTAGCTCAGTTTGTTTTGTCGCTTGCTTCATTGTGCACTGGCTGTTTTTTTATTCCAAATGTAAGCTTTTTATGGACAGTAAGATATTCCTGGTGGGCAGTTTAGCGAACACAGACTAGAAAATAGTTTTAGCCCATTTCTTTGCCATTCAAATATGTGTCTCTGTCTGTGCCTGTCATCCTCAACACTTTCCACTCTCTTTCACTTTCCTTTCCTTTGCTCTCTCCCACACTTGCTGTCACATGACCCACCAAGTCTCTCCATTCCCTTCATCTTGCCTCTCTTATTCTCACCTCCTATCACACTCTCTGCCTCCCAAACATACACGCATGCTTTTCCTTTCTCTTCATCTTTTCACCTCGCTCTGTTCTTCCTTCTCAGTCCCAGCACGGCACATCTTCATACAATTACTCTCCATTAAAAATGGATTAGATTTCACCTTCACAGTCTGTCTACAGAGGGAAGGAGAGAGTGGACAGAGAGGAGAGGAGCTGTGAGAAATCAGGAGAGGAGGTTAGGAAGGGGCAGATTAGGAAGGGAAACGGAGCGGTGGAGGACAAAAGGGAAAGGATGGAGGTAGAGGAGGCTGCTGGTATCTCAAAACCTCACAAATACAGAGGTTTAGACTGTCCTCCGCTCTCAAAGCAGAGTCAAAATAAGCAGTTCACCCTCTTGGATATTTTTTATCACTTGTTTTTTCGTGACAAATAGTTCTAAAATAGTGTGAACTTGTCTGTCACACGTTTGTTCAGTCACTGAGAAATGGCTGCAATTCAAGAACAAATTGCCCGCTCAGTACAGCTCAATGGCTCTCAGAGATTTCAAGACTAGATGCAAAAAGGAAGGTTAAAGAAAAGTCACAGAGGTTGTTTATTTAAGTCACGTCAAGAATGTACAAAAATTAAGAAGCATGCAAGTCGCGTCGTCGTCTTTATACACGAACAACACACAATCGTCTGCATATTAAAGTAAAGTTAATTAGAATGTGCTGTTAAAGAAGACCATTTTTGTTGTCAATTTGAACAGAATGTTGCCAAAAACACATAGAGGTGAAAGTCAGAAAGTTATGGAAATGTGATCTCTTTGGAAGCACATCATTTTTTAGGACATTTTGCGAGTCATGCCTACACATTTTATGCTTTTCCTGTGTCAGTCCTTCAGGAGCACTTGCTCTGAGTATCTAATATTGCCACGGTGTGAAATGACACGTGAGAAGAAAAGATAATGATAAACGTGTGAAATAATGGCGGGTTATTCATATTTGCCATTTAGTGAGACCCCAATATTGCATTGACTAGTTGTGGGTGTTTCCATATCACAAACCTGAGACTTGATCAAACAGCAAATCAGTTTTGGTATGTTTTAAACCTAATATAAATCCTGTACAAATATCCAAGTACTTAAGGCATAGTCAGAATAATCTGATTGACAAAAAGTCAAATGTGATTGGTTCTCTGAAATGTGTGTCTTGTGCCACGACACTGAGCAGAGGGCCGTCCTGGTCCATTGTTGTGCAGCTTTGTGCCAGAGGGAGCAGATGGTCATGGTGTGCCCACAAGAGGTGAGGGGGTCTGGGGCTAGAGGAGCTCCAGTCAGCCCCCCCCTCACTCATCCTCTTTTTCCCACCTTGGGGTTAAGAAGGGTTAAATCTAATCTGCTCCTGCTGTGTGAGTGTGTGTGTGTGTGTGTGTGTGTGTGTCTTGGATTGTCCTCCTTCCAACTGCACAGTTAGTCTAGACTGCTTCCCAGCCTAAATCTGCATTGTTTCTCTCTGACAGAGGGAGATTATTAATTGAAGACTGTCAGTACACGGAGTTATCAGTTTCTGTTGACGCTGTCAGGAAGAAGTCAATGTAATTTCCCTCTATATTATTTGTAGTTAGGGATGCTTTTGTATTAGATTGTGTTTTAAGTTGAAAGAGAATCTAATGAAGTCACCAAGGCAGAGCTTTTCTTTGTCCCACATCTATCTAAATCTTAAAAAGTAGTCACATCACAGAGTAGCTGCGACCACTTTCATTTTTGGGGTTGCAAAGACCTTTTTCTCTAAGGCTGCAACTAAAGACTATTTTTTTATTGATTAATCAATACATTATTTGTTCCATTAGTCAATTCATGCACATTTTTCTTATTTATTTTCAATCTATTGATTCATTTCTGAATCAACAATACTGTACATTACTATATACTATAATATAATGTAAGGCAAGGTTTTGTACCATACACATTTCAGCTGTAAAATTATTCACAGCTGCAAACATACAGTTTATTCAAAATGAATCCGTCTATAATATCTGTCCATCTCACCCTCTCTTACGTTTATAGCAGTTATAACAAACGGGTCATGTATCGTGTCATGAATATATATAAAGCCTAAACACCTGCAACACTCTGCTCGAAAAAAACCTTTGCCAAGACGAGACGTTTTTGATACCTCGTGCCTTTTCATATGATTTATCTCAAAATAGATCAGCATATTATTGCTAGACCAAACCTCACATACATCTCACTTATAGAGGAATTTAAACGTTGAATATTTCACTGCTATATTTAGCTTTTGAGTCATCAATCATCTGGTTTCATAGAAAAAGAACCAAGCATTCCCATTTGGCTGCTGTCAAAGCCTGTAACTCTATGTTAATGTTTCATTTCTTTACATTTAGCATGTTGCCTCACAATGCTTAGCTGCTAAAGATTATCCCCCCGTTGGGCCTGTGGAATCAATTTTAAACTCACTGCATGAGTTTAGGAATCCATAGCTATCAGCCACTTTCCCTACATCTGTGAGAAGAGTTGTTTTTTGGAGGAACAGGGTTTTAATCAGACGGCCGGCAGCAGGACGTTTCATTGTGACGAACCGGTCTGTGGAACCAATCCGACAGGTAATAGGACTGAGATGCAACACAGCCCTCTGGAAGAAGTGTGTGTGGACATGTGTGTGTGTGTGTGCATGGAGGAAGCCTCTGTGTGTGGGTGTGTACAAATGTGTTTATAGAGTAATAGTCTGCTCTTTCCCTCATTACCTTTGAGAGACGATGTAGGCTGGAGAATACATCTCTGTGTACTCCAACACTCCCACTTTGTCAAACGATTCACTACCAAACACAACGCGCCTTTGAGGAACGCCATCGGATTTGGCTCAGACTTTTTCTTTTTGTCATTGAACTTATTTGTCTAACATGTCTCCTTCTCTCTCTTTCTCCCTTCTCACTCCTGCAGACGCCCCGGTGGCAGAGTTACATGACCTGTTCTGTAAGAAGCTGCAGCAGTGCTGCGTGCTGTTTGATTTCCTGGACTGCGTGGCCGACCTGAAGGGGAAGGAGATCAAACGTGCGGCGCTCAACGAGCTGGTGGAGAGCGTGGCCACGAGCAGAGGAGTTCTCATAGAGCCTCTGTACCCCGAGGCCATAAAGATGGTAGGCTCTACACCAATTGAACTGGGGGGACCGAGCTGGGGCCAGTTAATGAATGAGAGGGACACATTTTAATTAATTTAATTGTTCAAGATTTAAACTTTTTGAGTTCAATCAAAGTGCACAAAAAATATAATATAACATTCTTGTGTCAATGACTTAGTTACAATTTTAGTTTAGTTACTTACTTAACCATTAACCTAAATGCAGTTGAGGTATTACATACATTATTTATGTAGCCAAACATAGTTTTTATTTTTATTTTTCATATTTGTCGGTATTTGTTTTAGTAACAGAATTTGTTTTAGTAACTTAGTTTTAATTTATTTAATTATATTACTGAAAAAAAACATTTTTTTTTAATCTTAGGCCCAGATTACAGCACAGTATTGGCTGCAACACTATCAGAAATTGCATTATCATAGATGTATTCTTTTGGAGGGGGGGCCCCAGAGGGGTCCAAGCACAGTGTTACAGCACCCCCATAGAACCGGCCATGGCAGGGGGAGAGGGGTGGACATGATGGACTGTCAGATGGAGAGATGAAAGGAAGAACATTTGAGCACTCAGAAGGACAAACAGTGTTCCTTCAATCCTCATCACCCAGACATCTAGGAAAGAGAGACAGTGTGATATCCAGCTGAGGCTTTAATAAAAGGATAGTGAGGAGAGATCATTTGCAAAGGGTGCTAAGCAGCAATAGGCTGCACAGATGTTGAGAGAGGGAGGGATGGACAGGAACGATAGAGGGGTGGAAAACGTGTGCACACCAACGCAAGTCCCAGAGGATATAGAAAGGAGGAAAGGGAAAAAGGGATTGAGGAGAGAAGGTGAAGCGAGCAGAAGATAGGGCTTATGATATGGAGTCACTATACCCAGAGGATGTGAAAATGCTGATAGGACAGAGGATGGGATGAAAGGAAAAAGGGAGAAGCTTTAATGTGTGGCCACAAGGAAGGAACCTTAAAAGAAGATGCTAATAAGTGCATAGGTTAGAGCCCAAGGCAGTGCAACAGAATAAATGCAATACAGGATGAAGGTTAGAGAAAAAGTTAGAGATGATGGAAATATTGTAGAATTTCCCTCTTATTGTCGTTATCCCTCAGAAGTGTATGCTTATGAACTTTTTAAAATCCAAGCTAGATGTGCATCATGTGAAACGAGCCTATATTTTCCTGCAGTTTTTTCTTACAATGTTTTAATGTAAGCATATGTATGGAGAGAAGGAGCAGCAGGAGAATAATGCTGAATTGGGGCGTTGGGATTTAGCACATTTGCTTTTTGCAATATAGTTTATGCACTAAATGGCCAATGGAAATGCATTTGTTGAATTAATCATGACTCTGCTGGCAGCCGGGTTGCAACGCTAAACAGTTCCTCTCAAACACAGAACAGCATCAAACACGGTCAACCGAAGTCATGATATTAGATCTAACTGATAGAAACACCATTTTCTCACATTAACAGGAATGTGCTATAGGTCATTTGGCTCTTTCTTATCTGCCTTTCTACCTCTTTTTCATTTTCCAGATCTCAGTAAATATCTTCCGGACCCTCCCGCCCAGCGAGAACCCAGAGTTTGACCCTGAGGAAGATGAACCAACACTCGAAGCCTCCTGGCCGCATCTGCAGGTACATTGTTCATGGTAGAATAATTGACATGCTTTCATGCGTTTTCTCCTGCAGAGGTAAAAGAAAGTGAAACACAATGCAGTGTCAGTAACTACTTGAAAAATAGGCCCTACTATATATTATACATACTGTATTTGCGATTGTGGACAATGCCTTAAAGCACACGTCTCCCAGGTGTTGCTTTTAATGCCACATTCAGCCCTTCCTGAACATATTGTACCTGTGGTCCTTCAGTTCAGTTAAATCTGCTGTTCAATGCAACATCCTTATGTAGCTGTTTTATCAGTGGGACTTACAAAATGGAGCTCTCGCTAAGAAGAAATTCACATTTTCTCAATTCACTTGCCCAGATGACATTTGGGTGTGGTGTACAGTCACTTCTCCTCCTTCAGGACGAGATGAATCAAAAGTGTGAAGTCCAAAATGCGTCATGAAGCAAAGTCTTCTTTCTTTTCCCGCATAGTCGGGATCTTTTGGTATAAACTTGAGCACAAAGCGAGCAGATGGTGTTCTCTGATGTCAACTTTGAAGATTTTTGGGTTCCTAAACTCCGATTTTTGAAAGAAGCTCCTGAAGTTGCTGCCATTTTGAGCGGTCATCACGTTACCTAGAGCAACATTTATATGCTTTCTTGCCAAAAGTGAGATGAGGAGATTGACACCACCCTCTACAGACATGAGTGTTGTTATCTTCTCTTCCAACTCTCGTCAAGAAAATGAATAATTCACCAAATGTCAAACTATTCCTTCAGGAGGCAAACGCAGACAATAGTTGACGTCTTATCTCTTGCTGTTTGTGCCTCCATTAGCTGGTGTACGAGTTCTTTCTGCGTTTCCTGGAGAGTCCGGACTTCCAGCCCTCCATGGCCAAGCGCTACGTCGACCAGAAGTTTGTCCTGCAGGTAATCCTCTCCTCTCCTCGCAGTTTGTCGAATCCAAATCTCTGGGATGTTTCTAAAATCTTGATAAATGGAGAGGTATAAATAAATTAAGCCCTTCTTTGCAGCCATCGCAGAGCCTACTTATATCCCTGCTGGAGCGCTCTCAAATGTAGTTATCTAAGTTGGGGCATGTATAAAAAATTGACAAAGGGACTCCAAAGTTCTTGTCGTGTAATCTTTTTTCTTTAATCCTGTTTTAGTAATGGAGTAAAAAACACTTTGTAATATTCATTTTGGTGGGTAAAAATACCACCATGTTCCCACGATTTGGATGTAGAAGGGAGAAGGTTATAATGTATTTGTAATTATCTCCTCTGTGTGCAGCTGCTGGAGCTGTTTGACAGCGAGGACCCCAGGGAGAGGGAGTACCTAAAGACCATCCTGCACCGTGTCTATGGAAAATTACTGGGACTCCGAGCGTACATCCGCAAACAGATCAACAACATCTTCCTCAGGTATAGGCCGCGTACCATCAATCCAATGCACAGGACTTAACGGTGCTATTTATAGCCCCTTTAACATCAATAAATCAAACGTTAGCTAACGAAGAGCATCAGCAGGGGGAAACGCTGCGTTTATAACCACTGTAATGCATCCTTTTAGCTTGGTGCGTCATGATTTTATAGCAAGTCATTTTAAAGTGTTTCACAATCCTAAATAAGGGAAAACCTCACACATTGTCTTACAAAACGAAATGTGCTATACTTTTGTAGTGAAACCAGACACAAACAGTGTAAATCTCCTTTTTAATTAGGTGAATAAATCCTAGTAATTATATTGGCTTTTTTATATGTAGCCGCGAGTGATGATGGCTTCTGTAGTTCTTTTGCTGACTCAGAACTACACCTAAGAGGCTGGCGTTAACAGTTTTCCCACACAGCTGCTCGTAATTAAAGTCTGAACAATATGAAGTCTACGGTGCACAAGAATAAACACAGAGAAGACGGTTCATTTTAAAGAAACAAAACATGCTACATTCAGTATTTTCTGGATCAAATAAAATAGTATTCTGCCAAACATTTGCAGTCCACGCATCTCCGTTCTGCATCTATCCAAAGTGTTGAATCATCGTGTTGTGACATAAATCTCCTCAAATAACTAGAGTGCTGTGATGTACAATCATGTTTCATCTCACTGAGTGTTCCTGAATTGTCAATTTTTGCAAAATAATTCAAGCACAGCACTGCAACGCGCTCTTTTTCTGTCCCAGTCAACTTGTTCCGCTGTCATTGTTTTTACATTTTGACGGGTGCAGGTAAGCATTACTCTGCTAAACTGTTATTGTACTTTATTCTCATCTAAACATCACAGAGGTAACAGACACAGCACATACAGATATTAAAGCAATTCCCTGCAGGAATAAGAAGGTATAATATGCTTTTTTTTTTTTGTTGCAATTATCCAAAATCCAATTGAAAAATCGAATTGGGTTTTTGTTGAGGGAACCAGAGCGATGCTAACGTACACAAAGATGTGATCCCTACAACACTATATGTTTTAAGCGTTGAGAAACATGCAGCCCTTCTTTTAGTTGCCTTTACATTTGCTGACCTACAATGGTTCCTAGATCTACTGATGCATAATTACAAGACATGTGTGTTTTGTTTTTTAGGTTCATATATGAAACTGAGCACTTCAACGGAGTCGCGGAGCTTCTGGAAATCCTCGGCAGGTTCGTAACCATAATCACACACACACATTTTAGAGCTGCTGCTATGGAGGAAAGTAGACTGTAGTATATCATTGCTTAATGAATGCATTTTGATTTGAGTGTGAACAAACACACACACTCTTACACACAAACTCTACTTGGCCAGCTGCTCCTATTCAGGAGACAGCTGGTAACTCAGTCAATTGAGCAACTACGAAAAATGGCGACAATGCATAACTGCAACAGCTCAACACAATAAACAATAAGCATTTATTTTTTGATTTATCGTCTTAGTTGCTTCTTTCTTATCAGGTAAAAACAACTGTGTGTTTAGAGCTTGACAGAGTGAGAAATTAGTTGTAAGGCAGGGGGGGAATTAGTAAAGCTAGGGGGTGGCAGGAAGGAAGGGAGGTTAAATACATAAATGGAACTGACTCAGAGGTTTGTGTGGTTTATTGCTTTGTCTCTAGAGCCAGTAACAGAAATATGAGAAAGATAGAAAGGAGAGAGCAAGGGTCTAATAAACAACATGTCCCGCTCTCTGCCTGTGCTCGTAAGCAAATCGATGGGAGACACAGCAATAAAGACAAAGAAATGGGAGGGAGAATATGGAGAATGAATACAAACAAAATCTGTGATACTATAACGTTTGTTTTGCTCATCCCCTCTGTATGCAGAATAATGAAAAAAGAAACAACCCATGTCTGTGCGTTACTAAACTAAAGTCTTTGCATGGCTAGCTTAGCAAAAGGTCTTTAGCATCACCACATAGCCACAGTATTTAGCTGGCTAGGTACGTGCAACCCAGTCTCACGGCATTTCGTGTTATAGTCACGAAATGTAATCTATTGATTTGTGTTCACCAACACGACTTCCCCATTTTTTTCTTGCCACACAGAACGATTTGAAAAACTATGTAAATAATAACAAATTAGAAGGAAAAAAAGATAAAAAAAAATACAGATTTAAGTATTCTGACACAGAACAATTTTAGAAGCAATGTATTTCTATTGGTAGTATGTTTCGTGCCTGCACCAAATAATAACAAATTAGAAGGAAAAGATTACAAAAATACAGATTTCAGTATTCTGAGGCTCTGAGCCCCATGTCTTTTCCTCGCGGACGGCAAAAAAAGTCCGACATTATACGATTTAAAATAAAAACAATAATCGTGGCTTGATATTGAGTAAGAAAATGTTTTTATGAACCACACAGCTTCCGGTCTTCCAAGACCCGACCGGACAAAAAGACCGTGTTGCAGGCACGAAACACACTACCAATAGAAATACATTGTTTTTGAAATCGTTCTGTGTGACACGAAAAAAATGGGGAAATCGTGTTGGTGAACACGAATCAATAGATTAAATGTATTTCGTGACTATTACACGAAATGCCGTGAGACTGGGTTGGTACGTAGCATGTGGCCTTGTTGAGATAAATACATGAGAGGATACCTTCTCTTTCTGTCTCTGCTTTCCTTTCAAGGTCACATTCTTTTATTATTGAACACTATCAAAGCAGATATGCTGCAGACTGCACTAGTTTTCCTGAGCTTGGATGATTACTAGCTACGTTAGCATGACCATAACATCTATTTTCTCATCTCAGTTGTGTGTCTTTATCTGAGGAAAGTTTTAACAGGTTATCCATGTGTTTACAAGACAGGTGTGTCTCTTGATATGAACTAACATTGTAAGAGATTGGTAAGGCCTATCTTCGAGTGTTTAGAAAGGGAAAAACATTGCAGGGAACACGAAATCCCTCAAAGACTCTCTTTCATAGTGAACTGGGAAAAATATATATTCTCCAGCTTTAACTGTGGTATTCTCCTATCTTAACTCTGATAACAAGATAGCTTTTTACTTTGATGCTGGGTAAAAGTTTAAACTACCTTACAGCAGGCTAGTTAGCTGGCGATGTGCGAAGTGGCCAGGGGCGGACTGGCCATCTGGAGAATCTGGAGAATCACAGAACGACCGGTCGTCAAGGGCCGTTGACGGCTGGGACCGCCCTTAATTGTCTATGTTTTTAAACGGCATCATTGAAGTTGCGCCGACAGCGTTGACAGTCTGCTAGCAACCCCCCGTTGACAATTCACGTGGGCTGGTCTGGGTGAGATTCCAGGGCTGTTTTTTTGTCCCAGTCCGCCCCTGGAAGTGGCTCTGTGTTGCTAACGCACATAACAGGAGAGGGTTGTTCATTCCTTTGTGGAAGGAAGCAAATGCATACATACATATGAATGAATCTGTCCCATATACAATGTAGACTTGCTTCAGAGCAAGTTTGAGGCAGAGATATTAGCAATTAGTTTTAAATTGACATACATAAACAGACAAGTTGATAGAAGTTTAGACACAAAGAGATTGACGAAGACAGAATTAACATAAGAGGATGGAAGCTGATAAATCAAAAACAAACAAACAAATCAGTGCTAAATATTAATTTCTCTCAAGGGCATTCTGTGCTGGAATCTAGTTCTTCTTTCTCTGTCATTATTTGACACTAATAAGACTTTAAATAATCGTTATTGATGTTTAGAAAAAAGTAAAGAGAATTAAAATAATTTTTGGATTCAAAATATTTAGGGTGATGGGAAGGATTTGTCTGAAAGAGCTAATACTTAACATTACACTAAATTCATACAAAATCTGGGCTACCATTTCACCTGACCCAAAAAGTTCGATGAAATATGAATGAAGTTTCAGAATGTGGGTTAATGTAGAGAAAAGAGGGGGAGGTAGAGAAGAGGATGAATCCAAGGTGAGAAAATGGAGGGAGGGTTGGGGGGGGGAGGGATGGAGAGAGGATGAGTGAGTCAGAAGAGGAGAGCAGGAGAGGAGAGAGAGAGGTTCGTATTCATGTTGGTGGTAACAGAGGTATTTATAGCTCCTCCCACACACGGAGAGAGGGAGAGAGGGATGGCTGAGGGAGGATGCGTTGTACAGGAAGTAAAAGAGAGAGAGAGAGACGGAGAGGAAGAAGAGAAGAGGAGGCTGAGGGAAAGATCAGAGGAACAGCAGGAGGGAGATATTATTGAAGAAATCTTCTTTTAGACAAAGATGCTAATAGAAAATGAAGGCAGACAGACAGACAGGTAAATAAGAGTCACACTCCAGGTTTAGCCCCCCCCCCTTCAGGCCCCCCTGCAGGCTAAACTACATCTATGACAATCAGTGCAGCGGTGGCCACAGACCACACATTTGTCCAGTCACTTGGAAATGAACACAGTACAAGAATAGACTCCAACACACACATTCGCACACAGAACATGAAAGGATTGTGAGGCAGTCGGCCCCTGGGCACATACAGTATATGCAGAAAGGCCCCGCCAACGCTCCTACATAGAAGCAACATACACAGACTCTATAGTTAATTAATGTGTCTCTTTTATATAGTATTAGTCTTTTTATATTTGTAGTTGTTTTTCCCCTATTTCTGTAGTAACTGTTTGTCATAGTTATTTTGTGTCTCTTTGTGGTTGTTTTGCACATGTTCATAGTTGTTGTTCATAGGCTCTTTTTGTTTCTTTCAGCTGTTGTTGTTTTGTGTTTATAATAGTTTTTGCGTTTTTTTATTTGTCTGTAGTTGCTTTGCCCCTTTTGTAGTCTTTTTTGTGGTCTCTGCGCCACTTTTTTTAGAGACTCAAAGCAAGTGCTAGGAGACACTTGCATTGAGTCTCTTTTTGTCTCTTTGCAGTCATTTTGATTGGTTTGTAGCTGTTTGGTGTTTTTGTTGTCTCTTTGTGGTCGTTATGCAATTTTTCATAGTCATCATGAGTCTGTTTGTATCTCTTTATAGTCTTTTTATGTTTCTTCGTAGACATTTTGAATCTCTTCTTGGTTGATGTATGTCTTTTTGAGTGACATTTTGTAGTTGGCCCTGTAGGCCTGTACATGAATACATTCATTGAAGTATATAGTAGGTTAAGGAGTTTAATGCAATGCTCTTTGGTAAATACATATCAATTTAACTACTGTCCATAAAGTTAACATACCAAAGGCATAACCTTCTTAAGTAAGAAAGCAAACATGATTTTTAAAAGAGTTAAAATGCCACAAAGTGGAAGTATTTATACTGTATTTACCTGTCCCTTTTCCTCCTGCAGCATCATAAACGGCTTCGCCCTGCCCCTGAAGGCCGAACACAAGCAGTTCCTGGTCCGGGTTCTCATCCCGCTACACACGGCAAAGTCCCTTTCCATCTTCCACGCACAGGTCAGGGACATTCCCATGCATAATTCCAGTATTTAATTGTCTTAGTTTGTAAATATTTGTCGTAATATTTCTTCGATGTGTATTATATGTCTTTCAAGGGTTCACATTAAGGTTATTTCTGATATTTTGACAAGGTTCTAATGATTTTAGATTTTTAGGCAAAGAACAACAAAACTTTGATGAATGTTTTGTGTTTGCCACTGAAACTACAAAACTACGAAATTAACCCCAAAATGGGCAGTTATTCTCCTAACTTAGGCATGCATTACTGAAGATTATAGAGAACTTACTCCCCCCAACTGTCATAAAATCAAACTGATTTGTATTTTATTTTCAGACTTTTCTACTATTAAGAGGAGTTAGCAACTAACAAATCAATCATACATGAATGTGTCTCCTTCCTGCAATGTCTCTGACGTGCCACTAGGAGGCAGAGTTAGGTCACAGATAATGCTGCAGAGACTCACCTTTGAATTACACTCATTGGCCTTCGGTGTGTTTCTGTACGTGAATGTGTGTTTGGGTTATTATAATATTTGACAACGCAGATGGCAGCCAGTTTTTGGTGTGTGCATTTTGTTTCCACCACACCTATCAGATGATGTGTGTGTATTCTGAGGCTCAGCATCACCGTGCCCTACATTTATCCTACCCGTCTCTCTCTGTAGTTCACACACATACATTATTCACACACTCAAACACACTCTCAGTTTGACAGGGTCACGGGGGATACAGTGATGGCGGACAGCAGTTTGTGCTCCGTAGGCGTGGCTCTGCATGAGTGACCCACTTCTGGATATTAATATCAAGATATTAGATCAAAGCAGCACCTTTGATTCATCTTTAAGGTTTTCAGACACTTTGAATCATCCTTCCCGTAGCCTTTTCTCATTTTTATTCAGGTCACTGGATTGTAGTAACAGCTATAATGTGAAGCATTACCATGGTTACGTATCATGCTTCCAAATGGCAAAAAGCAAATGCAGTGCTTTAATATTTTAAGCACATAAAAGACTGTTTATTTTAAAGTGGCGCTGATATATATGTTTTTAATGCTAAAAAAAAAAAAGTATTTCCTTGATGGCTGATTTTACTTTTGCACTTATTTGGTAAAAAATGCAAAGAAAAGACACTTTATCTTTGTTTTTGCAGTGATAGTAAAAAGTGAGGAGAATATCATTTCCAATTTGACATTTGTTACATGATTCACAGATCGTGCTAATGTGTGTTTATATCTGTCAGAGTCATTTAAGTAGTGCTAAAAGATTGAAAAGTCAACTTTTTTATGTGCAAGTCATAGGAAATATGCAGACAAGAAGCCAACATCTCTAGAATGAATTCACCCCTAAAAATAGACCCTTATCTGACCTGTCATCTTGACATATAAATATTAATAAAATATAAGCTTTAAAAAGATTAAAACCTCCATAGTCCTTAGCCTAATAACGGCCTCCTGTACACACAATGACAAGCCTGACAACAGAATCCAACATATTTACCCCAAGAGGCTTCTTTAAAGTCTCACTAATACTCTAAATAGTTTGACCGATCAGTACTTTAATCCTTCATTTTTCCTGCTTTTCTGTCAAACTTAACATCCCTCCTTTCTCCGATCGCCCTTATTTTTTTGCCTTTGCTTCCTCTTATCCTCTGCTTCTGTTGTGTTGTGAGTTAGGGACAGGAAAGTTAGGGATGGAGCGATAGAACAAGAAAGAAAAGGGATTAGACAGGGTAAGGAAAAGGTATGGACGGTTACAAAAATTAAGTAAAAACCAAACATTATTAATCTGACGGTACACATCCTCTACTGTGCAACTTTACAATTGGACAATCCAGCATAGTTTTGTATTGATGACATGAACATATTGATCTGAAAGTCGTAAAATGTACCAGTAGAGTAATAAGTTGAAAAAGGCAAAGGTAAAAATAGGACAGAGACAGAGAGGCAGAGACAGGAGGTCTAACCTCTATCTCACATTGCCCTTAAGGGACTTTGTGTGTGTGTGACATCACTCCTTCCGAAGTAAACACACGCACACACAGACTCCGTCGCCACGGTGCCCACTCGCCACGGCAACAGGCCTGGGTGGAGGGGGCAACCGCAAAACACACACACGCACGCACGCATGTACGCACGCACACACTCGTGAATAATAGGATATGATTGCCAGATCGTATAAGATGAGACAAGGGCTGATGTAGAAGAAGTAACACACACACACAAGCACACACACACACACACACACACACACACACACACACACACACACACACACACACACACACACACACACACACACACACTCGTGACACACATCTCCCATTGGAAAACTTGCCTTTCCGATCTTTAGCCGGGTGTAATCCTGAGGGATAAGTGCTAAGATCCCCATTGTCTCCTTGACAGCTTCAGGGAATGTGACTGTGTTTTGGGTGTTTTAGTGTGTGTGCGTGTATATGTGTGTGTGTATATGCGTGTGTGTGCGTGTGTATGTGTGTGTGTTCTAACCACATCTCCTCTTTCCTTACAGCTGGCCTACTGTGTGGTGCAGTTTATGGAGAAAGATGCTACAGTGACTGAATACGTAAGACTGTGTTTTACACTTTCTCGTTAAATTTAAAGCATATTGGTTTTCAAGTTTTGGCCATCATTTCTATCAACCGAAGTAATTGCTGAGATCTTTACCAAAAGGAAAGGCCCCGGGTCCTTTCACGTTCAAACAAGTGTAATAAAGGTGCTCTATGGTGCTGGACAAAAAGTAGAAAAAATAAGCAACGTCTGATTCCTGGTAAAAGTTAATAAGCCTTCAATCAGCTAGCTCTCTAATGGGGAATTTCCCAAAAAACATAGTCAATGGTTGTACATGCCATGAACCAGATATTTCCTTAAGGAGTTGGAGGAGACCAAAACAGAGCTATAAGGAGAATGAATACTGGACTTGGGTTCTCCAGGTAGCCAGAAACATGACTCCTAATGACTGCTAGTGTCTGCACGATGTGTGAAGTAAGTTGGTTCCTGTTTGCCACGTCAACATTATTCGGTGATAATATATCATTGTTGTGCCAGAAGATCTATAAACACTGCCTTTAATGAACTTTCACTGCCACTGCTTTAGAATAAATCAGATATTCATGTCTTACCCTGCACCGTAACTTCTATTCTTGTATTTTATTCCAGTCTTATTCTATTTTAACTTGTTTTTAATTTAGTTTTAATCTCTTGGCTTTTTAATGATCAATTGAAATGTTGTTTGTGTTGCACTATATCTTAATGCCTTTCATTTTTTTGTAAAGCACTTTGAATTGTGTTGAGATATGACATAAATAAACTTGATTTGCCTTCCCCAAGTTGGTCAAAGTAGTTTAAAAATAAAAAAACTTTCGCATTTTTTACCCAAACATCGCTCACAGTTAAATAAATGATATAAGTGATAGACAAAACTATGAAGTAAGACTCGAGTAGTAATAAACTGAAGTCACATGACCATCAAACATCATAATCAGTGTTAGTCCTGTTACTAGTTCACCAATGTCTTTGCTATAACCAAAAACATCTTAATTTGGCAACAACCAATACAGTAAAAAGAACAACGTTTATAACATATTTGTTAATGGCCCAGCCAGAGTCTGAATCTGAGTTAACGGCACAGATGGACGCTAGCCAGACCCCCTGCTGAGATAAAGGCTGCCGTGTTTATTCATATTAATGTGCTTCATATTTTCTCTGCAGATCATCAGAGGGCTGCTCAAGTACTGGCCAAAAACGTGCACGCAGAAAGAGGTGAGAAGGGAAATCATAAAAAGATGCAGATTCTCTGTCCTCTATGTATTGATGATACAAATGTGTGTGTGTGTGTGTTCAGGTGATGTTCCTGGGGGAGATTGAGGAGATCCTGGATGTAATCGAGCCCTCTCAGTTCATCCGGGTCCAGGAGCCGCTCTTCAGGCAGATCGCCGCCTGCATCTCCAGCCCTCACTTCCAGGTACACACACACACACACACACACACACACACACACACACACACACACACACATACACACACACACACACACACACACACACACACACACACACACACACACACACACACACACACACACCACACACACACACACACACACACACACACACACACACCCATAGTAATGTCCCCATAAGTCTTAGTCTGGGGGACAACAGAGCTCTAGATCTAAAGCCTGATATAATAGAACTTGTGATTCCATTCTGTAAGGACTGTAGGATTCAAACAATATGGTTTTAATCTGGCAATTTCTGTGTGTTTGGTCTTGTATATTGGCTACACAGTTTACGATAAACATTTGGTTATATATACAGTTCAAGAATTAAACAGTTTTGGGAGTAATAACCCTGAAAATATCAACCTAATTGCAAATAGATTGTATTATATCACTTTTAGAAAAAAACAATCCACTCAAGATCGTACAACTTTACAAACTGTGGGCACTAACACTTGTCTGATGGAAATAATCCCGTTACCTCTTTGCTAAATGGAAGTGTGTGTGTGTGTGTGTGTGTGTTTCAGGTAGCGGAGCGGGCTCTTTACTTCTGGAACAACGAGTACATCCTCAGTCTGATCGAGGAGAACTGTCAAGTCATCCTGCCGCTGGTGTTCGCCACGCTGTACAGAGTCTCCAAGGAGCACTGGAACCAGTCAGTCACACACACACACACACACACACACACACACACACACACACACACACACACACACACACACACACACACACACACACACACACACACACACACACACACACACACACACACACACACACACACACACACCACTCATAATTTATGTTGTTTTTATTTTAAATTAGGGGCAATTTGTGTATGAGATATCTCTTTGTATCCCTCCATAAATCAGAAAAGACTGTCAAAAGCCATACAAAAATACAGGTTTCGGCTTTTCTTAAAGAACACAAAGGTTCTTAAAATCAGTCTCTGAACGATATATAAACAAACCCTTGTATAAGAACCATCAGAGTGCAGATTAATATAGGAAACGTTTGGTGTGTAAGAGCCACTGAAGAAGAGATTTCTGGCTTAGAACATAAGAAAAAAAAGTATTTTGAGAAAACTGCTTTTAAAAGGATGTATTCTATAATTCACAAGTCTAATAGATATCACCATGAAACTTTCCCGGTTGATTGTTGACTCATTTTCAATTTCACATTTGCATTTTGGACGTCTTCTTTCAACAAGTCTGAGAGAAAACATGTTATTGAAGCAAAATAGCCAAAAACCTCATAATTGACCGTGATAAAAAAAATGTTCCCGTAGTGTCTCACTGCGCCACTCCTATTATGTAAGAAGATCACTTAGCAACACTAACTTTCCAGCAGTGACACATATGTACAATCCTCCCATCATACGTATTAAGTACATGCTAAAAACGTTAGCATCAGAGCTGATAAACTACAAGGGACATATGAGTGATGCCCAGGTCATATTCCACGAAACACATGTTGGCCTCTCGGTAAATCTCACACTTGCAAACCTCTAACTCCTGACCCATAATGCAATGGGGCTGAGATTCATCATGATGTCTTCTTTTTTCAGGACCATCGTGTCTCTGATCTACAACGTGCTGAAGACCTTCATGGAGATGAACAGCAAGTTGTTTGATGACCTCACTGCCTCCTACAAAGTGGAGAAACAGAAGTGAGTGAGTGAGTGTGTGTGTGTGTGTGTGTGTGTGTGTGTGTGTGTGTGTGTGTGTGTGTGTGTGCGTGTGTGCGTGTGCGTGTGTGCGTGTGTGTGTCACTGGATAGTACAGTGACAACGACAGGAAGATCAGAGGTCCTGAGTCATGTTTTAAATGGTATTTCTTCCATTATCCATCACATTATATTTCACAGCGTAAGTATTTATCACTTAGGTCATCTTTTCAACATGAATCACATCATGATTCCACTCATTCATCACTGGGTTTTAAAGGGAATATAATGGGTTCTATTGAAGTGTGTGAGTTCAGTGCGGAGTCGGTGTCATGGCCTGGTTAACTGCATCATAGAGACGGGCACAAGATACCTTTATCCTGGTTCTGTTTAAAAATGAATACGCTTACTAACAGCTGTAAAGGTTATTTATTGAGATGTCTTTTGTATTTAAGCTGTTCAGATACCATTTGTATTCACTTTTCCTATATTTGACAGACTTCTACCTAAATTGCACTTTTTATAAGACCCTTATATATTAACCCATCAATTGCCACAGCTGTTTCAATAGATGTTGTCAAGGCTGCATCTATTGTCTTCATTTAAAGGATGTTATTCAGCCAGCGGTTTTTATTTTGCTCCTGGGGAATTACTTAAGTATATTGAAACATGCTTCATTTAAATAACTTAACTTACTTTTTTAAGTTCCCATGTATTCATCAATTGCTTACAGTCTTTATTTCCTTGCAACTAAAATGAGATTATTATCTGACATGGTTGTTATTAGATTATATACTGCATGTCTGCCTTATTTGTGAAAACCAGATACATTTTGATATTTTTTCCACATGTTTTGTCTTTTAAGATTGAAATGAAGTGCACATAGACTTTGCAGTAGGTGGTCTGTATAGTACAATTATAATAAAGGACATTTAAGAGGAAAGTGTGAAGGTTTCTCCAACACAGAGCAACATATCTCCAGGGGTTTCAGATATGCGGCTTCTCCACCTTTTCTTTCTCTTCATCCTTTTCCTTTCCTCTTCTTCCCCCCCTGCCTCTCCAGAGAGATGAAGAGGGAGCGGGAGCGTGCCGATCTCTGGCGGGGTCTGGAGGAGCACCAGGACCGCCGGATGCAGATGCTCACAGAGGCCGCCAGGAACCAGCGAAACCTCCAGGAGCGAGGCGAGAGAGGGGACCCGCCGAGCCCCTCGTCCCCGCAGACGGCTCACTCCGACCAGCCCGAGCCCAAGCCCAGCGGGGCCTCCTCTTCCTCTGGAGCCGGGGAGAGCGCCACCTAGGTGCTGCTCCACGGAGAATGGATAGCACGGGGTTAGGGGACAGGGAGACGACACAAGGTTGATGGTGAAAAGTGTTGGGAGAGAAAAGGTACAAAACAAATCCACAGCTCTTTTTATCTTGTATCATGGAGGGCGTGGCTTTTTGTGAAAAAGCGCACAAGCTCAGTGATCCGAGGTAAAGGCTGCACCTTTCTTTTCTGACAGAGTTGTGTGAAAGTGGTTCACTTTTTGCTGTACACACATCATGTCGCAGATCAGAAGATGAATATTGCCCAAAAGTGCAGACTGTCATTTTAATCAGCGGCTGGTTCCTAACTGCAGGTCAGTATCCAAACATTGGTAGCTGGCCTGCTTAAAATCAGCCTCAAAATAAGAGATGAAATTTCTCTTTTGGTGCAACACTTACCAAGTTTAACGTGTCTAACTTGTCTTGATATTTAACCAACCGAGTCTGTACTGTGGCCGCGTATTTATCTTTTGCTCAGAGATGCTTATTTCATGCGTGGACAGCACAATACATCAATAAAACAAAGGAAGCAATTTCACACAAATGTCCCGAAACTGTTGCTGCACAGACCAGAAACACACAGAAACACACACATAGTCGCAGGTACATATTTACTGTAAATATGAGTAGACAGAGCAGAGAGAAAATGTATCAAACAAAAAAAATGCATCAAATTATTTCATCCCGTTTTTGTTCCACACACCCCCAAACAAACACACACACACACACACATACACACACAGCTGGTTCTGCCGGGTTGGTCGGACCTAAAGTCTCTGATGAAGATGATGATGATGATATAAAGTACAATACTGTTCCTTCTTCTTACTTGTTACTCTACTACTACTACTCTACTCTAAGTACTACTGATGATGATGATGATGATGATGATGATAATGTTTTTATATATATACATATGTCTCTGGATATTTCTGTAGTGTATTATGGGAGAAACACTAGTGTAGCAGATACCATAGAGGGGAAGGCCGGCTGGAATTCTGGGTTCACACGTTGGCTGTACGCGGCCATCATGGTGAGTGCTGGAATTCAGCCGAGTTCCCCTTTAACAGACCTTAAAGAGTAGGGGGATGAACTGGACTGGTGGTGGCTGTTTTTCTTTTACTTTGAAAATCGGGATGTTTGTGGTGCGGCGGGCTTAATTTAAAAGGGGTATCTCGTAACAAATCCAAAAACATTCCATATTTAGAGATAATTTTGCGCTAGGCTGCCAAGTGGAGCTTTCTTGTAAACAAAGTTGTTTTTAAATCCAGTGTTGCTCAACAAAACACATATACCAAATGTGATGACCTCCTTATAAAACACTTGATTTTTAGATATTTGAACTCTTTAATTGTTTACATCCATGTTTACCTGCTAGCATTTTTCTTCTTCCCTGTTTTAGCAGCACACTGCTAACTTTCTTTGCACATTTTCGCACACAAACAATGGAATAGCATGAAACTGGTAGCATGATGGGAATCACATTGCCCCTTGTGCGTAATAGAAACATAACAGGCCCGCTTAATCAAAACAAAAACTCCACAGGGTACCTTTTATTTCAAATTTGCAGCACACAATTGTCTTTTTTTGTTTACAATGTACTAATTTGCTTCCATACTTATCGCAAAGTTGAAGTTTTTAACCCCCCAATTTCTAACCAAAAATGTATCCATGCATAATAGCAAACCCCACCCCACACAGAGGTTACCGGGGTACAAATGAAGCGCACCACAAGTGTTTCAGACTAAAAAGAAAAACACACATCCAGTTTGATTTCCGAGCCGGAGCGTCTGTTCCTTTAGGCAGAGACCTGACGCTGCTAGGTGGCGACTTGGTGTGAACCGAGAAAAATCAGTTGATTCTTGTCTGATCATGATGAAAAAGTGACGCGGTGAATAGAAAGGGGAAAAAAAAACTGGAAAAAAAATATTTTAGCAATATTTTCATTCTTTCAGGATAATCTGTGTTTTTTAGGGGGTTAAACAGGAAGTGGGTGTCACTCTCAAATGTTTACCCCCCACTCTTGTTTTTACTCCTGTTGCGTCCTTGATATTCACATTGTCTTAAAGGTACTTTCTGTGTACATTTATTTAAAGAATCTTTGCTTTGTAATTACGTTGTTAATTTCTCTTTGTTTTTGTATGATCTTGTTCATTTTGTGGAATTCTGATACTGATGCTATTTATTTTCTATTTGATCAGGAAATGTAACCTTATTTGAAGATGATGGTCAGGTTGTGTGTGTGTGTGTGTGTGTGTGTGTGTGTGTGTGTGTGTGTGTGTGTGTGTGTGTGTGTGTGTGTGTGTGTGTGTGCGCGTGTGCGTGTGCGTGTGCGTGTGCGTGTGCGTGTGCGTGGTGAGTGAATCAGTGAGCAGGAGACGAGTGTAGACAGAGCGATCGAGAACGAGAGAAAAACTGTTCTCTCTTTTTCTCTCTCTCTCCTTCTCTCCTTCCTGAGGGACAGGGTTTGAATCTGAATGTATCGTGAAACAAATCGATTGATTGTTTTTTTGACGCTTGAGACGCAGAGCTACCTGTCGGCTGCTTCGTAACCAAACATTCAAAAACCCTTCAAACCAGCAGTTTTTTTTTTAAAACTCACATCCAATCATGCCTGAGTCAACACGGTTTTGAAATCCACTTGGCAAGTTTTATTGAGCTGTACACGACTGATTTAGCATTTAAAGCAATTTTCCAGGTTTTTTCTGAACACTTTAAGTCTGAGTTTGGCCAACTGTGTTCCTTTCAGGCTGCAATCACCTATTCTTCCATTGCTTTGTTGAAAAAAACAAAAAACGTATTGCTTTCAAATGTTAAAACTGCTGCTTTGCATATAATTTCAAGTCTAACACATTTGGCAGCCATATTTTCAAATGTGTGCATGAAAGTTAATTTGGTGAACTTGGATTCACTAATTTGACACTAAAATGGTTAATGGCATATCATGCAATTAAGAGTTCCAGAAAAAGCTTGAAATTGGAACCGGAATTATAATTAATTCACATGTACTATTTGTTCCCAACCATCTGGCTTGTGACCCATTCAAACAAACAAAACTCCTAGGCCTGTTTGTGGACAGAGATCAACCAAAGAGTGTTTTTTTTTTTCATGTTTTTTTCAGAAGCCTTGAGAGGTCCCCCTTATTAAAATTCATAAGTCTTGGGCAAAAAGAAAATCAAGTGTTTGTTCCAATTGAGTGCTCAACTTCAACATTTCAAATTAGCTTTAATTTAAGGAACATCCCAAAATTAAATGATTTATTGAAGGACCCAAAACTTAGGAACATAAGCCTATTTCTGTCCTGTTTCTGCACATGACGTGTTCCATGGCCTTCACAGAAAATACAATGCTGCATTAGGTGAAACAGCAGCCTGCACCTGCAAACATCACCAAGGCCCCCTTTTGTAGGATTTCAAACGTTGTTTTGATTCAGGCAAAAAAAAAACACAACTGAAAAGAGACAAAACTTGACCTCACTGTCATAAAACTCAGCTTACTTTATGATTTTAGTTTTGGCTAGCTTCCTCACAAACCCTCTTGATTGTTATTGTCAGTCGGTCAGCTGACTCGGGGAAAACGGAACCCCACGCTCCCGCTCTTCTACAATCCTCACTCATATCAAACAACAGTCATATTCCTACTGTACTTCTAGAAACCTGCCGTAAATTCTAGAACCGCTCCAGAAATGGAAAGTATGAGAAGAGAGCTCGGGTATCGCCGCACAGACATCGGACGCTGGTTTCATTCTCTGTCACATATCCCCTCTGAGGCCGAATTGAAACAAAATGTTTTAAATCAAAGGGGAGGTGTGAACGGATTCAATGAAAGCAGCCGGTATACTGTAGATTAAAAAAAAAAACAGGAGGAGAAAGACAGAGGAGAGAAAAGACGTAGAGTTAGACACGATAGAATGGCAATAAGTCAGAGCAACAGTAACAGAATGAGAATATAATGTTACCGAAACCTACAACTGCATTACGTAGCAACTTCACTGAATTTCTAGATTTGCACTGTCTGCCCAATGGTCTGTGTTTGTTGTGTTGAAGAAAAACCTTAGAGAAGATGATTAAGTCAATGCAGAAGAAGATGTATATTTTGGGGACCAACAAAGCGGTGGGGGGGTTGAATGTAGAGAGGCTTACTACTGTACGTATTACAGGGGGGTGTAGAATGGAGAAAAAAAACTATGTGCTAAAAATGAAACTTCACTTTGAGAAAACACTCTGGGAGTCTGCTGTTTTTTGTGTCACCTCTTTGTCTCTTAAATAACATTCATGAATTGCTATTGGATAATATGAATTCCACTTCCTTAAATGTATGTTTTGATCAACAGGTACAATGTGCATTAAGAACTTTTTTTTGCCTCTTTTAGCATGTTTTTATAAACCCACTGTAGACTATCTGCCTAGCATCAAACAACAGGTAAAGTTAACACTTAGCTACTGGAATAGCTTAATAGCCATATATTTCCCTCCGGAGTGGGTGGAGACCAAAACAGAGCTAAAAGGAGAGATTGCTAATGTAGCTTTCTGCCTGCTGAATATGTACATTATCAACTGTTGACTAATGTACGAATCTTACCAACTTTATAAGCTGAATATCTGTAAAAACCAGTTTTCCAGGAGACCATTGATTTCCATTGATTTCCATTTTGGGTCAGAATCTATTAGTAGACTTTAAACTTAGTTGAGTTGTGTTATTTGTGCCACAGTTAACATCAAATCTGCCAAATAGCTGTTGCATGAAGAGCTACCTGACATATGGAAGAGTGAATGGAAGTCAATGGCTGTCTAACTGCAGAAAAAACATGCCCAAAAGTCTAAAGCAACATGGTTTGCAAAATGTTGAAAAACTGTCATGTTAAGTATATATATTTTTTTTATGGGGCTTACACATGCAAAATTGTATTGTATGCAACTTTGAGAAGATGTCCATGTGACAGAAGTGGAGACAATTAGTCAAATTAGTTCATATTATCTGGTTTAAACCCTTAACTTTGGAGTTGACAGGAGTTTTTAAAGTCCTAGCCTTTTGGTCTAATTACATGGTGTCAAAAGTTTGAAATCACCCGGTAAGAGTTTAAAAAGTCCCGTCCTTTGTACCCATGTCACTAATCCTTTGTCACAGTAAGTGTCAGGTTGAGTTCTGAAAGTCCTCACATCACTGAGCGTAGCCCAAAGTTGGAACTGCTCACAGTCACACAGAGAGATACAGGCTGAGGTTAAGAAAACATAGACAAGCATCAGGATTTTCCAGGGAGTCTCCATTATTTCTGGCTTGGGGTCTCTAATGGTATTTCATTGTAATTGCTATGATGTCAGAGTGTCCGTCCGCCCTAATGGCCTTCTAAAAACAACAACAAGGACAGATTGGTTCCATTCACTGCTTGTTGTCCGGACAGAGAGACACCGCAGTCCAGCAGCTCCATTCTCTGCAAGATCTCCAGCTGAAAAGGTGAGAAGTGTTTTTTTCTTCATTCAATAAGTAATGTAGGGGTTCATTCATGTTTTAATAATTCATTCAAGAGTCTTAAAAACTGCTGAAAGGACAGAAAGTGTACATAATGATGTTACCAGGCTATGTTACACAGTGCACTTTTCGTAGCCTATGTGGAGTCATTGTACTCACAGTGGGGTGTCTCATTGCCTATAAAAGTATCCACATCATGCAGAAAGTATTTTTATTTCAGTGTAATATTTCTTCATTCAAGTCGGGCAGTCTACAGTCTGGCTGAGTTGAGTTGATTCCAGTCGGTTTACAGCGCACTTTAAGTGGTTTGCTTGAAGAGTAATTAAGCAGATGTCTCCAGTAGTATTAAAGAAATGATTGAAACAAGAAAAGAAAACTACTTTTTATGTGTTAAGTAACTACACTCCCGATTTGTCATTTGTAGTATAATTAGAAATGTTTTACTCTATTTTTAGTTTGGATAAAAATGGGTATTACATTTTTAGTATAGGTCACTAGTACCATTGACTACAGTTAGCATAACAAACACTAGAGGGAGTTGAGAGTCATACTGAATGTCAAAACATTGCTCTGAAATTCAGCTTTGTGGATCATCTTTCTTTATAGATGTACAATATTGGCTGTAACACCTCCAGCAATTCATAATTTTTTCATTTAAGAGGCCAAACTGAATATTTTAGTCTGTTAATATGACAACATAAATGTCATACCTTGAACTGGTGCATGACGTCACCTGTAGCTGGGCAAAATATTGATATATGATAAAGTTACTTTGTTTTTTTTGAATTTTTTTCTTTCTCCAATCATCATCCCCAGCATGTATCTCCATCCCCTGTCCGTCTTTTTCCTCGTCCTCGTTGTTGCCGTGGCCTCAGAGGTGTGCGTTGCCGTGACGACACCGCTTCATGGCTTCCGAGGTTGCGCCGTGAGAGAGTTCTCGTTCGTGGCCCAGAAGCCGGGCTGCAAGGGGCTGCGTATCACCACAGATGCCTGCTGGGGGCGCTGTCAAACCTGGGAGGTAACATTTACACACACACACACACACACACACACACACACACACACACACACACACACACACACACACACACACATATAAAAAGTGAGAGAACAAAAGTCACATTAAACCAAAGTCTTTTTCCGCTGCTATTGTTGAAAGATTCCATAATACTGGAATCTTAAGAAATCTAATGACTCAACCCAAACCATAAGAAGGCCCATGACTAATTCTCGTCTATGACCCATATGTCATTGTCGTAAGAAGTATTAAAATCCCTCCGGGCAGTTAGGGAGGGTACTGAACCTTTTATGAACTTGTTCTCTTTTGCAGGGATTCAAATGTAACCTCTGAGTTCATTTAAAAAACGATCTTAGGGGAACTCAGTCCGATTCAAAGTCATTAGAGGAGAAAGAGCTCTGAATCAGCAACAACAGTCACATGGCAAAGGTCAATATTAGAGTTTAAAATCATGATGTAAGTTGACTTACTTTTCCAGGACATTCAACAGCATTTCATTGTCCTCCTCAGCAGAGGGAGGCTCCTGATGATAAGAAATCTTAACTCCAGTCATTATGTATATACTCACAAAAGGATTCAAAGATTATACTGAAAAAGATAATATTCCTAAAAGCTGTTAACATGGCTATTGGAATTTAATATGCCATTAATATTCCTGTTTACATGCAGCTGTGCATACTCAAATGATCATAAATCCCATCCAAAGAAATTCACCCATATCTCAAAACCTGTTTAAGTCTTTTGTGACCTTTAAAGTAGGAGTGTTTGTCCAATGATGTGGTCTTTCCTTTGTACATGTATCTGTAGCCTAGCCTTTTTAATCTGTTGGTCAGATTTGGTTGACATCTCAGAAACATGTTGCATTTACTGACATTATTAGTGCATGGGAAAGTAATGTCTAGTAAAACAGTTGATGGAGAGCAAAGTAGCCACCTGTGTGTGTGAACCCTGTAGAAACCTATACTGGATCCTCCCTACATCCACCGTCACCACCGAGTGTGTACGTACAATCGGACCCGCCAGATGACGGCCCGCCTGCCGGGGTGCCAGCCCAACGTCTCCCCCCTCTACCATTACCCCATGGCTCTGCACTGCCACTGCGCCATCTGCTCCACGCAGGACGCAGAGTGTGAGACATTCTGAGGGGCAGGATGCTGCGTCAGCTAACCATGTTATCAACAGTTTTACTCAAATGAATGAACCTGAATAAAATTATGAAAATAAGACATTGTAAAAAGTGTGATTCTTGACACCTAAAAGTGTGTCTTTCTGTATACGATGTGTATGTTTACGATTATATGTCTGTATTTAAGAAAGAAGAAAATACCAGAGAAAGCATTATATCTCAAAATATCAGTTTTTAGATTTTGATGTAAGCAAAATTGGAGGTTAAAAATAATGTATTAAAGGTGGGGTATGTAATTTATTTCAGAAACACTTTTTGTTATATTCCATGGAATGCTCTTAATATCCCGATAGCAATGAATATATTAAATGCTTTGACAATAAATACATAAAAAAATGTAATCTGTGGAAGCCGTAGTACTGTAAAAAGCACGACCAATCATTTGAGCCGGCCCGGCTAAAGTAACTGGATGGCCTACCTGCCTGTCAGCCTTCCATCTGTGCACAAACTTATCTCGTGCCCTCATTGGTCATGTGCACGTTCGTGTGTGTTGGAGGAGGGGCTCTGTAAGGAAGTGGCAGATTTTTTCCGGTTGTGTATTTTCAAATTCTAGCGATCTCGAGCCGGTTTCTCCAAAATTACCTACCCCACCTTTAACGGGGATGGAGAAGGGCGGGAATATTTTGGGAAAACTACATTTTCTGTTACATATACGGGAATCTTCGAGTCTATTAGAAATAATGTTGATCCCTTAATCCCCTAAATACACTATGATGTTTGTTAAATAAAAGTAAAAAAATAAGTAAGTTTTAAGGCCATATCTTTCAATATCTTCATTATTTAAATTGATATTGTTTAATCACCAGGGAACTCATTTATGTCTTATTAGATGATGGACACAAGTGCATATGTGTGTGTAAAGTGAGAATGAAAATCAAATGTCCACAACAATTACTTAACAGTTGCACATTAGAAATGGATTGAAATACTTTTTCAATTTTTTCAATTATTTAATTTGATATTGTACTCACATATTTCTATGTTAATCAGGTTAATGTGTTTACTTGAAACTGAAACAGACACAAATACATTGTACACACAAACTGGGATAGGGGTCAACTGGGGACCACTGTCATTGTGGGGACTCTCCTCCATTGTGGGGACAAAATCCAAGTCCCCACAAAGTATAACCTTTAATGTGAGGCCCAAGACTTGGCTTAAGGACAGGGTCAAGGTTGGGGACCATGAAGTTGCCATGATTACGGTAAGGGTTAGTCACCAGGGAATGAATGCAAGTCAATGTGATGTCTCATTCATTTATGGAAAAATGTGTGAAAGTTAGAAGAAAAATCTAATGTCCACAATATGACTTTACTGTTGCAGAATAGACATTTATTGAATTACAATTTCATTGCAAACTATACAGTGCATTATTTTCATTAAATTGACATTTCCAACATTCTTTAGTTTCATTAATACATATTATTTACAAAATGTCCTTTAGTTTCAAATTCATAAATATAAATAAATGTGTACATTCTTTGGTCTCTTTGGTCTGTGTTTAGTGGTTATTGCAATGGGTGAAACTATTTGTTTATATAACCTTTATGCAGATGGCTTGACTGTCTTAACTGTAATGTAAAGCTGTTATTCATTTTTGGCCTATTTGAACATGTTAAATAAGGTGAAGGCAGTCTTTTTAGGGGTTTGATTGGTTATAATCCTGGAGTGACAGAATGGTTTATATCGCCTTTAAACACAAATGTGCATCAATCAAGTTTTCTTGAAAAACCTCCCTTACATCACATTGTACACATCACACAAAAACACGCAAACACACACTCACACAAATCTTTTAGACTTTTAAAAATGTGAATTTCTCATTTAAATCTTAATGTTCTTGGGGAATAATCGTGAGCAGGGGTTACTCTGCCTATACTTAAATGTAGTCAAACATTTTTGATGACATGGGAGATCTGCATAGACCCTTCATCTTTTGGCTATTTTCCATCCACCTTCTTTTTATTCTTTCAGAACACGAATGAAGGAAATTAATTAATTAATTTACAGTAATTTAGTTGATTATTTTTCACTTAAATAGTTTAAAGGGCATTTTCTTCAACATTCAAAATACTTAGAGTAGAGATAGGAAAATGATGGTTTATCCCTGAAACACCTGTATTTCAATCATTTTTAAGTTTCTACGGCTTAACTGACTAAATTAGTTTTTGGTCCTATGGTACACTGCAGCATATTGTCTTGATGTCTCAGTAGCGGGACTTGCGGCACATGTCGCATCGACACGCCTTTGCGGTCAGGATCTCTATTTCTTCATGGTGACGACCTCGAGGGCAGTCCAGGCGAACTTTGACCTGAGGTGGGAAAAGCCAGACATTAAAAATGTGCCAAAATGTAGAGTTACTGACATTGCCTTTGTTTTGTTTTGGAAGGTAGTTTTTTACCTTAGCGTCCTTGCTGATGGTGCAGCATCGTGAGGCGGAGGTGATGTTGTGGGTGAAGTTGGAGGCCACCAGCACTGAGTATCTGGAGGGGAAGGCGCTGGACTCACAGTAGCCCACACAGGCGTAGACCAGGTGGGTGCCTTTACACGTGCCGCGGCGGTCACTGCGGATAGTCACGTTGAAGGCTGGAGAGAGGAGAAAGGGTGGAGGGAATCAAGCACTGTGTACGTGTGTGGGACTGTAAGTAATATAGCAACACTGTTATATTTATTGCAATAAACTGGTATAAGCCGCAGAGTTGGAGTTAAAAAAAAACTCAAGGAAAATGTGCAAATAAATGTATGCGGTTTTGGCTTGAAAGGCAGTGGGTTACTTACGATGTAGGTGACACCCTGGGGTGAGGCCATCGTAGCTCCAACCAATGGGAGAGAAGAACAGCAGCAGTGACATCACTGGAAGGACCAGCATGCAGAAATGTGAAGTTGTGCACAGCGACATCTGGACGGCAGCCTGGAGGACCCAAACAAAAAAGCAAAGTATGTACGGTAAGACCTTAGGATTTATAGAAAATCTGACATTTAATGGTCTTTAAGAGGTTTTCAAGCAAAACAAATATTTTTTTCCAATCTCAGCAAGAGTTGATCCTCTTTAGACTTTTACTACAAACAAACTGAACAAGAACACCAGTTTTGTTTTTTAAATGAAATGAAACTGTAGCATGGGAAAAGGTAGGACTTAGGAGCGAATCTGAATCATGATGTGGACACACAAATCATTTTTCACTTTAGTTAAAATTGTGAGTTTAGTTAATCCTGTTTAATGAGTTGAATAAACGAAAGGAGCCGCAGCTTTCTCAAACCCTGAGTTCCCTCAACCTGAGGTGATCTTCTCCTGCTGAACTTTCCCCTCAAATCAAAGCCCAGAGCCCCCTCCCTTATCTACCAGGGTGATTTCCCACCCTGCTCGTCTGCCTGCCGGTGTGTCACAGCTAATGTGAATAAAAACAATACAGAGTTCATCTTTTGTGTCAGCCTCACTTCACAGCTACCTGCTGACACACGTATACGTACACAGCTCACACTGACTGACTCGTGCAAACGTACACATAGCTGCACACACGGCAGCGGTAGCATAATCACAATACAAAGCTTTCTTTAAAATAGAGTAAGGCATCAGTCTTTTCCCTGTTAACCCACATAAGCATGAATGGGAACATGTATGTGTGCATATATGCTCACACCCCCCTCACACACACACACACACACTCCAACACGTGTGTAAACAATAAAGTCATGTTTTCCTGAGAATTTGGTGATCCTGACCCTTGCCCTGTAAAATGGCAGCTCTTTCCAGCCCCACTTCCCACCGACGGGAGGAATTGCCTCCGTGGTGATGGTGGAAGGACCCCTGGGGACGCCATTAACGCCGGTGGCACGGGCAAATTAACGGGTCAGGACTGTGTGTGTGAGCTCATTAACCCCGTGTCAGCTGGAGAGGCAGGGGAAATGCTCCGCTTTTTCCTCTTATGTGGGGTTTCCACGCCTGAAGGGTAGGTTTGTCTTTGAGGAAAGTGGGTTGTAATATAGACCAAGATCACCAAAACAGCCCAAAGAATGAATACTCTTAGATCCTTAAAGATATTGTAAACACACTACCAAAAACATTGTCAAAATCATGTTCTCAGTGCTGCCTTTAAAGATCATTTTAAAGGTGTGAATAGAAGGAATTAATGACACAAAAAAACTCTTCCTTAAGCTTTCTTAAAACGCCCTTCAGAACTGTAAAGGCAGCAAAATGCTACAAGGATCTAGATTTGGATATTACAGATATTAGGAAAGTTAAAGGAGAAATAGGACTTCTTAATTCTCTTCAATGTACATTACAGTATTTGAACACCTCAGTTCATGTAAGGTGCAGACCCAAAAGCTGCAGGTGACATTTTTATTTTGAATACTATAAATAGCTGATATAGATACATGAGTGGAGTCAGCTTTTTCTGCCAAGTCAAGTGCCTGAAACCCCTTCTATATAAACTGGACACTGAACAATGCCAATAGGATGTAGTTCAATACAGTTTTATTTTTTTAAGTAAGAAAAATCCCCATGCATGTTCTCTGCTAAGTTAAAATGGTCACAAAGAATACTGTCTAGTAATAGCACAGACTAAAAGGAGACACACAGTATAATCCATTTTCTTTACAAAATATCTTTATAGTCCAGCATCTAGATAAAAACAATACTGGGTTTTACAAAAACACCTATTGTCATGACAGTAGAAGACAGCTGAGTAGTCAGTAGTTTCATAATAAAACCCTCTAAACACAGCAAAACTTATGCTAATTTTAAAAATAATGAAATAAGCTTTACTTGGGCAATATAAAAATGTGCATGAATGCAGTGGAACTGTTATTATTATTATTAACTTACAGGGAAGAGTTCTGCAGAATAAGAATGGACCCCCCTTCCATGTTCAATTCAAATAACAAAAAAAAGATTACAATCTATAAGAAAGCAACTATTTCAAGACAGAAACAGATGATTTAAAGGTCTATTCCACCAACATGATGCATTCAATTTCATTCCAGGTGTAAAAAGCAGCTCAGTGTTTCTTACCTGGAGATGTGGAGCAGAGTTTAGCTTCTGGAGTGCAGGTGAGTCGACTGACAGGTGTGTGTGTCTGCTCGCCTCATGCAGGGATATAAGTACCACAGGTAAGAGTGAAGGCACTTATAGCTGTGGACACACCCACAATTAGAGCTGACAGTGTGTTAATGTTTTCCCTTCTTTTCTACAAGTCCCTCTCTCTCAACCTGCACGCAAAAAGTGAAATGATTACAAAAAATGATTAAAATTGCCTTCTTTTCTTTAACGTCTTCCTCTTGGTGTGTGTAAGCGTCTTTCTCTCTGTCCCTGCACCCTCCCCCTCTGATTTCAACCTTTAGGGGGACCACGGCTGTGACACAGAGGAAAACTAGATAGGTTTTCCATCAACGCACCACCACAATAGTGAGAACACACACAGCTTTACCACACACACACATGCACAGAGACGCACAGGCTACGCACAGGCTACGCACAGGCTACGCAAAATCACACAAACAATTATCTTCTCGGCCTGATTGATGCTAATAAATAAAGTGAGTGGGAGACCTCACACACACACACACACTGCCTGGGTTTTCCATTTGTGGCTGCAGGAGGAAGGGCAGAGTCGGGTCAGAAGATATTGTTGCTTTGGGTCAACTCTGTGTGGCACATGATGGGTAAAATGTGGAGGAGGGAGCCAGCTTAGCAACCGCACTGTCCGAACTACAGCGGGTTATTCCTTTATTAAACTTTGATTATTTGTTGGGCAGTTTCTGGACACTTCGGTGACATGTCACAAAGGTCACTGACGTTCCAATCGGACCACAGATGACATTAAAATGTCCCAAAATGAGTGTCTTTTGTGCCCTTGTGGTTAAAGTGGCTTTCAGGGTGAGGAAACAGATGTAATACTTACTGGAAGAGCAAAGGATCTGAATCTCCCGAGGTTACGTCTTTGGTTTTTCAATGAGTTTTTCCACGTCTCCCGGGAGAATTTGGGCTGGGTTGGGAATTGTTGCCAGTGCGGGTCTATAACGCCCACGGAGATACGACACCCACTGATATTGGGCCATAAATATAATAATATATTTGACAGATTTTGATTTACTGCGAGGAGAATTGATTTAAGAAGTCAAAGACCAAAATCACAGTCACAAAACAGTCACTGCCGCGTCACATTTTCTTTCAGCGTAATACTTTGGTTGGTTCCCAGATGCAGTTTATTATATTGCAGTAATAATAGTTGTTTTATTGTATGTTTTTAGCTTTAGCAAGAGCTCCACATCTGTCTTGTATTGTGAATCAGACTCGGGACAGCTGGAGGCGATTCTTCCAGAAATACAAACTGTAGACGTTTGTTATGACCTTTAAACAACTCTCCAAACAGTTCCAAGAAAAACTAACCGTTAATATGTAATTCATCCAGGAAACAAAAGGATCTGATTGATTCTTTTTGAGTGTTTTACTCATGGCAAAGAACAGGATCTACATTTAAGTCCTAAAACATGAAAGATCTCAAAAGAAACACTTGTTGTACATTCCAATAATGAGAATAAGGTATATCACCACACTAGAACCAATTTGAGTATATCTGCTTTAAATGAATGTTGATTTAATGTGCTGGCAGAACTTTTCACAAAACACAGCCAAAATTCAATCCAACTTTTACCTACAAAGACGTATTATCAACAAAATTCAATAAAATAACAACACAAACATGAATTTCTTCCATTAAATGAACCATAAAAACACATTTCTATTTATATTCAATCTAAAATACACACTGCTGCTGTATAAACTCACTCGACTATCAAATGTGTATTAATGTTCAGCTGAAAAACTAATCCAAATTGTACTGGCGTTTGTTTCCTAAAAAACTACAATCACTAGCTGTAATAGATGATTAGCCTTCTTTTCTTTTTTTAAATGAAGCCATATATTTGGGACTTTTTTTCTTTGTAAAGATATATGTTTAGATATATGATATTAGTAGAAAAGAATTGCTGTAGGCCAACTGCCACAGATAGTATAGGGATATAAACTAACATATTTTTTTATTTGACACTAGAATAATACAGAATAACTCCAGCCCTATTCTTAAAACCTTCCTTTTACAATACATTAAAAAATAAAGTTTGTCAGCTTCTTGTTTGTCAAATGTCCTTATTAGTTGTTTTTTTATCATATTGAATTATTCTCACCCTGTTTTTGGTAAAGATCTTATGTCCAAACTGCATTTTAGTCTTCTTGCGTCATCAATAACACATGTTTATGTCACCAGTTAGTGTCTAATGACGTTTATGTGCCGTCTCACCATCGTTTTGTCTCATTTTTAGTTAACCAAATGAACAACATGGACAAAAATGTTACTAAATACCATTTTGTCCGTTAATGATTTAGTGTAGATGGTGATGCTTTGGCTCCCAGCGCTTCACACTGACTCACATCCTCACACATACACACTTTTCTAAGGAAAACACAATTATCATCTTATGGCCCCTCCATCCCAAAACACCGTTATGTCAATGGAAAACGGAATGTGTGACATCATCACCTAAACCCCCCACCTACACACACACACGTATGTACACACACTAAACTAGTAAATTAGTGTGTTGACTGTGAGCTGCAGTGTGTTTCTTCTGATTCCATGCCAACCAGAGAGAGAGAGAGAGAGAGAGAGAGAAAGAGAGGGAGAGAGAAAGAGGGAGGGAGAGAGAGAGGGAGAGAGAAAGAGACTATAAATCTGAGTGGCCCACAGCACCTCATCAGGAGAGAATTAGATGTGAATGGACTTTGTTAAACTGGAGTCTCTTGTAGCTGAGATGCACACACACACACACACACACACACACACACACACACACACACACACACACACACACACACACACACACACACACACACACACACACACACACACACACACACACACACACACACACACACACACACACACACACACACACACACACACACACATTTCTCCAGTGTGAGTCAGCGGGGTGACTGATGTTTGTATCGCTGAGTGGCCCCGTCGCTCTCGGCTGCCGTGGAAACCGTGGCGTCTTGAATAACTATAATATCATTAATGTGTCCGCTTCCACTTCTGCCCTGTTATTCTAATCTCAGCGTGTGTGTGTGAAAGTATATGATGCATGTGTGTGTCTGTGCTGCAGTGTATGATGTGTGAGTGTGTTATTTTATATGTATCATTATGTCTGACAGGATATTGTGTGTGGTCAAAGTGTGTAAGTAGACGTTAGTGTAAGATTATGTGTGTGTTATTTTGGGCTCTATGACAATGTCAGGAGAGGATTAGGCAAAGTTTTCCTGTTTCTGAGATGATGTTCGAGTCCAGTTGACCCATTTACCCCGACGTATACACACACACACACATGCAAGCATGCACACGGGCACACACACACACACACACACACACACACACACACACACACACACACACACACACACACACACACACACACACACACACACACACACACACACACACACACACACACACACACACACACATTCATAGAGGAAATCTCTACCCAGATGTTTTCAATGTTTCTTTTGCAAATAGGTGAGAAACATGAAAGATCTTTAAATTAACATGTGCATATACAGTCTCAAGTCAGCTAAAAAAGTCCATAACACACACACACACACACACACACACACACACACACACACACACACACACACACACACACACACACACACACACACACACACACACACACACACACACACACACACACACACACACACACACACACACACACACACACACACACAAAGATAGAACACTTAGCTTATTTAGATTGACAGGAGGAAAGTGGAGTTTCCACAAGGTGATACAAACTGTAGCTCAAGGTGTGCACCTATGAGGACACACACACACACACACACACACACACACACACACACACACACACACAAAAGAGTGGAAATAAGCGGGCATTGTCCGTTGGAATGTGCTAACATGAATTAAACACCCAGCGCACTCCTATGAAAGATGAGTTTGATGAATTAAACTGGTACATTATTCATAACAAACACTTGCTTAACATAAAACATCATTAAAGCAGTGTGTAGGCAAAGAAAAGAGATCAGATGCAAATGGGGCCGCAGATCATGAAGGCAATTTAAATCTAACAGAACTCAAGATGGGAAACCAAGAAATAAAAGACATGCTGCTCTTTTGTTAGATTTGGAGGGGGGTCGGAGTTCATGAAAGTTAATCGATAAGAAAAAATGTCCATATATATGAATTCACACTGATTGAAAGAGAGTTATTGCAGGTGATGCTATATACAAATCACAAAAAACTACCAATGGAAACAAGGAAGCAAAATCTTTATTTGCTTATAAGAGCTGCAACAGAAAACTCACATAAAGAACTCTGCACGTAATAGTTTTATTAAAATATACTTAAGATATATAAATAAATTAGAAAATCTTACATAAGTCTGAACAATAGGAATAATGAATAATGACCCTTATATAACAGATTCTTAAAAGAGGATACAGGGAGACAAACAGGTCTATTAAAATGTTCCTGAAAAAACAAATCCTGAGTTCTCTGTGCAGAACATGAACTAAACAAACCCCGGCGAGTTTCCGCTTCATTCCCCAGTAACAGCTCCTGTCTCCGTGCCGTGGCCCTCAGGGGTCTCCAAAGAGCAGGGAGAAGGGGAAGACATGGCTGCAGAGAGGGAGACAGATAACGTTAACGCACTGTGATTAATGGCTACTGCATATCATTATTACCAGGAAAAGACTCCATTTGTTTGGCATGCTGTGTCAGAGCGGAGCTGCTTCTCTGAGCGCCTCAGGTCATCTCCGCCTGTCTCAACACAACCAGGAATATTGTCATCTCTGTGCTTATAATAGCTGGATTTCCCCGATCCATTTTAATCTTTGTCAACCTTCTTCTTTCAGATGTGCAGCAACAATTAGCTCTTGTTTCTCCTGTGAGTGTTGAAGTCAATCATATCTACAAACAGTGACATCACCCTCATCTCTGAAGAAGGTATGAGTCTTACGCTTACTGTTTGCCAATTCACTGATATGATGTTGTTCTCAGCGTTAGCTTTTAGCATGCTAACAAATCCCTGTTTGCTAGTATGGCTGCTCAGGGGCTTCATACAGACCTGGCTAGTCGACTCAGAATGCCTGCCCTCTCAGGGGTCCCAGGGTGAGACTCTTCATCTTCTTCTTCATCTTCTTCCTCATCCTCTTCCATGGGCTCTATTGTCCCAGAATGCACATCACCTGGAGTCCCACTTCCTCTCACTGTGACACCTGGTTTCTGCTGCGGTGCGTCTTTCTGAGGGAGAGAATAAAAGGACAGAATATAAAATCTATTTTACAGTTATAGTAGTCAAATGTATTTTATTTCACCTTTTGCTCACACCTCCCACCAAAAAGGACTTGTCCCAGATTAGCTTTGCAAATGTATCTAATGCAGATCTAGAGTTATTTATAAGTTTAAGCAGTGTACATGCGTCTGTGGTACGAGCAAAAACCATAAATAGAGTTTGGATTCTTGTCTTTTACAAAATAATGTTTATCTGCCATTTCAGCATTTCAAGAATGCAGTTTCTGGCCAAAAATATTAAAAACTAAAAGAGACAGAGGTTAAAATCAGGCTTTTGCATATAAACAGTACATCTGAGTGGTGGGGCTCAGTTAACGGTCAATTGGACTTCTTCATGAGCTTAAGAATGTACTTTTGATAACCCGAATATTGTCTCTTGGTCTTTTGACATTTCTCATGAGTGGGTTTGTGCCATGAACTTAATGACCGCCTTCATTGTTCAAGCGTAATCCTTTTTAAAGCTCAACACGATTAGTTGAAATCCTTTTTTCCACTTGAAACAAATGTGAGGGGAAAAAGAGTGGACAGGAGTAAAAGAAACCAGGATCAGATGAGATGAGGAGGGAGCACAATTACCCAGAAACACACACTCTGTGCCTGATGTAATGCTTTTATTCACCTTAATCACACTTGTTATGCTACCTGTCTGCACAAATGTTAGCTTGGGGCTACAATACAGACAGAGATGCTCCAAGAGTGTGTTTATAGATGTGGTAGAGAGGAAACGAATGGCTAAAATTAGAAGGACATGTGTTATTCAATTTATTTAGAACAACTGTGGGATGAAATTACTTCATTTGACATTTAGGAAAGTGTCAAATCAGTGAAGCAGTTAGATTTGATGTGGACTTTTTTTGTAGACGTAATTAAAAAATCACCTCATCAAAGCATCCTGCATCTTCTTTTGCATCTCTGAGTGTATGTGGACGATCCAGAGAGAGCCTGCTGAGAGTTGGACATAAAAAAACAACAAGTTAAAATACATGAGGAACTAAGCTTTCTACTTTCTAAGTCATACCTTTATGGAAAAAAGAGAGGATATTCTCTCAGATGTAAGTGGTAACGATACATTTAAAAAGTCACAGATATACCAGAAAAAAACTTAAATATTATCCCGTAAATTTGCGAGAAATCAAAGAAAAAACAATAAATACATTTACAAGAAATAAATCTGAAAATAGTCTGTTTTTTTTGTCAATGAACAACGGGGCTCCACTTTGCAAGGTTTAAAAAAGCTCATCTTCAAATAGTAAATTGGTGGGTCTCGTGCCTCCAAAGTGCATGGCCTCCAAAGACCTTCAGTTAGATGATGTTAGATTAAATGGCGGATTACGCAGCCAACACCAACACTTCTCTGTTAGATGCCCCTTGTTGACAAGTCTGACTGCTCACTGAGTCATTTTCAAACTCATTCTTCTCTGTTCCCATTTTTCCAGCAGGTTTAACAGGAAAACAAACCATCTGTCTCTCCAGGGCATCACTCACAGCCTGTGAGAATACAAGTGTGTGTTGTATTTGTGTAGCACCTTTGTAAGGACATGTAAGTGTAATGGTCAGCGTGGTGAATATAATGCAATGAGAGTTTGATTTCCTGTGAGCTGGTAATGATGCTTGAGGCTCTGCTGCTTGCAGGATGTTTACACAGTTTGTGCATCTGAGTGTGTGTCCTTCAAGAAGAGACACTTCTGTTTATATAAGTTTAACACAAACTAGTTATTGTGTGTGTGTGCTTCTAAAATCATCATTTGCGCCCCACTGATCTGACTGTCAGTGTGATTGAGGTGGCGCCCGTTCGCCTCTTGTCTGTGTCATAACTGCAAGAATCACTGGAGCGTGTGTGTGTGTGTTTCTGTGTTAGTGTGTGTGTGTGTTTCTGTGTGTGAAGCAGGGCAGAATAGATGTCCCAGTGATTTTATGAATAAAAACACTTCTTTCTATCGCCACATTGTGAAATATAAGTGCATATTCGGGTGCATACGACTACTGTTAGTATTAGATTTTGGTCAAATATAGACAATACATATTCAGAAACAAATCTTAAACTCATAAAGTTCACTAAGGAGCCCATATGTGACCCTCTTTGCAACCACAGGGTAGGTTTTTAGTCAATGCATACATTTATTTGCTCTTCTAAACACTTAGTCGTGGTTCCCTGTGAGGTTAAATGTGAGAGTAAATGTAGCTTCAGGTTACTGCAAACACACTCACCCGACCGCAGAAGCCTTGCTTTTAGTCTCAAAATCCTGGTTGAAGTCCTTTAGTATGGCCTCCTCTAGTGGTGAACATCTTCTATAGCGCTTTGACCGGGGCTCAGAAACAGCAGCGTCTTTCTCCTAGAAAACATGCAGCAGTTATACCTTTTACTAGATACAAAGACGGTTTGATAGTAAAACATGAACCCTACATTTCATCTATGTTTTGTGTGACTCACTGAGCTCAGCTTCTCCTCTGCTTGCTTTGCTTCCTCTGCAAGATACATTACATGTGAGCCATCAAAGCGCCTGATAGTACTGTATGTTGTGTGTCTGTTTGTGTACTGTTCTGTACTAAGACCTACAATGTCTGTTCTGTATCACACAGCTACATCAGCAGGACAATCAGTTAAAAACAGATGCCCATGTCTTTGTGCTAATAACATTTATTCGTTCCCCCTTTATGAATTCCCAGCCCTCACCATGCTGCATGTTTTTCTCCAGGTAGAGGGTCAGGCAGTAGGGGTAGGCTGCCAGCTTCCTGTCACCGTGTTTGGGCACCACCTGACGCGCCCCTTCCCACCGCTTCTTATCTGGTACTCACGGTTAACAAAATACAGGTAATATCCAGTGAATATGCTTCAGGAGATGTATTCCTTGATCTGTGTTTTGCAGTATAATGAACAAAGATGCTACCGTGCAATTTGCTAAAGCATCAAAATGAATTATGGTGATCTCAAGACTGAACTTTAGTTGTGTCATGCACTTGGTGAAAATTGGTGAGCTCGTGCCCATGTTTAAAGGTGACACAGGCTGGAAGTGTGGTAGAGAGATACACAGCAATGGGATAGGTAGAAAGCTGACTGAAAAATAAATACTGTTCATGAATAAAATATGTCAAAGGATACAGGGGAAGATATTGAAGTGGGCACTAAAGAAGGGTTGGAGACTGTCCAGGTTGCCAAGAACCGTTCTGATAATTTCCTAAAAACAGAAAAAGAGGGAGTTAGAAAGGAAAAAGAAAACTGTGAACAAGAAGGGATCAGTTAAGTGTGAAATTAGACATTTAATTTAAGAATAGTGTGAACAAAACACATGTGAGTGCTGTGCAGCGCCCATAATTACCTCCAGTTCCTGATTGAAGCAGTTTCCTCCCATGACCTCTTCTCCCCTGATGAAAAATAAACACATCACAATATGCTTTTTACACTTTTTTTTCTGAAAAGCTTCTGCAGCCTTAAGGCATTTCAGGATCAGTTAGGACTTTTATTCTAAGGCTTTATCCCTGAATCAAAGCAGACAGATCCCATGGGGCCTTTGATCCACTTTTTCTTCTCTTTTCACAGATGAAACAAAATAAGACACACATCAGAATGTCAGCAGCCATTACAGGCAGTAGTGTTAGAAGAAAACAAGTTAAAATGGAGAGAAAAGATCAATGTTTCCTCTGTTGCCTGAAGCTCAGCCATCTCCCCAACTGCTTTTAAGATTTAGGAACATTTTGCAATGCTTTGCGGGATTGAATCTCGAGGGGAAAAAGGAAAGGAAAGTAGGGAAGGAGATAAGAGTGGATACCATTAATAGTCTTACTGTTGTTTGTTTGGCTTATGGGCTAGTGTTGTTTTTCTCTGATTTCAAGAAAGAAGGAAAATAATTCCTGTCTTTAGTTGCTCTAATAGAGCCTTCTCTCTTTTTTTTAAGGTACGCTTATCACTATTTGAATGATAAGCACCAAGATGTGCGACCAGTAACTAACAGCTACTTTAGACAATGTTATTACTAGCATAGTAATCCCAGCTGGCCTGGTTTTGGACTGGTTCCTTCATTATGTCACAATAGTCCCTTTTTCTCTTTGCTCCCCTTTAGGCTAAGCCTCGAGTAAAACAGCAAGACTGTACTGGGCTGTCTTGGGATGTATCCGCTGACTTGTCTCGCTCTTATCAACAAAGAGAACAGGAGAAGGGAAGAACATATATCAAGAAATAAGGCGGGGCTGTGAAGATGTAAAGGACAATGTGTGTCTTGCCTGAAGCTGCAGCCTCCTCTTATCTTGAACTTGTAGATAAAACTGCCAGCTCTGAAGAATCGAGTTTCAGCAAAAGTGGAGGAGAAGGCCTGCAGTGGCATGACTGACCTGACATGATTTGGAAAACAAAATCACAAAAACAAGCTATTCATTTATTTATTGATGGACTTTTGGTTCAGAGGGCAACCAACATACAGTTCAACATAACCGGAAATGTTAAATTGATTTAGCTAACTAGCTTGCACACATTTATAATTCAATATTTATGGCGATAACATTTCCTTACTTAGTATATGAAATAACTGCCAAAAATATTGTTTTTCTCATTCGCGCTCTATTGAAATTACCGTAATATCTAGAGAAACGGTGGGCATGAAGTTGGTAGGTCGTCTAGCAGCAATGTACCTCCCCCTCCACCACCAGCACGCCAACGGTTAAAACCATGACCGTCAATCAAACGCTCCTCGCCCCATGATTCGCTGGAAGAAGTGAGTTCCCGCCTTTGGATCGTTAGGCCTACTTTGATAAGCTAGATTTTCTTCCAATCACCAGCGGCAGAGCAGGAGTCACTAGGCTTGTTTGAGATGAGCTGCCGATTGCAGCTGGGGGAGGTCTCAAAAAGCTCGCCTGAAGTCGGACAGCTCGGAGTGGCTGCCGGCGTCTTTGTCCCGCGAGATTTCAACGTCTCATGCAGTCTCATCAAGTGAGCAAGTCGGACAAAATTACTAACCTTCATGCAAAGCACTAGCAAGACGGCGGTCGCAATTGCGCAGGTCTGCGTCGTTCTCGCTCATCTCAAACGAGCCTACTATGGTGACGGAGAAAACCCATGAGAAAACCGCCTCAAAGATCACATGTCTGTCATGTGACCACGCATAGCAGGAAGGAGTAGTTGTAAACATTAGAAGTAATTTCACGTTTGCCTTTATGAACTTTTGACTTACTTTTTTAAACGTGAAACGCGACATGCTATTGCCTTCTTATTCACCTCTTTTAATTGAAGGGAAAAGGCTTAAAAGGTGAGATTATAATCTTTAATCATTATTTAGTGGCATTCCTACCCAGTTCCCTATGGTATTAGGGCAAGGGACTCCAGGGTCCTTTCCCAGGATCATGTTTATGGTGGGAATGCCTTTCTGTAATACACAGAAAGCTGTAGGACATGGAACATTGTACAATTGTATTTACAGTTACTGATTTTTCATTGAAGTAAATTAATATTTTCTATGTATTTCTTACCTAACTATCTCTCCCTTTACCAGTTTGTGGTAGACCAACTGTCCTAACAGGGTGCCAAAAAGCACAATCAGATGTCTTCCTCCTCTTCACCTTCCGTGCTCCTAAATACTGGGGTTCAGATGCCCCTCCTGGGTCTGGGGACCTACAAGTTGGTGGGTCCTGAAGATGTCTATCAGGCTGTGGATGCAGCGCTGGCGGCAGGTTATCGGTCTTTTGACAGTGCAGCCGTCTACCGAAATGAAGCTGACCTGGGCCGAGTGCTGAAGGAGCTCCTTCCCAAACATGGCTTAACCAGAGAGGATGTGTTCATAACAAGGTGATATACATGGGTTGGTCCATAACTCATTTAAAACATACATATAGAATGCAGCTGGAATATTTGATTATTGATTCGAAACTAAATCGTTTGCTGTATATAACCCTGATCATGTGATCTTTCTCCCTGCAGTAAGCTGGGCCCCAAGGATCAGGGGGAGGGAGCGATGGAAGGAGCACTCCGCAGCCTGGCTCAGCTGGACCTGGGCTACATTGACCTCTACCTGATCCACTGGCCTGGCACACAGGGTCGTGTAGTGACTGACCAACGCAACCCAGGTAAAGAATCCGGATAAAGTCAACGTTTTCCCTCAGGTACAAAAATGTAATTGAAATCATAACTGCGTATGCATGTGTTCAGTGGTGAAAGAAGTACTCAGATCTTTAACTTAAGTAGAAGTTGTAACATCAGTGTAAACATATTAGGCGCGTTCACACCGGAGTACTTTTCCCCGTACTTTTCCCTGTACTTTTCCCCGTACTTTTCCCGTTTAGTTCCATTAGTACCCCTTATGTCGCGTTCACACCAAAAAGAGTACTTAGTGCCGGGAACTTTTACCCCCATTTTTAGTGCCTGCTAGAGAGGTGGTACCAAAAAAGTACCAATTTCTATTGGCTGGGCGAATTGCAAACCACTCCCCGTAAAACTCTGAAAAGTTTTGTGAAGCCGCCATTGTATTTGTGACATTAGCATTATTAGCATTAGCATTAGCCCCGCGCACCAACGGAGAGAGAATAACTTATGGCAACACAAAAAACACCATGGGAGCGGTGGAGTGATGAGGAGGTGTCGGCGTTCTGGCGATTTACTCGGAAGGCTTCAGTAGAAGCTGCTGGGAGTCCCAGCAGCTTCTACTGAAGCCAGTCCCCAACTCCGGGAACTTCCGGCCGGGGACTTCGGGTGGCAGTATACGCCGTGAAGTTGTTTGCGGCCTGCCAGTAAACCCAAAGCAGAAGAAGAAGAAGTGACGTCAGCTGCTCATTTGCGTAATCTTCCCTCAGGGAAAAGTACTCCGGTGTGAACGCGATTGGTACTTATGGCGCATTTCCATTGCAGCGCGTAGCTCGCTTTAAGCGTGCCGTGTCGTGCCGTCCCCTTTTTTGGTTGTGCTTCCACTAGGCCTCGTTCCGGCGCGGCACGGCGCGGGGCCACTTTTTCCCCTCTTTTCTGGCCCTAGAAAATTGTGGTTCTATCGGGGCCAACAAACAGGGCTGAGTCGGGCTGAGTATGCTAAACTAGAGAGAGGAGCGCTGGCAAGAGGGCTAGAACTACAACAAGATGGACATATTTGACCGTGATTTAATTGTAATACACGTTTCAAAATGATGCCGAAGTAACAACATACTGATACCGGTTAGTAAAAACCATGAATTAATGCTTTGTCAAGTCTGCAGACAGACGGCAGGCGAAAAACCTTTTAAAATTCGTGTTTTTCTAGATGGAGATTGGCTAAGCTAACGCAGTATATGCCCCGACCGTCCACACTCACAACAACGGCCTATACAGACATAAATAAGGCAGCGACTGTATTCACCATGACACAGGCAGTCTGTGGTGTGTACTTGTTTAACTTTTGTCGAGTTTCTGAACATATATAAGGAGCTGTGAGCTCTGAGTGCTCACAGCTAACGGCTGTGTTGTGTTTCTGGATTTCTCATTGAAGATGACGTCACGGCTCCGCCTACACTGCGTTACTATAGTAACTACCCCAGTTCCTAAACTGTAATGGAAGCGCAGCATGAAGTGAGTCGGCCCTGTTAAGGCCCAACGCGGCCAAGCCGTACCGAGCCGTACCGAGTGTGGCCGAGGCCGACCGTGTAGTGGAAATGCGCCATTAGTGCCCTGGGGCACTAAGTGCCGGCACTAAGTACGGCAAAGTACTTGGTGTGAAAGCGGCTGGTGGCAGTATACGCCGTGAAGTTGTTTGCGGCCTGCCAGTAAACCCAAAGCAGAAGAAGAAGAAGTGACGTCAGCTGCTCATTTGCGTAATCTTCCCTCAGGGAAAAGTACTCCGGTGTGAACGCGATTGGTACTTAGTGCCCTGGGGCACTAAGTGCCGGCACTAAGTACGGCAAAGTACTTGGTGTGAAAGCGGCTGGTGGCAGTATACGCCGTGAAGTTGTTTGCGGCCTGCCAGTAAACCCAAAGCAGAAGAAGAAGAAGTGACGTCAGCTGCTCATTTGCGTAATCTTCCCTCAGGGAAAAGTACTCCGGTGTGAACGCGATTGGTACTTAGTGCCCTGGGGCACTAAGTACGGCAAAGTACTTGGTGTGAAAGCGGCTAATCTCTGTTCAAAATCCTAGTGAATGAATCAAATGTTTTATAAACAATTGCTTCACTAATGGTCAGTGTTATCCAAGTACAGCTACATTATGGAAGAGGGAGATAAACTGACATCTTGAATCTTATCTTTGATTGAGTCCCTGATTAATATTTAATTGCAGGTAACAGAGCTGAGAGTTGGGCCGCTCTGGAGAAGCTGCATGCCCAGGGTAAGCTGAAGGCCATCGGAGTGTCCAACTACACACCAGCACACATGAGGGAACTGATACAGAGCTGCAAGATCCCTCCTGCTTTGCTGCAGGTAGGACACTGATAGAGGAGGAGGATGGATCACATGTATAATAGTTTTTTTAAAAGAGACAATTCACACATTTTCTTTTTTATGTTGTTTCTTCAGGTAGAGTTTCACCCAAGGCTTTGCCAGACAGAGCTGAGGAAAGTGTGTGAGGAGTATGAAGTGTGTTTCCAAGCGTACTCCTCCTTAGGGAAAGGAGAGCTGGTCACTGACCCTGTGGTGCTGGAGGTGTCAAAGAACTGTGAACGCACACCTGCACAGGTAAACACACACAAAGAGCCTCTTGATTAACAGTATTTTTGTACAAACACTGACATCTGTTGTTCCGCTGCAGGTCCTGTTGCGCTGGGCTGTGCAACAGGGTGTCCCAGTGCTGCCAAAGTCCTCAAATCCAGACAGAATAAAGGACAATGCCAGGCTTTTTGACTTCACACTGAGTGACACAGACATGGACAGACTTTCAGCTTTGGACTGTGAACACAAATATTGCTGGGATCCATCAGAAGTGGTTTGAAAGACCACATATTCACAATGCCTCTTTAATTTGGCTGTTCTTTAGCTCTCAAAGACGAAGTGGTGGTAAAGGTGAGAGGTTGGATATGGACAACTCAGTTACGTAATAAATGCACTGGACTGATGTATTCAGAAATTTGGCAAATATATGTACTAAGCTTCTGAGAGTTCAGGAAACCTTTTAGATAGATAGATAGTACTTTATTGATCCCAAATTGGGAAATTGTTTTTGTTACAGCAGCATAATAGACAAGGCATTTTACAATAAAACAAAACTACAAAATAAACAAGAATAGAAAGTAAAATAAAATAGAAAATATACATGTTGAAATAGAAAATATGCATGCAGATATTATATATACAAATATATATATATATATATAGATTATGTATGAGTAAAATGTACAACGTGGTTTTATTTCAAGAGAAACTATGGAGCAGAGTTTTAGAAAACATTTACTTATAAGTGGTCCTTTTAATTGTCACCCATATGCCATGAAACATACGAAGCCTTTTAGGCCTAAATGTGCTGCATGTAGAGCAAAACCGTGTCATCATTTTAAGACTATTTCTATATTCTTTGGTGCCTCACACTTTAATTCATATGCAAAGTCAGAATAAAATAATTAAAAAACAGAAACATTGTGTTTATTAAATGTCTTCAATTTGAAATATAAATGTGTACAGTGCATATTCTTCTTCTTCAATCTAATATACAAGATACTTGATTGTGCTCCTTTAAAAAAAAGAAAAGAAAAAGGTGTCCCTTCTCTATCTCTTTATTCCCGCCTTCCGGTTTCTTGACCTTCTGATTGTCTTCAACCAATCAGCAGCGTCCTAACTGTCACATGGTTGTCAGCTCCCACGTGTAGCAGGAAGAAGTACTTGTAAACACTCCTCTGTATAACGGCTAAAATTAGAAATAAAGCGAGATTTCCTTGCATGGTCACTCAGATTCTGCTGCTCTAATTCGAAAGTATTCCGCTGAAAGTGCTGAAAAGGTGAGATGAAAATATTGTCTGTAAATATGGCATTTAATCGCGTTTTACACTGTACTATGGTAATGTAACGGTTTCTTCGTTTTTATAAATACTACGTCATAATAGCTGTCACACTGCCAATATTAACATAATTGCGGTTATGTTCGTAATTCTGTGACGTTTAAAACAGCAAAAGTAACAAACAACCACAAATAACATAAATGTCCCTCACTGTCCTTCAGTTATAATGGCATACGGAAACTTAAAGATTGCTGTAAGCTAGCAACTCTTAAAATGCAATAAGAATTCCCTAACGCTTTTTTATTTTTCACATTTGGTGTGAAATTGTAGCTCTGTTAAGGTGCAGAGAGCACAGCCCTGCTTTAAAGGGAGACAGTTTTTCCTGTGACCCCTCTATATCGCATGGCTCTGCTCATTTAGTCTGTACTTTGTCATGTTCTGTTTCATTGTAGATCATTAACCACGTTTACATGATCTGTTATGAGAAACTGTACTACCAGATAGCATTGTATTTTGCATATACAGTCACAGCCACATTGCACTCCTACTAGTTGCACTGTTACATCCTTATGTCCTGATATTGCATGAACACTGTATATTTTGTATAGGGACAGGTATGTAGCATAAAGCAATGCCACACAACAGCATTTTTTTATCATGCATATGTGTAAAGCCTGTCCCTATATTGGCCTATTAAAATGCATAAAACTCAACAACACATTCACAAATGATGGTACAGAATACACACTTAACAATAGATGGATAGATTAAATACACAAAACTCAACAAAAAAAATACAGACAGAACAATACCTGACACAAACTTAAACAATATAGGACCATAAAACAAGAAGCAACAAATAAATTCATCACTACATGACTTATCCCTCTTTAAAACATTCCACATTAAAACCCTCTGACCTTCCTCTGTAATGAATGAAACTGTTGCTAAAGGTCGATGTATAAAATCAAACTACTGTCTCAACAAGAAAAATCAGTTTCTTTCTTTAACAGTTTTGGGTAAACCAACAGGATACAGAAAAGCAGAACTGCCTTCAGATCAGATGTCTTCCTCTTCACATTCTGTCCTCCTAAAAACCGGGGTTCAGATGCCCCTCCTGGGTTTTGGGACCTACAAGTTGGTGTCTCCTGAAGATGTCTCCCGGGCTGTGGATGCAGCGCTGCTTGCTGGTTATCGGGCTTTTGACAGTGCAGCCGTATACCTGAATGAAGCTGAACTGGGCCGAGCGCTTAAGCAGCTCCTGCCCAAACATGGCTTAACCAGAGAGGATGTATTCATAACCAGGTGATGTTTAGGCTCATGTCCTTTCCAAAAGAGCACATTAAGTACAATAGTAGCAAAATGTATTGCATTTTGTTTTTGTTTACTTGTGTCTTGAATACAGCTGGAATATAATCAAATTGATGCTAGGTAAAATGACAAATATACGCCTACAAATGTACACTGTACGGTGCCCTCATAACCTTATTTTATCTAAGAAACCATATTGAGGCACTGAAGCTCAGTTGATGGTGAGGCACAGCGTACAATACTCAACAACTTCTCTCTTTCTTCCTGCAGTAAGCTGGGCTCCAAGGATCAGGGTGAGCGAGCCATGGAAGGAGCCCTTCACAGCCTGTCTGATCTGGACATGGGTTACATTGACCTCTACCTGATCCACTGGCCTGGAACACTGGATCTAGAGATAACTGACCCACGCAACTCTGGTAAAGAATTCATATTCATGCTGCTTAAGACGGTATACAGCAAAACAGATTTCATTTTAGTGGACGAAAGCAGGACAGTCGCAATAAATGAGTTCAGCAAAAAAGACTGTAAAGGTCCGCGCCACATCATCTAAAGTTAATCTTTTTCAAAGGGTACTTTTTTGACAGTATTTACTTGGGATGTTAAGGTACACCCTCACAAAAGTAGACAACATTAGTTTATGGACAAGAGGAAGCTAATCATTTAGACCATTTCAACAAATACACCTCTACCTAACTATCCATTTTAAGATTAAATTACCTTACATGAGAGGAATTTACCTTTAGCTTTTACATTTGAGAGAGAAATGCATTTTATAGCTACATGCATTACTAACATAATTACATATACTGTAATAAGAGACACTGAATAACTTTTGCCATGTGTAGCAATATTTGATAATGTAATGCTTTTTACTAATTAAGAGTTAAGATTCAATCTCTTCACGCTCCTCCACAGTTTAGTTGTACTTGAGTTACACGGATGATGAGATCCTAATGAATATTTAATTGCAGGTAACAGAGCTGAGAGTTGGGCCGCTCTGGAGGAGCTGCATGCCCAGGGTAAGCTGAAGGCCATCGGAGTGTCCAACTACACACCAGCACACATGAGGGAACTGATACAGAGCTGCAAGATCCCTCCTGCTTTGCTGCAGGTAGGACACTGATAGAGGAGGAGGATGGATCACATGTATAATAGTTTTTTAAGAGCTGATGCACACTGTGTTTTTTTAATTGTTTCTTCAGGTTGAGTTTCACCCAAAGTTCTGCCAGACAGAGCTGAGGAAAGTGTGTGAGGAATATGGAGTGTGTTTTCAAGCATACTCCTCCTTGGGGAAAGGAGATCTGGTAACTGACCCTGTGGTGCTGGAGGTGTCAAAGAACTGTGAACGCACGCCTGCACAGGTAACGCACACGCATACAAACAAATAAAATACCTCTCAATTAACATTTTTGTGGCAGCCTCCCCTCTAGACATTATTTGGAAACCTTTAGGTCTGTTGTTCCCCTGCAGGTCCTGTTGCGCTGGGCTGTGCAGCAGGGTGTCCCAGTGCTGCCAAAGTCCTCAAATCCAGACAGAATAAAGGACAATGCTAAGCTTTTTGACTTCACACTGAGTGACACAGACATGGACAGACTGTCAGCTTTGGACTGTGGGCACAAGTTCTGCCGGGACGCATCACAGGTGGTTTGATAAACCACACATGGGCTCATATGAAGCGTCCTAAATGCTGTTCTTTAGTTTTTACTGGCAATTATAGGATACCACAACCAGAAAAAATGGGAAATAAATGTATCAAATGTGCTGGGCTGATGTATTAAAGATTTAGTAAATGTACTTACTGAAATATCTAAGAGCTCAAGTAACATTTGGGACACATTTTTCCATGTATACTGTTTATCATGACCAATAATCCATGAAACACTGAACCTTTCAACAACAACAACATTTTGACATATGTGCCACCTTTTATAACTAGTAAACTGACTAGTTTAGACTTCAAAGTATTATTCAGTTTTTTTGTGTTCTAGCTTTGCATTTGAATTGTTAATGAACATATTTGCATTGAAAGAAATATGATTGTCCTTTGTACTAGGGAACTTTAAAGAATTACACAGCGACTCACTTTTAAACGACTCTAAAATTCTTTATTCAAGACCGCATATACAAGAAGTTTCACAGCTGTAGAGAAAATTTACAAAAGTTATTAAAAAAAAGGAAAAGGAATTTCCAAAAAAAGAGGGAATATTCAAATTCTACTTTCTCCCCACACACACACATCTCCAGATTCAAGTAATACCAAGGATGGTTGCAAAACTCCAGGGGCCAAGGCAGGTATCTCCTCTGGGGTGTGTTCACTGCCACTAATGTTTAACAGTCAAAACCACAATGTGAATTCCATCAATCGACATTTTATATTTTTCTCACAGTTTTTCTTGAGCGTAAAAGGTGACAGTGACCGTAAAAGTTAAGGCGGTAATCGGGTAAACAGATATGGCTGATAATGCACAGGTACACCACAGTTACAGCATGTTCAAGGCATTCATGTTGACAATATGATTTTCTTTTAAATTCATATCTGACCCTAAGCTCTGAACACCGTGTACAAACTCTTTATCAGCTAATTTACTGTTGTTCTTGTGTCAAAGTACAGGTCTACTAGGAGTGGAAACACTTTATTTAAACACCCTTTCCTCATTTCCCTATTGATCTGTTTATGAAATGGGATATCAAATAATGGAGTCACTTTAATGTAGCTAATGTAACAGCCTAGTCTAACTGTATTCATTGAGTTGGGAGCTTTACCAAAACATATAGTAAACTTGATTGAATCTCAAAAAACAATGGCCCCTTTTTCAGATTGTCTAAAAATCTCTGATTAAAAAAAAGTTTCCCGTTTAACCAAGTTTAGGAAAAGCTATAAAGGTTTTTTAGTTTAAAAGACGATACAAATGCAGCCCTGTCAGCCTGCAACACTTCACAACTCAACCCTACCAGTCAAGAGGAAGAGAGTTAGACACAAGAAGAACAAACCTATTACCATTTTCAATAATCACATTGATAAACAATTCACAAATAGCCAATCCATGTAGAAGTCCTGATCTTAGTTAATATTTAAGCCAGAATATAACGCATAAAAAGCAAATCTAGATCAGCACTTAGACTTAAGGCTTCATAAATTAAGATCCTATTTTATTCAGATCCTAATGCAGATAAAGAGTGACCAACCTGCATGTAACTCATTGTTTTATAACCTTAAAAGCACTGGAAACTGATTTTCCTGAACAGATAGTTTTATAAAGACAAGTTTAAATCCCTTCCACCAGTGTTTGAAATGTGATTTTACTCTAAATCCACCTCCTTTATGCACTCGGTGCTGATTAAAATGAGGCCAAAGGCTTGTGTGTAGGCTTCTTGTATAGCAGTTAATATATCCCCGCCCAAATATTTAAATATGCAATTACATTTATCACAACAGCCATGGATTGTACACTGCCTATTGCTAGGTTGGCCAACCTTATTAAATAGCATGGTAACCTTGTAAAATAGGAACTCGATAAATACAAATCTGGCTAAAGCACATAGCTCATAACCCCTCCAGCACCCCTGCAATTTGATAAAATATTAACAAAATATTTACACATTAAAGTTACAAGGTCTTATTTTTTTTGCTCATCAAAGGCTTTGAAAAGATAAAATTCACATTGGTTTGTGCTTTTTTTTTATGTTATAGTAATGTCATTTTCTTCAGATATAATCTAAACCTGAAGTCTTACAAAAGATAGTATTTTCTGTTAGAGATTGTCCTTGTACAAGATTGTTCTTCTTTTGATAAATTTGAGATATAAAGCAGTTAATGATAGTCAAGTACGTACAGTTGTTTAAATTGTACTAGCTTGCAGGTAGTAGTAAAGGAAGTTAGATAAAGGCCTGAGCTGAATACTCTAAAAAAATCCTTCCCATTTTATCCTCCATCCTCTGTTACCTGCAGGTTATTTTGGCACACAATTACAGTGGTCTCCACGAACTAACATTCGAAGCAAAACAAGCATAAGTAACACATTTCCTCAAGAAGATGGAGGGAGGAAATTCTAACAGCATTCAAGGTGGCCTTGGGTGTTTTGATTCCAGTGCATTTATATCTCTCCATCCACAGTATATTGCATAGTGTTGATGGGAGAGACAACTGAAGTGGTTAGCCCCTTTTAAACTGAGTAGTCACCGCTCAAATCCACTTAATGCTGGTCTTTCTTTATGTTTTCAAGAGCTCTTCTCTCCTCTCTTGGCCCGTCTATTTATCCATTCTATGGGGTTCAGATAGCCACCAGTCCATCCTCATGCCTGACTGACTCTTACCATTTCAAAGTGCGCTGCCCAGCTATATAGTTAACGTCAAAACCAACACAAATGCAAAAAGATTTACCTAAATGTAGTTACCAATGACGTATAAAAATGACATGACTAGGATGGGACACTTGGCCACGCCTTTGTGTTTTTGGATCTTTTTGTTCAAACCAACCTTGTTCAAACCAACCAGAGCAGGTCTTTTTGTTCTCATCACGATTGTTCTCCTGGCTTCCCCATTGCTTTCTTCTCATTCCTTGAACCTCAAGTCCCTCTTAATTTTCTCTCCCGGTGCTTATTCGTTGCGGTGAGTGTGGTTCTCATGGTGGTTGTTCTCTCCCTCCATCTCCTGGTGACTGAAGAGGTAGCTCCACCAGGTTTTCGAGTGTGGCATCTGTTTGGCCGGCCCGGGACTTCTCACCTTTTTCATTTCCTGGGCAAAATAGAGACAATGTTTAAGACATGTGACATTATGTGATATTATCTAGGGGGGGATCTCAATCAAAAAATAACAATTGATGCCCTTAAGTAGAGTGGGATCATGGCCGTTTTTGCAATTAATAACAATTAAAAAAAAGCAGATTCATGTTAAAGGCAGTGCTTTCCCCCTGTAACCGTTAAGGCTTTTTGAACGCTTGCTGAGCCAATCTTTAAACTGGATATGATATACAGTTAAAAACATCTAGGATCTAAAAAGTAGATCATAAAAATGTGCCTTCAAATTGGATATAAGTAAATGTATGTATTACAACCTCAACGCGCTGACGCATGTTCTAAAAGGATAAGAAACCATTACTGGCGGCCAAATAAAACACACCGTTACCTTAATTAAACATCACATTTTCTCTGAGTTTGAAAACTGTTGGAACATTTGTTAACAAAATGAATAACATAGATTTAGTCAATCCTTTGAAATGTTAAAACTGTACTTTTTTAGCCGTTATTCCCCACATTTTCAAATACAACTGAAGATGGGCTTCCACCCTCTGACCCCTCGTTCTCACCCCTTTGTCCAGCATGCTGTCGAACTCGTCGCTCATCCTCCGGAGCTGCCGGCCATATTTCTTGGCTGCCCACAGAGCAGGGGGAGCTGACTTGGACCGTACCCTGAATGGAGCACCCTCCGTGGGCGTGCCGACTTCGTCTTCCCCCCGAGCCTGGAGCTCCTCGTCTCTGGAGACAGTGTAGGCGTGGGACTCTGAGTTGAGCCTGGTTCGCCCGGTCCCTTTAAAGAAACAAAGGTGAGAGGAGTTAGTATTGATCACAGGAGCATGAGGGCTTATATGAGAATGAATGAAAATAAATCATTAGTTATCACTGGGCTGGAAAAATGTGTTCAACAATGTCAAACTAGGGGGATTTACATTTTAAATGCTTACATTTCAACCCAAAATGCAATCTCACCTAATGTCACCAAGTACATAACTATAATGTATAATATTTGTTGTGTAATGATGCCGACAAAACAAAGCTAACAAATGGCAGGACTGTTGCAGAAAACTAAAAAGAGCATTGCTTTCTTTTTTTATCACAAAACTGAATAGAAGTTGGAACACTTGGGGATCTTTAATTATAAAGTAGCGTTGAGCATGGTATTGCACATACTGTTAACTGGAGCAGAAAATACAACACACTTTTGGGTCCCACCTGGATCAGTTTGTGGTAAAGGATGCTCAAACATTGCTTGGTGTTTTTCCAGTTTTTAAAGCACTGTTTATTTCATTCTCATTTTTCACACAATTCCTTGAGTTTTCCTACCTGTCAATCTGAGCTCAGGAAAGGTGAGGGAGTGTCGAGGGAGCTGCTGCCCCTGCACAGGGGACGGTTGGATATTTTCTCCTTCCTCGACCCCCTCTGATGAGTCTGACTCACTGTCAGAAATATTAAAGTGTGCAGCCATCGTCACATCTAGAGAAGTAAGATTCCCAAAAATTGGAAAGAGGGAAACAATACAAAACATTAATGAATTACTACATATGGCAGACAATGAAATAGTCATAAGTAGATGTACATGCTGTGCACATATTATTGTGAATCATTGTTATTAAACCACAGCTGGCTGATATCAGTGTTGCCCTGCACTTGACCTGTATGAGATAACAATAAATAGAAATGTCCATTCTAATGTAAAGCTAAATGTGTTCCTATACAGTACATATCTATTATAAAGAAGAGCAAGGCTGCAAAAATGTGTCCATATAGCAAGTGTGCTTTCGTTTTACTAAGCTAATTATTCGAGAATTTTAAAATGGCATCATGGCTGATGCTGCCTAACACACCCAGCCAGCAGCATATATGTTACGCTTCCCTGACACAAGACAGTCCAAAGGTATTCACAGTGAGATAACCGACCCGTTTTGGCAACACGGACCAATATTTGAAATAAAAAACCACCCGTTGTTACACTGTTTTTAAAAGAAGCCAGCACACCTTCCTCTCCGGTCAACACGCGGACTCGCTTGTTTTGTTGTTGTTGACTGAAGAGGACAAAAGAAACTTACTACAGGGCGGAAGCTGCTCCGGAGCTAAATTAGTTCGTTAAAAAGGAGTATTAATAGGTTTCCTTACCCGAAATCATTTTAGCGGATGCCCGAAAAGTGCGAGTGTGTCCTTAGCTGGCCTCATGCGGCCGCAGCTGTTGTTTTTGTTATCGGCGTCTTGTCTTTTTAATGTTCAATACACTTTAGCTCCTCGCTCACCCAATCGCCGAGCGTCAGTGTACCGCCGCTGCGCGATGACGTCACTGTTGCGAGCTAGGAACTGGGCTGGTGCTTTGTTTGTCTCACCGGGTACCGTAATGCTCAGATTAGAGGCACAGAATGATTTAAAATGCACAGAAGTATTGGCATTTGTACTTGTATCCATCTTTTTCTATTTGAATCATTGGTGGATTCAATTGTTATACTACTAAAAGTAATACTACAGTTGTATACAACTCCATTACAAGTTAAAGTCCTTACTTATCTTTTATATGCAGCAGAATAGTCCCTTTTAAGAGGCATTTTGTTATTAACTGTATTATTGGAATATTATTACTAATGTGTTAATGTGCAAGCAGCCTTTTAATGTTGTAGCTGGTTATTGTGTAAGCAGCAGCCTTTTAATTGTGTAGCTGGTCTAGGTGGAGATTATACTTATTTAGGCCTATACTTAGGCCTATATAGCCTATTGTTGGGTGGTTATGTTGCAGTTATGTAATGTGGTAACTCAGACCAAAAGGTTTGCAAAACACGGGTTTAATGCATACAATTGGATCATATTTAATTGACAGATTATCTGTTTTGAATGTAAAATCTTAAAAGCCAAGGTTACTACTCTATTTAGCTTTCAAATGACAATGAAGTTTTGTAGAAGTAAAAGAAAGCATACAATGAATACTGAAGTAAACAACAGGCATTTCTAAATTGTATTTGTGCACTAATTAATTGTATCAAGGCTTTATTATATTACATGGTCGTCCTCAGCAGAATAAATACTTATTGTCTCTGTTAGCAGTAAAGTTGAGTATCATTCTCCATTATATCCATTCTCTCTATCCTGTCTAGAAAAGAGAACATCTATAAAAAACAGATAAACACTTAACATACATACTGACTGACAGACAGACCAGAAATATGGAAATACTTGAATAGGCTTGGTCCATGTTGGGTTGCCTGCTGATATAAAACGAGTTTCATTCTTCCTAAAGGCCGCTCATTGCTTTCTCTCCTAAAGGAATTCACAGACTGCAGGGTAAAGGTTAATTAATATGACATAGACATGGAGGAAAGTCCCATGTTACACAACAGTTATATGAGGTCTGCTTTTGTCAGATGTTGAAGCTGATAAGGAGAGGGTTGGGCGGGCATGCACGTGTAAACACGCAGATTGTGTCTTACTGAACATTAGGAAATAGTCATTCTTTAAAGTGATTTTTATTTGTGTATGACGTGTTAGACATTTACACAATTTGTTTCCTATTCTCTCTTACTGAGAAATGTAAGACGAGGAGAGGATAGAGTTTGATGTCATGCCTGGTATGGGCAGCAGATGGCGATTCAGGCCCATAAACACATTTTTACTGGTGTTGCTGAGCTGTGTTCCTCTTTGGTCTCACTGCTACATCATCTGTCACAGGTTGTGTGGTTTCCTGTGAAAAGAGAGAATAATCCCATGTCTAGTTTTCTGATTTTGCAATAACGTGTTTTGTAACATGTGTATTTTTCTTGATGTCAGTATTGGGGTTTCCATTAAAATTGCAATATGAAATCTCCGTCAACGGGAACATAGAGTGGTTCTTATTTCCTGAAAAGCTGGCATTGCAGAAGTGATGCTTTTAACTGAGTCTTTCTTATTTGAAAACATGTCTTTTATTGTTTCTACGAAATCATTACAGTACTGTATATAGGGGTGTGTGTCTGTGCATCCACCACTGATTGCCTCTCTACTTTGCTCTCTTGCACTTTCCTCACATCAATGCGAGAGAGTCGACCATGTAATTATCTACCATTTATATCTAGAGCTGCCTCCATTCCTCCTCGACATCATCCTTCTCTCTCGCCTCTCTTGCATTAAGAGCCTCTTGTGGGATTAGAAAGAAAATGAGTGTATTTTGCTAAGTCAGTCAGTGACACTTGAGTAGGAGGAGCAAACTATTTTTGTCGAAACTGTGATGGGATTTGAGGCGATGCAGCTTCTTCTAATTCAGTGTATCCAAACAGAACTAATGTGAGTTTCTAAGCTTAGGCAAACAGGCAGAGTCAGCTTTTGGTGTAAGGATGGTGCAGCTCTGGAAAACTACAGTTAAGACTTGCCTCTTTTGAACTATTTTAGAGGGATTATAGAAATAATACATGGAAGCTCAGTTTTCTTTTGGTTGGTTAGATTCCGGTGCTGTATGAGAGACCATACAGTTATTACAATCTTAATCTGTGTGTGCTAGTGTAAAGCCATGTTGTACTACATTTATACATAACACTACTATCCATTAGAGTGTGTGAGTGAGAAAGACTGTCCTGTACATGCTGGATGATTTTCACACACGTACACAGACAGAGTGTATTTAAGTTTGCAGTATAATCTGAAGGAACCTTACAATTAGCATCCATTTATATCTTCCTGTACCAGCCTCGCCCTGCCTCCCTGCCCCTCATCTGGTGATTATTTTGGGACACGGAGGCGTACGCACTCCCACACTGTCTCTAAACCACCACTCACAGTGTGTGTGTGAGTGTGTGTGTGGCTGTTTGAGAGCAGCAGCGTTTCCAAGCGGCTCCCAAATGTTCCTTCCAATTTTATGCCAGGGCACTGTCTGTCTGTCTGCCGCCGCCGCAGCTTCACTCACCGTCCTTTGAAACATTTTCCCCTCTCTGCAGACTCCAGTTCAGTCTATGTGGGAGCTGAGCAGGATGCAGAGCAGGCTTTTGAATTATTTGAAGTGGGAAAGCTTAGAGAGAAGAAGAAAGATGGTGTCAAAGAAGTGGGTTTCCCAATCCCTGAGAAAAAGATTAGAAGCACACCAGAAATACTGACAGTGTGCACTTAAAAATGAAGGAAGAAGGGACACAGTTACTGAGAAAGCAACAGATGTAGGATCAAAGGCAGACCATGACATAAGAGATGTGTCTTAGGGGTGCAAAGAGAGAATGAAGGTAATAGGAGAGCAGAATAACTGGCTGACTTTTGGAAGACTGAGGAAGAGTCTGTGAGACGGATATCAGAGGAATGGCAAAAGTGTAAAGAAGAGCTGAAAAAGCAAACCTAACCTACATCAGAGTGAATACACTCTTCCAGCCTTAGCTACCAACCGGAGCACTTTCGTCGTTTCTTTCAGTACATGCTCATTATCTACGAGCCGCTCCCTCGCTATATAACTAAGTCACAGACTGTGATCACAAGGGCGGCATAAAGCAGCTTTCTAATTTCATCCACCCCACCCTTGGTGCAGCCTTCCAATCTTATAACCCAGCTCTTCTTATAAACTAAAGTTTTGGGCTGAAAATGGTTTGCTTACTTTTTCTTAGGTAGATAAAAATACAAAAAATGTCCCCTTCAGCAAGACATTTGATTGAGGACCGTTGCTGAAATCTTTCTCTTCTTTTGACAAGTGAGAAAACTGTCATAGTGTTGAGGGAACTTTCCCCTCCCCTGTGCAAAAAAGGTTTTTGTTTCAAGAAGCTGTTGTCACCCAAATATCTCCAAACTTTAAAAGAACGGTTTGACATTTATGGAAATGAGTGATTTTCGCAAGAAAGCACAGCTCTAAGCAGAATTGTTGATTTTCTCATCATTGTATGTAATCGTGGTGATGCCATCCGGAAACTGAGTTCTCTTCATGTTGAGGGCAGCAGTCGTGGGTATATAGCATGAACAGGAGGGGGCTGGGCACACCGCCCTGGGGGACTTCAGTGTTCAACAGTAGAGCGAAGGAGGTGTGACCACCCTTCTGAAAAGCCTGAGGTCTATTTGTAAGGATGTCCAATACTCAATCGCAGAGTGATACTCAAGCCTAAGGGGCTAAAGTTGCTAATCAGTTTCATGAGGGAGATTGTGTTGAATGCTGCACAAACCCCATTCTAATGTAAGTGTTGTTATTTTTCAGAGGTGCTAGGGCAATGTAGAAGGTATCTTTGAATGATCTGTTTGCTTTGTACTGTATGCAGAATGGTGTAGATCCAGGGTGGCTGTTGTTTTGTAGAACCAGAAGACTTTTTAGGTATACAATCGACTTGATGTCAGTGCTCGTCTTCACTTTTAGAAAGAGTCCTCTCACATCCACTTTGTATACTGACAGTGACTGGTCCTCTGGAGGCGGGGCAGACTGACAGCGGACTCTTTGTTGAAGAGATCAAAACGAGCATAAAAGGTGTTAAGCTCATCTGTCGCATATGTGCTTGTCCCTGCAATGTTATGGCATTTACAGGCTAGTCTTTTATCAGCATTTTCCCCTTAAATGCGTCTAGGTCTGGGGGAAATCAGCAGTACAGATTTGACTGAAAATAAGTTCATGCTACTGTTGATACATGTTCCTTTGCGTGATATGATACAGTAGGGATAGACTGCATGCGTAAATGGGACTTTAGTCAAAGTCTTCCCAGTCCTGGCTTGGCTAAAGTTTAAAAACCAGGTTAAACACTGTAATTAACCCCTGCCTTGACTTTAGTGGACACACACACTCACTCCTACCCACGCCTGCTCTCTATCTTGTCAACGTGAAAGCCACCCACACTCTCATTCAGCCCTTCTCAACCCTCTAATATCATCAATTATGGTTGGGCTGTTTTCATGTGGTGTGAGTGGTACGTGTGCTCAGAGAGTTAATGTATATGTATACATGCTGCTCGGAAACATATGTATTCCATATGAAATCTGTTAGGTGCACACTGTCATTATGTTTTCTAATAATAGTTAATGAGTAGATGTAGTCTTTGAATGGCTCAGGCTGTGGAAATGAAATCATGATAAGCGACGTCCTGTTCTGCAAATCATTCACATTCAATCCATTGCGTCCTGGCATATAGATGTGCACAAGTTCAGTGTTTTAATTATTCACTGTTTGCTGCAACTTAATAATAGATCATTAAGTAAGCATTATCACTATGCTGCTTTAATTGAATGCAATTAATTTAGCTTTTGTTGGCTAATCAGTTTATGTATTCCACCATTGAGGTCTGCCTGAAGCAAAACATTTTTCATGCTTCACTTAATTATCATGGCAGACCCTCCGTATTAGTCTTTTGTCCACATAGTGAGGTGCAAATTAGAAGACAACATTTACTTCAAGCACTATTAAAGAGGTTTGTATATACATTCTTTTAAATGTTATCCTTTTAAGGTATAACATTTCTTTATGTATTACAAAAGTTAAACATTAGCTAACATTTGCAAGAAAAAATTAATTCTCAAGTCACTTTAGACATGACAGAATTAAAGGACATATTTTGTACTTGTTATGAAGGAATACCAAAAGCAACAAGGAAAAAAAGCAGCAGCAGAAAATAAGCAAATATTTGGGTATTTTCTTAAAATGATATTGCCAGTCAAACTTTATGAATTGTATTGTTATTTCAAATCTATAATTGAAAAAAAGACCTGAATACGTAGATTCAACAATGTTTGACTAAACTGTGTAGTTTAAAAAAAGCAAACCCTGGCTTTCCTGTGGAATTTTATTTTGATATATTTAAAGTCCACTTAGGAGGCCTGTCAAACTGCTACTCCCAGACATTGTATCTTAGCAATTATTAGGTCAGGTGCCACTCCAAGCCTCCGTTTATCTTTCCATCATCACCAGAAGTCTAGGTAATCCATCCTCCTTAAAGATTTTATTTGCTTTGCTTTGACAGTGAGGCAGGAAATTGGATGGAGAGGCGCAGCATGGTACAAAACAAGATGAGAAAACACGGTATCTGCATTAGTAGATCCGTCTTCCCCCATTGCCTTAATCCTCTGCCCCATCTTTCTCATTTCACCCACTCAGACTCCCAGCGTTTCCCCCTTTTTATTCTACCATTGTGTCTCCTCTTCCATTTCCCTGCCTTTTGTGCCTTCCGTCACTTTTGGTCCATCCGTGCCATTCGTTTTTTTCCCTTTTTCCCCTTCTCTCAAATCTCCCCCTTCAAGCTCTCTCCATCTCTACCTCACGTCTTAATCTCTGTCTCCCCCTTCTCTCTCCCCCATTTTTACCTCCCCCATTGTGTATCTGGGTTGCTGACTGAACTAGTTCATGTCGTGCTTTCTTGCTGGTGGCGTCATGGCGCCTGTTTAATTGATGTGTTGTTATAGAGACAAGCTGCTTGTTGGATTCAGTCAGGTGGTAACAAAGTCTTCATATTTTGCCCTAAAACCAGAACAAGCTTAAAATCTAAATGTGATAAAAGCTTTCCATTACACAATGTGTTTGGAGTCACAAAATCGTATAATCTGTGTCTCACAATTCTGAAGGTATTTGTACTTTCCTTAAGTCTTTTTGATTTGTATTTTTATGCTACGTTTTAACTTATACTGCTCTACATTTCAGAGGGACCTATTGCTTTACACCACTTAATTTATTAAATGACTTTAAAATCCAGAGTCAAAGGTTCATGTAATGTATGAACAATTTAGTTACTGGTTATTTTCAGATTAAGATGTTTGAGTATATCAAATACAATGCATTGTTTTACAGTAAATAAAACTACCCAACTGATTACAAAAATGCATACAATAACCTCTTTTTCAGCCAGCTGCACCATATCAATAATCATAATACAAATCAGACTTTAAACACATACAAATCTGCACCTGGTGCAACTGTCATTACATAGCTTAGCAGCAGTGTGTTATCGAGTATTAACAACCTCTGTAATGTCCAAATTGACCAATCAGAATCGAGAATCCAACTAAGCTGTGTAACAATATATAATAATGTCCGGACTGAAGAACTCATTTACATACTGATTAGTTACAATTTCTTCAACATTCTTGTATACTTTACTATACTATACTCTAGAATGATTGAAGGAGTTTAACTTTTAAAATGTTGGTGTTATTTTATTTAAATACAAAACTGACTTCTACCCCTGATGTTTTCCCCATACAGTCTCACATTTTGTACAACTTTAGCTTTTGCCCTAATAACACTTATTTTTTCTGTAAAGTTAGAAAAGTGCTGTAAAGCACTGTTGAAGGAGCAGCACAATTACATTAACAAACCGGGGGACACTAATGAGAACGGACACTGACTCCTGGCTCCAGCAAGTCCCAGTCAGCAAAACAGCAAGGGGATAAGTAACTGTAATTAGCATAACAATACAAATCTCCTTACAAAATAATAAAATAACGGCTGTGATAGATGGCCATCATTACAAGGAAAGGAATGGGAATACATTTGCCAATTACCCAAAGTATTTTTCATCCCACTTCTGCTACTTGAAGCCCATTATATCATTCATCTAAAGTCTTGTGGGTCCAGTCCCCGCTGCAGGCGGTTCCACATCCCATCAACTACACATTTCTGCAAAGAGGGAAACATCTCAGTTTTACTAAATCGAAAAGCATAAAAGCCCCAAGTTGAAAGTTAACACAATACGTGTGTAAAAATGCAACATGTGTGTGGAAGTACACTTGTGTGTGTTAGTGTATTAGTGGTCTGTGTTTGCAGTCGTATGAATCATAGGGAAAGGTCAGTATTGCTTGTGGGGAGAAGAGACAGAAGTGATGAATAGCACTTTGGTACCATTTCCCTTGCAACACCTCAGGTTATATTGAACTGATTGAGTGTGTGTGAGACACAGGAAGAAAGAGTGTATAGAGGTGCATTTGAATACAATTGTTTTTGCACCTGAATTTGCTTGTGTTTTTCTGTTTGTGAATGAGCCGAGACAAAGTTAAGGGCAATATTTATGTGTTGTAAAGTATGTGTGCACACAAGTTACAACATTAATACAAATGGTTTGTGTTTGCTTACAAGTTGAAGCGGCGTGTAGATAGCTTTTAAAAACCGGGATAAAACGCAACTGAAATGTGTGCAAAAGGAGCTTAACCACATGCTCAGAGGAGCTAGAAGGAGACATAAGGAAATTATTGAACAGAACTTTTCTACAATGAACTCCAAGGAACTTTGGGACACTATGAAGGCAATCACAAATATGACTCCAGCTAAAAAAACTCTCTGTACCTCTGATGACCTGCAAAAAGCAAATGAACTGAATGACTTTTACGTGAGATTGGAAACCCAGGACTTCTCCTCTGAATGTACAGACATCTTAGAGACAATCTCTGCTACTGACCAGGATGAAAGGGTGGTGATTGACCCTTTAAAGGTCCAATCACTTTTCAAACACACCTGTACTAAGAAGGCCACAGGGCCAGAGGGCATCTCTGCATTCCTTCTCAAGACATTTGCAGAAGAACTGACATCAGCATGGTGTCCCATATTTCAAAAATCTGTTGATCTTCACACCATCCCCACCCTCTGGAAAAAATCAATAATAAAACCTGTCCCCAAAAAACCTTGTCCAAAGGTAAACAATGATTTTAGGCCTGTTGCATTGACATCCATTGTCATGAAATGTTTTGAGAGGATCATGGTGCCGCTGCTAAAGAAAGAGGTTGATGTACATTTAGACCCTTTTCAGTTTGCCTACAAGCAAGGGCGTGGCACAGACGATGCTCTAAATAGAATCACACACCTGGTCACTAAACACCTGGAAGACCCTAAGGCATATGTACGCCTACTGTTTGTGGATTTTAGCTCGGCTTTTAACACACTGCAGCCTCACATCTTGCTTCAAAAACTGATAAAGATCAGTATAAATCCTTTTATCTTGAAATAGCTTTTTCGTTTTTAAGCAATCGCATTCAGCATGTCAGGGTCAACAATGCCCTCTCAGAGCACCGGACCATCAGTACAGGAGCCATTATCCATTATCCAGTCCATTATCAGACAGGCAAAAAAAATTGTGTCTGATCCCACCCACATACTCCACCCAGAATTCCAGCTCCTACCTTCTGGTAGAAGATTCAGGGTTCCCAAGAGCAGGCTGAACCGCTATAAGCACTCATTCCTACCTATGTCCATTAAGCTTCTTAACATTCACATGAAATGAAATGTAGTCAAATGTAATGAAATGTACTTTTTGAGGGTTGTGCAATAGGTCGCCATTGTCAGTATGTGCGTCTGTGTATTGTGTTTGTTCAAATGGTGTATGACTGATGATATGTGTATGTCTCTTAATGTCCACTATGTTTGTATATGTACATGTATGCGGAACTGCAGGACGGAGTCCAGAACAAATTTCCTTACGGGGACAATAAAGTATATCGTATCGTAGATGATGAAGTATACACAATACGTTTGATTTGAGCTTTTTTTCAGTGGAGTTTCAAAGATGCCCGGTGTTCAACCTGACCTATAGCGTCTTAGCATCTATTATTGCAACAAAAAGAAAAATATACTTGTGATAATACGTTAAATCACTTAGGAAATTGCCTTGTCATTCGCCATTTGGTGTCTGCTGCCTGGTGTGTTGCAAACCTGCTGCAAGATCTCATGTTAGCTGTTCCCTAAGACATGTTTCATTGGCAGCTACTTCTCCTTTATGAACGTTTACTGAAGAATTACACAACTGCAACAACGGGCATAAGAATCTCAAACAAGAAAAACATTTCATTATTGGTGGAGATGTACGTCATAAATGACGTCTTAACAATTAAAGTAAATCACTTCTTCACACAGTACAGGAGCCCCCCAGGGTTGTGTGAGCTCCCCGGTCCTCTTCACACTGTACACAAACGACTGCACGAGAATCCACCCGGAGAATTATATCATCAAATTCTCAGATGATACAGCCATCCTTGGCTTAATGCACAAAGGCAGCAGTTCATCGGCTTATCACTCTGAAATAGAGAGATTTGTGCAGTGGTGTGATTTTAACCATCTAGTGCTGAATGTGAAGAAGACTGAGGAGATGGTGTGGGACCCAAAGGCAGTGGGTGACCTTAGGCCGGTGGTTATCCACAATGAACCCATAACTCAGGTCAGCTCCTATAAGTACCTTGGTGTCCATCTAGATAATACACTCAGCTGGAAGGCGCATGTTCAAGGTCTGTGCTCTAGACTTCAACAGCGATTGTACTTTCTGCGTCGACTACGGGCTTTCGGAGTCGACCAGAAGTTCATGTTACTGTTCTATCATGCAGTGTTGGAGAGCATCATGACGTATGGTATTACTGCCTGGTATGGTGACTTGACAGTGCAGTCAAAGTCACAGATCGCTCGCCTGGTACAGACTGCTATGAAAATTATGGGGGTTAAAAAACACCCATCTCTCCAAAACATATACGAGCAGTCCATTATCAGACAGGCAAAAAAAATTGTGTCTGATCCCACCCACATACTCCACCCAGAATTCCAGCTCCTACCTTCTGGTAGAAGATTCAGGGTTCCCAAGAGCAGGCTGAACCGCTATAAGCACTCATTCCTACCTATGTCCATTAAGCTTCTTAACATTCACATGAAATGAAATGTAGTGAAATGTAATGAAATGTACTTTTTGAGGGTTGTGCAATAGGTTGCCATTGTCAGTATGTGCGTCTGTGTATTGTGTTTGTTCAAATGGTGTATGACTGATGATATGTGTATGTCTCTTAATGTCCACTATGTTTGTATATGTACATGTATGCGGAACTGCAGGACGGAGTCCAGGACAAATTTCCTTACGGGGACAATAAAGTATATCGTATCGTAGATGATGAAGTATACACAATACGTTTGATTTGAGCTTTTTTTCAGTGGAGTTTCAAAGATGCCCGGTGTTCAACCTGACCTATAGCGTCTTAGCATCTATTATTGCAACAAAAAGAAAAATATACTTGTGATAATACGTTAAATCACTTAGGAAATTGCCTTGTCATTCGCCATTTGGTGTCTGCTGCCTGGTGTGTTGCAAACCTGCTGCAAGATCTCATGTTAGCTGTTCCCTAAGACATGTTTCATTGGCAGCTACTTCTCCTTTATGAACGTTTACTGAAGAATTACACAACTGCAACAACGGGCATAAGAATCTCAAACAAGAAAAACATTTCATTATTGGTGGAGATGTACGTCATAAATTACGTCTTAACAATTAAAGTAAATCACTTCTTCACACAGTACAGGAGCCCCCCAGGGTTGTGTGAGCTCCCCGGTCCTCTTCACACTGTACACAAACGACTGCACGAGAATCCACCCGGAGAATTATATCATCAAATTCTCAGATGATACAGCCATCCTTGGCTTAATGCACAAAGGCAGCAGTTCATCGGCTTATCACTCTGAAATAGAGAGATTTGTGCAGTGGTGTGATTTTAACCATCTAGTGCTGAATGTGAAGAAGACTGAGGAGATGGTGTGGGACCCAAAGGCAGTGGGTGACCTTAGGCCGGTGGTTATCCACAATGAACCCATAACTCAGGTCAGCTCCTATAAGTACCTTGGTGTCCATCTAGATAATACACTCAGCTGGAAGGCGCATGTTCAAGGTCTGTGCTCTAGACTTCAACAGCGATTGTACTTTCTGCGTCGACTCCGGGCTTTCGGAGTCGACCAGAAGTTCATGTTACTGTTCTATCATGCAGTGTTGGAGAGCATCATGACGTATGGTATTACTGCCTGGTATGGTGACTTGACAGTGCAGTCAAAGTCACAGATCGCTCGCCTGGTACAGACTGCTATGAAAATTATGGGGGTTAAAAAACACCCATCTCTCCAAAACATATACGAGCAGTCCATTATCAGACAGGCAAAAAAAATTGTGTCTGATCCCACCCACATACTCCACCCAGAATTCCAGCTCCTACCTTCTGGTAGAAGATTCAGGGTTCCCAAGAGCAGGCTGAAACTGTCACGATCTGTCTGTGTTGGGTTTTGTCTTGTCTTTTTCTGTCTTTGGTTTCCTGTTTTGTTTTGAAAAGTGTTCACCCCTGTCTTGCCTGATTGCCCGATTGTGTTCACCTGGTGCCCCTGTGTTTTCTCCTCCCTCCTCACCTGTGTCTTGTTTGTGTGATTGGTCTTGTGTGTATTTTAGTTCTGGTTTTTCTGTCTGTCATTGTTGGTTCATTGTTTGTAGTTGACTGTGTGTCACAGGGTAGTGTTCGGTGTTTCTACTTTGTACCTTGGAATAAAGGAATATTCTTGGAAATCTGCATTTGGGTCCTGCCTGCTTACTCAACCCTGACAGAATGAACCAACCAGAAATGGGCCCAGCAGATCCATTTGAGGTGGAATTACAACATTTTACCTTTTCTTTGGCTTGCTGCTATAGTAGGTGGAGGGGAGCGTCCAGTGTTCAGCAGAGAGAGGCTGCTCTGGCAGAGGCTCACCAGGTGGCAACAGTGGATCCATCTTTAGTTAAGTTCTTACCTGACTGGATTTTGGATTTCCTGTCGACGTGTGATTCCCGGCCTGCTAGCCCCAGGCATGCTAGCCCCCTGCCTCCCAACTCCCAACCTGACACCATACGTCTCGGTGTGTTCCGTCTGAAGTCAACCCCTGCTCCCCATTTCCTGCTCCTGTCCAGGAGCCGTTCTCGGGCACTCGTCTGGCTTTTGGAGGTCCACGGAGCCTCCAAAAGGCTCCTAGGAGAAGGAGTCGCAAGTCCAGGCTAGCAGCCCGACCCCCAGAAGCCATGCTTTGGGCTCCAGTACAGGCCCCAGCAGCCATGGTTCCGTCTCCAGAACCGGCCCACACAGCCATGGTTCCAGCCCCAGTTCTGGCCCCAACAGCCATGGTTCCGGCTCCAGAACCGGCCCATGCAGCCATGGTTCCAGCCCCAGTTCTGGCCCCGGCAGCCATGGTTCCGCCCTCTGTTCCGTTCCAGCACGCCATTTCTCAGGAACATGAGCAGGCGTGGCGAGACTTTGAGGAAAGCCAGCGGTCCTTGGCTCTATGCTTCCCGGGCCTCGCTGCTCGGGTCTCGACTTTGACGTCTTCTGCTGCATTTCCTGCCTCCTCCAGTCCACCTGTGGATTCCACTCCAGCCCCTCGTGTCCTGTCGGTGGTCCGGCCGACTCCAGCACCTCGTGTCCTGTCGGTGGTCCGGCCGACTCCAGCACCCCGTCTCCTGTCGGTGGTCCGGCCGACTCCAGCCCCCCGTCTCCTGTCGGTGGTCCGGCCGACTCCAGCACCCCCGTCTCCTGTCGGTGGTCCGGCCGACTCCAGCACCCCGTGTCCTGTCGGTGGTCCGGCCGACTCCAGCACCCCGTGTCCTGTCGGTGGTCCGGCCGACTCCAGCACCTCGTGTCCTGTCGGTGGTCCGGCCGACTCCAGCACCTCGTGTCCTGTCGGTGGTCCGGCCGACTCCCGCACCCCGTGTTTTGTCAGTGGTTCGGCCCACTCCAGCCCCTCGTGTCCCGTCGGTGGTCCGGCCGACTCCAGCACCCCGTCTCCTGTTGGCTCTCCGGCCGACGCCAGCCCCCCGTGTCCTGTTGGCTCTACGGCCGACGCCTACCCCATGTCCTGTCCCGTTGGGGGTCCCACCGACAACTCTCCTGCCGAGGGTCCTGCCAACTCCACGTCCAGTATCGTTGGAGATCCTGCCAACACCTGTTCCGCTGTGGGCCCTGCCAACCCCAGATTCTGTCCTGTTGGGGGTCCCGCTGACTGCTGCTCCGCCGGGTTTCCTGTCGACACCTGTTCCGCTGTGGGTCCTGCCAACCCCATGTCCTGTCCTGTTGGGGGCCCCGCCGACACCTGCTCCGCTGGATTTCCTGCCAACACCAGATCCTGTCCTGTTGGGGGTCCCGCCGACACCTGTCCCGCCGGGGGTCCTGCCAACTCTGTGTCCTGTTCCGTTGGGGGTCCAGTCGACACCAGCCCTTGCTCCATCCGGGGTCCCATTGACACCAGCCCTTGTCATGTTCGGGATCCCGTCTACGCCTGTCCCGTCGGCTCCGGTTCCTGTCCGGCCGATACTGGGTCCTGCCCGGCCTCCGGAGCTGTCCCGTCGGCGCCTTCCTGCCCGGCCTCCGGAGCTGTCCCGTCGGCGCCTTCCTGCCCAGCCTCCGGAGCTGTCCCGTCGGCGCCTTCCTGCCCGGCCTCCGGAGCTGTCCCGTCGGCGCCTTCCTGCCCGGCCTCCGGAGCTGTCCCGTCGGCGCCTTCCTGCCCGGCCTCCGGAGCTGTCCCGTCGGCGTCTTCCTGCTCGTCCTCCGGAGTTGTCCCGTCGGCACCTTCCTGCCCGGCCTCCGGAGCTGTCCCGTCAGCGCCTTCCTGCCCGTCCTCCGGAGCTGTCCCGTAGACGTCTTCTTGTTCGCCCTCGAGCCCGGCTCCCTGAGTGCCGTGGTCTTCGCCCTCGAGCCCGGCCTCCTGACTCTCCCAACCACTGCCTTCGCTCTCATGCCCGGGTCCCTGAGTTCGCCCGCTGTGGCCTTCGCCCCTTTTTGGACTCTGCCTTGCTCCCGGGCCGTCTGCCCGGGACCCCTTCCGGGCCCGTCCTCCGGACCCCCTCCACCCAACCTGTTGGTCCTGGTTGTGCGTCCCTCCTCCAGACCCCCTCCACCCACCCTGTTGGTCCTGGTTGTGCGTCCCTCCTCCAGACCCCCTCCACCCACCCTGTTGGTCCTGGTTGTGCGTCCCTCCTCCAGACCCCCTCCACCCACCCTGTTGGTCCTGGTTGTGCGTCCCTCCTCCAGACCCCCTCCACCCACCCTGTTGGTCCTGGTTGTGCGTCCCTCCTCCAGACCCCCTCCACCCACCCTGCTGGAGTGTTTTGGACTTTTTGGGACTTTTTGGGACGTCTGGGATCCGTCCCTTGAGGGGGGGGTACTGTCACGATCTGTCTGTGTTGGGTTTTGTCTTGTCTTTTTCTGTCTTTGTTTTCCTGTTTTGTTTTGAAAAGTGTTCACCCCTGTCTTGCCCGATTGTGTTCACCTGGTGCCCCTGTGTTTTCTCCTCCCTCCTCACCTGTGTCTTGTTTGTGTGATTGGTCTTGTGTGTATTTTAGTTCTGGTTTTTCTGTCTGTCATTGTTGGTTCATTGTTTGTAGTTGACTGTGTGTCACAGGGTAGTGTTCGGTGTTTCTACTTTGTACCTTGGAATAAAGGAATATTCTTGGAAATCTGCATTTGGGTCCTGCCTGCTTACTCAACCCTGACAGAAACGCTATAAGCACTCATTCCTACCTATGTCCATTAAGCTTCTTAACATTCACATGAAATGAAATGTAGTCAAATGTAATGAAATGTACTTTTTGAGGGTTGTGCAATAGGTCGCCATTGTCAGTATGTGCGTCTGTGTATTGTGTTTGTTCAAATGGTGTATGACTGATGATATGTGTATGTCTCTTAATGTCCACTATGTTTGTATATGTACATGTATGCGGAACTGCAGGACGGAGTCCAGAACAAATTTCCTTACGGGGACAATAAAGTATATCGTATCGTAGATGATGAAGTATACACAATACGTTTGATTTGAGCTTTTTTTCAGTGGAGTTTCAAAGATGCCCGGTGTTCAACCTGACCTATAGCGTCTTAGCATCTATTATTGCAACAAAAAGAAAAATATACTTGTGATAATACGTTAAATCACTTAGGAAATTGCCTTGTCATTCGCCATTTGGTGTCTGCTGCCTGGTGTGTTGCAAACCTGCTGCAAGATCTCATGTTAGCTGTTCCCTAAGATATGTTTCATTGGCAGCTACTTCTCCTTTATGAACGTTTACTGAAGAATTACACAACTGCAACAACGGGCATAAGAATCTCAAACAAGAAAAACATTTCATTATTGGTGGAGATGTACGTCATAAATTACGTCTTAACAATTAAAGTAAATCACTTCTTCACACAGTACAGGAGCCCCCCCAGGGTTGTGTGAGCTCCCCGGTCCTCTTCACACTGTACACAAACGACTGCACGAGAATCCACCCGGAGAATTATATCATCAAATTCTCAGATGATACAGCCATCCTTGGCTTAATGCACAAAGGCAGCAGTTCATCGGCTTATCACTCTGAAATAGAGAGATTTGTGCAGTGGTGTGATTTTAACCATCTAGTGCTGAATGTGAAGAAGACTGAGGAGATGGTGTGGGACCCAAAGGCAGTGGGTGACCTTAGGCCGGTGGTTATCCACAATGAACCCATAACTCAGGTCAGCTCCTATAAGTACCTTGGTGTCCATCTAGATAATACATTCAGCTGGAAGGCGCATGTTCAAGGTCTGTGCTCTAGACTTCAACAGCGATTGTACTTTCTGCGTCGACTCCGGGCTTTCGGAGTCGACCAGAAGTTCATGTTACTGTTCTATCATGCAGTGTTGGAGAGCATCATGACGTATGGTATTACTGCCTGGTATGGTGACTTGACAGTGCAGTCAAAGTCACAGATCGCTCGCCTGGTACAGACTGCTATGAAAATTATGGGGGTTAAAAAACACCCATCTCTCCAAAACATATACGAGCAGTCCATTATCAGACAGGCAAAAAAAAATTGTGTCTGATCCCACCCACATACTCCACCCAGAATTCCAGCTCCTACCTTCTGGTAGAAGATTCAGGGTTCCCAAGAGCAGGCTGAACCGCTATAAGCACTCATTCCTACCTATGTCCATTAAGCTTCTTAACATTCACATGAAATGAAATGTAGTGAAATGTAATGAAATGTACTTTTTGAGGGTTGTGCAATAGGTCGCCATTGTCAGTATGTGCGTCTGTGTATTGTGTTTGTTCAAATGGTGTATGACTGATGATATGTGTATGTCTCTTAATGTCCACTATGTTTGTATATGTACATGTATGCGGAACTGCAGGACGGAGTCCAGAACAAATTTCCTTACGGGGACAATAAAGTATATCGTATCGTAGATGATGAAGTATACACAATACGTTTGATTTGAGCTTTTTTTCAGTGGAGTTTCAAAGATGCCCGGTGTTCAACCTGACCTATAGCGTCTTAGCATCTATTATTGCAACAAAAAGAAAAATATACTTGTGATAATACGTTAAATCACTTAGGAAATTGCCTTGTCATTCGCCATTTGGTGTCTGCTGCCTGGTGTGTTGCAAACCTGCTGCAAGATCTCATGTTAGCTGTTCCCTAAGACATGTTTCATTGGCAGCTACTTCTCCTTTATGAACGTTTACTGAAAAATTACACAACTGCAACAACGGGCATAAGAATCTCAAACAAGAAAAACATTTTATTATTGGTGGAGATGTACGTCATAAATGACGTCTTAACAATTAAAGTAAATCGCTTCTTCACACAGTACAGGAGCCCCCCAGGGTTGTGTGAGCTCCCCGGTCCTCTTCACACTGTACACAAACGACTGCACGAGAATCCACCCGGAGAATTATATCATCAAATTCTCAGATGATACAGCCATCCTTGGCTTAATGCACAAAGGCAGCAGTTCATCGGCTTATCACTCTGAAATAGAGAGATTTGTGCAGTGGTGTGATTTTAACCATCTAGTGCTGAATGTGAAGAAGACTGAGGAGATGGTGTGGGACCCAAAGGCAGTGGGTGACCTTAGGCCGGTGGTTATCCACAATGAACCCATAACTCAGGTCAGCTCCTATAAGTACCTTGGTGTCCATCTAGATAATACACTCAGCTGGAAGGCGCATGTTCAAGGTCTGTGCTCTAGACTTCAACAGCGATTGTACTTTCTGCGTCGACTCCGGGCTTTCGGAGTCGACCAGAAGTTCATGTTACTGTTCTATCATGCAGTGTTGGAGAGCATCATGACGTATGGTATTACTGCCTGGTATGGTGACTTGACAGTGCAGTCAAAGTCACAGATCGCTCGCCTGGTACAGACTGCTATGAAAATTATGGGGGTTAAAAAACACCCATCTCTCCAAAACATATACGAGCAGTCCATTATCAGACAGGCAAAAAAAATGGTGTCTGATCCCACCCACATACTCCACCCAGAATTCCAGCTCCTACCTTCTGGTAGAAGATTCAGGGTTCCCAAGAGCAGGACGAACCGCTATAAGCACTCATTCCTACCTATGTCCATTAAGCTTCTTAACATTCACATGAAATGAAATGTAGTCAAATGTAATGAAATGTACTTTTTGAGGGTTGTGCAATAGGTCGCCATTGTCAGTATGTGCGTCTGTGTATTGTGTTTGTTCAAATGGTGTATGACTGATGATATGTGTATGTCTCTTAATGTCCACTATGTTTGTATATGTACATGTATGCGGAACTGCAGGACGGAGTCCAGAACAAATTTCCTTACGGGGACAATAAAGTATATCGTATCGTAGATGATGAAGTATACACAATACGTTTGATTTGAGCTTTTTTTCAGTGGAGTTTCAAAGATGCCCGGTGTTCAACCTGACCTATAGCGTCTTAGCATCTATTATTGCAACAAAAAGAAAAATATACTTGTGATAATACGTTAAATCACTTAGGAAATTGCCTTGTCATTCGCCATTTGGTGTCTGCTGCCTGGTGTGTTGCAAACCTGCTGCAAGATCTCATGTTAGCTGTTCCCTAAGACATGTTTCATTGGCAGCTACTTCTCCTTTATGAACGTTTACTGAAGAATTACACAACTGCAACAACGGGCATAAGAATCTCAAACAAGAAAAACATTTCATTATTGGTGGAGATGTACGTCATAAATTACGTCTTAACAATTAAAGTAAATCACTTCTTCACACAGTACAGGAGCCCCCCAGGGTTGTGTGAGCTCCCCGGTCCTCTTCACACTGTACACAAACGACTGCATGAGAATCCACCCGGAGAATTATATCATCAAATTCTCAGATGATACAGCCATCCTTGGCTTAATGCACAAAGGCAGCAGTTCATCGGCTTATCACTCTGAAATAGAGAGATTTGTGCAGTGGTGTGATTTTAACCATCTAGTGCTGAATGTGAAGAAGACTGAGGAGATGGTGTGGGACCCAAAGGCAGTGGGTGACCTTAGGCCGGTGGTTATCCACAATGAACCCATAACTCAGGTCAGCTCCTATAAGTACCTTGGTGTCCATCTAGATAATACACTCAGCTGGAAGGTGCATGTTCAAGGTCTGTGCTCTAGACTTCAACAGCGATTGTACTTTCTGCGTCGACTCCGGGCTTTCGGAGTCGACCAGAAGTTCATGTTACTGTTCTATCATGCAGTGTTGGAGAGCATCATGACGTATGTATTACTGCCTGGTATGGTGACTTGACAGTGCAGTCAAAGTCACAGATCGCTCGCCTGGTACAGACTGCTATGAAAATTATGGGGGTTAAAAAACACCCATCTCTCCAAAACATATACGAGCAGTCCATTATCAGACAGGCAAAAAAAATTGTGTCTGATCCCACCCACATACTCCACCCAGAATTCCAGCTCCTACCTTCTGGTAGAAGATTCAGGGTTCCCAAGAGCAGGCTGAACCGCTATAAGCACTCATTCCTACCTATGTCCATTAAGCTTCTTAACATTCACATGAAATGAAATGTAGTGAAATGTAATGAAATGTACTTTTTGAGGGTTGTGCAATAGGTCGCCATTGTCAGTATGTGCGTCTGTGTATTGTGTTTGTTCAAATGGTGTATGACTGATGATATGTGTATGTCTCTTAATGTCCACTATGTTTGTATATGTACATGTATGCGGAACTGCAGGACGGAGTCCAGAACAAATTTCCTTACGGGGACAATAAAGTATATCGTATCGTAGATGATGAAGTATACACAATACGTTTGATTTGAGCTTTTTTTCAGTGGAGTTTCAAAGATGCCCGGTGTTCAACCTGACCTATAGCGTCTTAGCATCTATTATTGCAACAAAAGAAAAATATACTTGTGATAATACGTTAAATCACTTAGGAAATTGCCTTGTCATTCGCCATTTGGTGTCTGCTGCCTGGTGTGTTGCAAACCTGCTGCAAGATCTCATGTTAGCTGTTCCCTAAGACATGTTTCATTGGCAGCTACTTCTCCTTTATGAACGTTTACTGAAGAATTACACAACTGCAACAACGGGCATAAGAATCTCAAACAAGAAAAACATTTCATTATTGGTGGAGATGTACGTCATAAATGACGTCTTAACAATTAAAGTAAATCGCTTCTTCACACAGTACAGGAGCCCCCCAGGGTTGTGTGAGCTCCCCGGTCCTCTTCACACTGTACACAAACGACTGCACGAGAATCCACCCGGAGAATTATATCATCAAATTCTCAGATGATACAGCCATCCTTGGCTTAATGCACAAAGGCAGCAGTTCATCGGCTTATCACTCTGAAATAGAGAGATTTGTGCAGTGGTGTGATTTTAACCATCTAGTGCTGAATGTGAAGAAGACTGAGGAGATGGTGTGGGACCCAAAGGCAGTGGGTGACCTTAGGCCGGTGGTTATCCACAATGAACCCATAACTCAGGTCAGCTCCTATAAGTACCTTGGTGTCCATCTAGATAATACACTCAGCTGGAAGGCGCATGTTCAAGGTCTGTGCTCTAGACTTCAACAGCGATTGTACTTTCTGCGTCGACTCCGGGCTTTCGGAGTCGACCAGAAGTTCATGTTACTGTTCTATCATGCAGTGTTGGAGAGCATCATGACGTATGGTATTACTGCCTGGTATGGTGACTTGACAGTGCAGTCAAAGTCACAGATCGCTCGCCTGGTACAGACTGCTATGAAAATGATGGGGGTTAAAAAACACCCATCTCTCCAAAACATATACGAGCAGTCCATTATCAGACAGGCAAACAAAATTGTGTCTGATCCCACCCACATACTCCACCCAGAATTCCAGCTCCTACCTTCTGGTAGAAGATTCAGGGTTCCCAAGAGCAGGCTGAACCGCTATAAGCACTCATTCCTACCTATGTCCATTAAGCTTCTTAACATTCACATGAAATGAAATGTAGTGAAATGTAATGAAATGTACTTTTTGAGGGTTGTGCAATAGGTCGCCATTGTCAGTATGTGCGTCTGTGTATTGTGTTTGTTCAAATGGTGTATGACTGATGATATGTGTATGTCTCTTAATGTCCACTATGTTTGTATATGTACATGTATGCGGAACTGCAGGACGGAGTCCAGAACAAATTTCCTTACGGGGACAATAAAGTATATCGTATCGTAGATGATGAAGTATACACAATACGTTTGATTTGAGCTTTTTTTCAGTGGAGTTTCAAAGATGCCCGGTGTTCAACCTGACCTATAGCGTCTTAGCATCTATTATTGCAACAAAAAGAAAAATATACTTGTGATAATACGTTAAATCACTTAGGAAATTGCCTTGTCATTCGCCATTTGGTGTCTGCTGCCTGGTGTGTTGCAAACCTGCTGCAAGATCTCATGTTAGCTGTTCCCTAAGATATGTTTCATTGGCAGCTACTTCTCCTTTATGAACGTTTACTGAAGAATTACACAACTGCAACAACGGGCATAAGAATCTCAAACAAGAAAAACATTTCATTATTGGTGGAGATGTACGTCATAAATGACGTCTTAACAATTAAAGTAAATCACTTCTCGTTTTGCTGTTGGCTTTTAGTTTCTAATGACAGCTTAGTGCCACCTTTGGTAACATCGGCATCATACATCCGTCATTCAGGGTGCATTTATATGGAATTTCAATAAGATCAAGCAGGAAACATGCTGGGATGCTGCGTTTGTCCCTAATAGATCTGATTGGTTTCAGCCTCCTGATTGATATGCGGCTCCATTTCAATGCTGGTCAATAACCCAGCAGGTTGGAGCTTTCCCCACCTCGTCTGAATCTTTTGTATGTGTGTTTGAGTGTAATACAGTATCAGACCATGACAGTTTAAATGCATGCATCTGCTTAAAAGTATGTCTTTTATTTAAACGGATAGATGTTGCAATAGTAGCTAGAGAACACAGTGTGTGTGTGTGTTTGTGCCCATAACAATCGGCCCCATTTAAGCACTTAGCCATCGACATTTGGTGTGATTGATGGTGGCCTAACGGCAAGATGGCAAAGCGACAAATGCACTTGTATGTCTGCTAAAGCCTTATTAACCTTGTGTGGACAGAAAGAAAACCATCAAGGAGAGGGAATTCGACCATGTATGTATCAGTGATTCTGAATCCATGTGTGGTTTTAATTAGCCTGAACATGACTTTATGGAAGAAGGAAAGAATGTATTATCGTGCCTATTTCAGCTGGTGTGAGAGAGATACGGTGTATTGTAGCGGCGGCGCTCATCTTTTCCCTTTCAAATTATCAAGGCTCATTTGCTTGCAATCCTCCTCATCATCATTTAGTTGTGTTTTACAGCTCCCCTATGGACCATACTCAGCATGACTTACAATTGCTTCCTTGGCCTGACACAATGAGTGCGAGGCGACTTGGTAATAATCAGCAGCCAACAACGCTGTAAGATTAGAGATGGAGCAGAATGCCTTCATTAGTATAGTCTTCTGTGTAATCATGGCCAATATTTGAGCTGTGTTCCTGAGCACACGAGAGGATTCTGAAATGAGATTTGGGGTTTTGACCTTTATTTACCGAAGATAGTTTCTCTAATCACAGTTGCTCCTTTCTAGCTACAAAATAATATCAGTCGGTGATAGTGTTAGTGGTTGAATTTTGTCTATAGACCTTGTGATCCTCTCAGGAAAGCTCTACTATATGTTATTCCAAGAAGTGAAAGTGATGTGAATGTAGTTTAGAAATGAGAAGTCAATTATTTTTTTCACTGGTTGTGAAATTGGTGTAGAACGGTCGACAAGGTCAGAAAGAGTTTGGTTCATCTTGGCTATGAAGAACTGTTCAACATTTTGTTTTTCTACTGAGGATATAGTCGACTCGAGCCCTATCCCCTCCTTTGAGTGCTGTAAATGGAGTCTTCACTTTCCCAAGGGATCGTACGCGTTGGCAGATACAATAACATAGTAAATGCTTGAATGGGACCAAAGTAGACGCTGATTGCTTCATTATTGTACAGCCAGTTCACTGTGCAATCAATTCACTACATAATGATAAGATTTAGCAAATAATCTGTCCATTGTCACTTTAAACAAAGAATGTAAAATCTGTTTATTAGAAGTTGGTTTATGTTACCTATGAACAAAGCCAAGCTAACTGTTTTTCAAAGCGTTCATGCTAAGCTAACTAGCTGTTAGCTTCGTATTTACAAAACAGACATGAGAGGGGACAGTACATCCACAATTCTCTGCTGGTACAGTTGGTTGCCCCTGTCATGTATCAAATAATCCTCCTACCATAAAATTAAACACATGTTGCATTTCTGAATACAAAATGAAAGGAATTGTGTGTTATTGGTGCTTACTGTTAGGTACAATGAATGCAGCCTGGTGCAGCTTGTATCGAGTACAAAGGGGATTGTTGTAGGGAACATCAACAGGGGCCAAATCAGTGTGAAGAAACCTAGCCTACTTTTTAACTGGCTTTTGTGCTGTGCCAACTAGTCTTTTTGTCTGCTAAAAGAGTCTGTAATACATGAAAGAGACCAGGGAGTCAGTCCAAAACCAGCTTGAAAAATACGCTCTTAAGAAGAGTTTTTACAGGTGTCACCTTGGTACTAAAGGAAATGTTAGTTTGCTACCTTTTTAGTTTTTACGCTGGGGCCGATGTAACTTAATTATTCATTTGGATTTGAGGGGTCAATGGACCCCTGGGAGCCGGCTGTCATCTTGGCACCAAGTAATAGGCATCACCTGAAAATGGGTGTGACCTTGGCTAATTAAATGTGGTATTTCTGAAGTAATCTGTGTAAAACATGTGACAATTCTCATTATTTCTCCTGACAAAGGAATTGGTAAAGGAAAATTAAAAACACGAGTAGTTCGTATAGGAGAAGGCTTTTCTCATTTGCCAAAGAAAGGTATTGGACCTGAGCGACATTCTAGTATACCAATTGCCTATTGTATGCACATAATGTATTCCACTATTAAGTTGTGATCAGATAAATAATAACCACATTTAGATCTCATAAATCATCTTGTTGTATGACGAAGACGACAGTTTTATATCAAGTTAGAGAAGCAACTTAATATTTAATGGAAAACAGAATGTAACCTCCGGGCAGAAACTGTTCACACTTCATGGTATTCTGCTATATTACAGAAATAAGACGGAGGGATCCGATTATTCTCTCATTGCCATAGAAACTGCATGGGAAAAATGTAGCTTTCTCTGTTTCATTGTGGTTTGATTTGCAGTGTAGTAGTGAGGCAGGCAGAAGCACTACGAGATGATGGGGGAGGGTTACTAGGCGCTGAATCTGGGATGCTTTGATGTTGTGCAGGGAGGAGGGAAACAGCAGCGGTGGGATCGCATTCCCAGTAATCTCAATACATGGAACAGGATTCTGGTACAGTGACGTAAAACTCGATCTATAATTATTTATTTAGCTTGTTCTCACATTGAATTCATTAGTTGTTTTTTGATTGCCTTTTGTCTGCAGTGTGGGTGTTAGACTCTTGTTTCTGTGATGTATAACCTTTACCTTCAATCAATTGGGACTCTCCATTTGAATGACACAAGCTATCTCAGTGGTTAATTTTCTAGCAGCTAATCAATGAATTGAGGAATTGAATGTTAAAATGAAAAATAGAGTTCCCGATACAGTATTTTTTTATTTTGGAAGAAAAATATTCTTGGTGATGTTTTCATCATTGTTTTCTTTGGCAATATAAATTAAACTATTGTAATTGAAGCCTGTATGTTACTGTGGGAACACATTCCTGGAACTTTTTCTATGTAAGTCATAAATCTCTGGAGAAACATTTGTTGTGAAAGCTTTTTTCTTAGCATTTTGTACCATTTTGTTCAATGGATATATGGGGAGAAGAAAACAACAACAGATTAGGTTGTTGATCTAATGCCGCAATCGTTATGGATTAGTTAAATTAAACAACAAAAAACGTAGTCGAGAAACTCAATATGTTCGGTTGGGTGTCCTTGTTTTAATAGTTTAAATATTAATTAAAGCCCTCGGAGATTGTAGACTTTTGGCAAGTACATATCTCGCAATGTTAAGGACAGTGAAGGTTCATTTGTGTATCCAGCCTGTGGTGCTGATCCACTCCTGTTTTCTACTGATGATTTATTTTTTGGTCCATGTAACAAACTGCCACCAAGTTCCATGAACATCGGGGAACTTTAAACATAAGTCCTTGATGGATGTTATCATTTGGTCTAGGAAAGGGAAACGTATCTGGCCAATGCTGACTTTCAGTATGAAACGGTTAACCAGCATCAGCTCCCGTTTTGTTAATGGTTAACGTTTTGTTGACCCACCCTCCTTGACTTCCTCCCTCTGTGGACAAGTATTGTCAGTTTATTCTTAGCATGACCAACTGTAGCTTATTCCTCTTTACTACACAGCTCTATTGTTGTCCAAAAACACACCCACCTTCATGACTGTGGGTACGGTAGTTTATTATGAGCCTTAAACAGGGTACAAACTTACTTAAAGCTTTTGGACTTTCCATGGGATTTCTTGACGATAACAAAACCAGAGACTAAAGGGTACATTTGCTATTGTTTCTATGTTTCTCTTTCTAAGTGACTACAGGGACATCAGTTCTGTAATTCAGTTCAGTATTGAGAAATAACTCTTCTTGACACACCAAGCAGCCTGTGACGTAATTGGGCAATCCTGCACGGTCAAGTGACACCACATAATAAGTGTCATTATGGAAAAAAACCCCGCTTTTCTTTACCTTTGGCTTGATCCGCTTTGTTTCTGTCATGTGACAACGGTGGACCGCCCACCATGTTATTCATAAATGAATAATGTGCTTTAATATAAAATGCAAGACCATTCACAGAATCCTCACTGTAATACAAGTCTGTGTGGGTGCATGTGTATGTCTGCACATGTGATTATGTGCTCTGTTCTTTCATGCATATTTTGTTTTGGTGTGTGTGCAAATGTACTCGTTTGTCCGGCTATGAATTTGCAGTTATGCATTTAGCTGGAATGTGTATGGACGTGTGTATGTTCTCTCAGCGAATGTAAGAGTTTGGCTGTAATTGTTCAGTGTCAGTGTGTGCATGCTTGTGTGTGTGTGTGTGTGTGTGTGTGTGTGTGTGTGTGTGTGTGTGTGTGTGTGTGTGTGTGTGTGTGTGTGTGTGTGTGTGTGAGATGTCCCCCTCGGGGTGTGAATTAGCTTGCGGTGTAGAGGCCATGCTTCACGCTGAGACAGAACTCTGATCAACTGTGTCCAAAAGATGGATAATGTAAAAGTACTCCTCTTTTCTCTCTCATTATTTACATTGACTCCAGCTGCTCTCCTCTTCCCATTTTCACACAACCCACCCCTTCCTCTGTCTCCCTCCTTTTTCTCCCTTCTCCTCTTTTGGCCTTCATCTTTTCATTTCTCCCATTATTTATTTTTTTGTTGTTGTCCACCTTTCCATTATTCTCACTTCTCTCCCTCATCCATCTCTCATCCCCTCACACCCCTGTCTAGTCTCATCGGAGGTTATCCTTCTTTTCCTCTTCCTCTGTAGACACTAAATAAACTCCCATCCAAACTACATACTTTAAGGTCTCTCTCACAAGTCAAGTAATAAGTATACCTGTGTCTGTAATGATAATTTGACTCCTTTCCAACTTTCTTACATGCATTTAATCTAAATTTGTATGAAACAATTACTCAAACATAGGAACAGCAGCTCTTGTCAATTGTACTGCGTGAGTTTGTTGGGTTCCTTTTTTGAGAAAGAAAATAAATCAAAATTGATCTACCAAATAAATAATGTGAGGCCGCTTTTGACGTTAGCTTGGCTGTTTGAAAATGGCAGGTGCAGGTTGTGAATTTGGCTCGGGTGAAGATTGATTCTGACTAACTGAGTTGGTACAATGCCAAGTAACAGGTAGACTCATTCAACTTTTGTAAATGCAAAATTGTGTGAGTTGAGTAGAGATAGGCCTTACCCTAAAGAGGAAATGCGGCCAAAGAAGAGGAATGACTTGCAACAACAGGACGCAAATAAAATATTGTGTATTTCAGGGTTGTCACCTTAACTGCTTGGCCACCAGGGAAGCATATCATTCCAAACGGTTAGATTTTTGTGAGAATTAGCTGCTTTTAAAAAAATTATTTTTATGGTTTTGGACTTTGGCACATCAGAGATATTTTTAGATGCAGCCCTGAACTTTTCAATTTTCCTCTTATGTCTCATCTCCTCTCCAATGATCTGCGTTTATCACATTCACCCTCCAACACAGAGGCACAAACACACACAGTTATAGCCTCTGTCTATCTATCTCTCTCTGTCTTATTCCTCCACTCATCCTCCCTCCGTCTCTCTCTATCTCTCTTTTTTTTTCTTTTTTCTTTCCTTTTCCCCCTCTCTATCTTGTTGTTGCACTAGAAAGCCAGAGAACGAGAGAGAGAGAGAGAGAGAAAAAGAGAGAGAGAGAGAGAGAGAGAGAGAGAGAGAGAGAGAGAGAGGTGAAGTGCGCGTGCTCTGTCGCCGCTGTTTCAGAGCAGAGGAGCTTTTACTCAGCTGCTGATGAGGGACGGAGGGAAGGATGCACAGATAGAGGGATGAATGAATGAATGATCCCGACCCGGGCTTCTTCCAGAGAACCGAAGACTCAAACCACGTGTGTATTACTATTCTTATTCATTGTGCGTGCATTCTGATTGCTTTGATGTCATATGTGAGCCGTTTGTGTGACACGAGACAGTCGGTAAGTGTCCACGCACGCCGTATGTGAAGCCCGTTAATTGAAGAGATCGGTGCATGCGTGCGTAAATAAGGAGCGCAAAACCTGTCGGTACGCGATCAAGTGAAGGGAGAGACGAGCGAAAAGGAAAGTGATCTTATAGAAAAGGGAGGGAGAGGAATGTACCGGACAGCAATGCATGACCGCGGGTCTCTCTGAGCTGAGCCCCCTGTCCCTGTCCGCGAGACGCATCCAGTACCGCTCCAATTCACCCCACAGCGCAGTTTCCTCTCCGCGCTGGAAGAAGGGTGAGTGACAGTGAAGCTGCAGGGCTTTCACCCCTTGGACCGGGGCTGCGGTGCCGGTGGCCGGGGAGGGAGCATGATGAGATTAAGGTCAGGGTATAGTGGACGCATCCGGGTCTAAAGGGACTGAGCACTCGGTCAGCCAGGGTGCAAGAGGAGATAGGCGAGGGCAGCACATAGATGCACTGAGAATGGGATGTTGATGAAGGCATTTGAACGGTGAGAGAGCATGATGATGATGACAATTGAAATGCAGTCGATTGGATTATTTGATTCAAATAAGAGCTCTATAGAGGTAGGAATGATTAAATTGTAATGCTTTTTTAAGACATTATTCGTGCTGTGCCGATCATGGCACTGCTGCTGATGATTGGTTGATCTCTATTTTAATGGTTTTATTGTGACATTCTCTTCGTTTTTGCATTCGTCTTAAATAGTTGTACTTTTGTCTCATAATCAGCTTTTCATCTGAAATCACTATTGTTCAAAAAGAAATATAAACAAGTATGGTTTTATTGATGAATTGATATTGGTGTTGATGATAATGATGAGGAAGAGGAGCAGGATGATGAAGGTACTTGTAAAGATGATACATTAGCTGAACGCAAGCAAAAGTGCCTTAATTTCTCTCTTTATTTATTTTTGTCAGACAATTACATTGAAGCATCTGTTCATTTTTTACAATTACCATGAATCACATTTAAGGAATGTGCATTTTTCTAATGGCCAGCAGGGGGCGACTTCCCTGCTTACTAGAATAAGTCAGATTCTATAGAAGTCTATGAGAAAATGACCTTACATCTTGCTTGATTTATCAAACATTTAGCTGTGTCACTTGTTAGTTTCAAATCTTCATCAATACAACATGTCATTTATGATCCCTTTTTAGGGAATAAAAGATGAAACAGGTTATGCTTCAGGGTGGGGCTACTGACAAGATCTCTGGTTTGTTGTCCTAGTTTTCAGCTTTAAACCTTTCACAGTGTGCTTACACTAATATTTTGATCGTCTCTTACGTCACTCCTGGTTTGAAAAAAACGAAATGGCAACAGCAGAAATGCCAAATCTGTAGTCCACTTAGCAATGGATTACATCATAGTGATCACATCCACTTCTTATAAAGGCAGCATGATGATGTTGAGGAACATTAAGATGAAAATGCTTCCAGTAAAAATTCCTTATGGTAGCATATGGCAGTGGTTTTAATGATGATGTATTTATAAGATGATGATGATTGTGAATGTAGCCTTTTGATAACAGCAACATTGTGAATGATGTGGTTGACGATGATGATATTGAACATGGTGTGGTGGTAGTTTTGTAATAATAGCTGAGCTTATGACAGCATGATGATTTTTTTCCACAAAGATAAATAATTAACATGAAGATATGTCGCCTTCTTAATAATTCAAACACCCAAGCTGTCTAAAGAAATGTAGGCTATAGATTAATTTGCATATCTCAAACAATTTTTAAGCTTCCATCAGCAACAATGAGTCTTTGTGTTAAGAAGCTTTGAAGCCATCTAGCTGGCTGCTACGATCCACTGGGCATTTGCTGCATGTCTGCAGGGCGGTGATAGAACATTTCTGACAGTTCAGACGTGCAAAGCATTTTCCAGCTTCTAGTATAGGGTCAAAAATATTGTTGGATTTTTCCTGGCTGCAAGATTGCATGATTTAATGATTAAAGGTTCAAACTTTCTCAAGTTAAGCCTTGGTTTATAGGCCATGACACAGAAATAACTTCTTGAAACATTGATGTAATGGAACTTCACTCAAAGTTCTCATTTATAAAAAGACAACCCCTTAATTTTGCCCTAAAACAGCAGCAGTATGTTTTTGGGCTTTCCTTCCATCCGTGTTGATTTAGTTCCATCCGTCCAAATATTCATCCTGGGTGAGCTGTGTCTGTAAATGACCGAAAGTCCAGAGAAAACATGTGTTTTGAAGTAAAACCTCATGCATTTATTCATTATTTTTTCCAAGGCCTAATCCTAGAAATGTCAATATTGTCTGATTTGGTCAGGCTGTCACATTTATAGTTGGCAATGGGTTACGTGTGTGTTTTGTGTATGCACATAATGCATGCTGCCCCCGTACCTGCTTAGTCTCTGTTTGTTTGTTTTGGGGCCAAAAATATCCCACACTCTCTTAATGCCCGGTGCTTCATTACCTGTGACTGTGTCCTCAATGGACCCATTCAACAAACTCACTTCCCTGCTTGAGAAGGTGGTAACCCTGTATTGGCCTCTATTCTTGTCCACGTTAATCTGGTTATGTGCATCGCTGGCACTGGACTCAGGGTTACTTGTGTGGTTACCAATTCCGGCCTTCCGGGATCCCGCTACTGTCAGCTTACCTTGTCTGGCTAATAGCTGGGAGGGACAGGAAAGTCCCCGCGGTCATAATCCTCTTCTCTCCTGAGTGTGTGTTTGTGTGTTACATGCTGTTAGCACTGTCAGTGGGGGGTTGTTAGCTCTGGAGATACATTGTGTCTGCTTGGTGTCAGGAGGAAGATGATAAAGACTGGGAAGTAGAAAAAGAAGAAATTAAGAAGAGGAAGAGGAATATAGCCTGGAGGCTTCTGTAAAAGCTGCCAGAGTAAAAAAGGACATTTGACAATAATGTTTAGGTTTTTAATTAACTGAGACATAGCGTTCAAATATTTAATCACTCATCAATCTTTTTTTATGGTCCTCTTATGGCCTCCGGACCTACAACAGTGTTTAATGGCTTTGATTCTAAGTCATAATCTCTACATCTAGACATCAGGTTTTGTTCAGAAAGGCCTTTTAGAAAAAATAAATAGTTGTTTATAAAAATGACCTAGCCATCAGTGCTATTATTTATACTGCAGCACGTTGGGGCTCCATATGCTTGATTTCTGCACTGCTATAAAGCCTGTTTCCCCATGCTTTCCCCCACAGCGATCATTAAACTTTCAGTTCCCATCTCAAGCTTTCTGACTGACTCACCAACTACATTTTCATTTTGTTTTAACACGTGGAGCCTGCATGTTGATTTAAAAAAGCCCACTCCATCTCTTTTATGTGTTTAGACTTCTGCTTTACTCAGGATGATTTCAAGAGGCATTTTAATCTCACTGCCACCAAAGACTGAATCGAGCCCCCCCCCCCCATTTGGGCGTTACCAAGCATGCCATCCTCCTACAGGTTGATTAATTAAGTTCCTATAACACTAGTATGTGATGACAGTGATAGATCGTGGTGTTCATCTCTTCCTGGCTGTGGCACAGACTTGTTGGCCTATCCTGTTGTATTGAATGCACTGCTTGACATTCATGGAAAGAGCCCAAATGCTGCCGGCTCTGCCCCAGCGCTACATCACATATTGGCAGCTCGACACTTGCTGGACTAGAGGCTACTGTGGATGGAGGCCAAGGGTGCTGCTTATCAAACTAATCTGTCAAACCTAAAACTTTACAGTCGGTGCAGAGAGTTGTTAAATGTAGCTGTAATATCTGAAAATACAACTCGACCTAAAGCCTGACAGTGCAGGAAACACTCAGAGAAAATGTAAAAATGTATTTAACACGAGGTGACCGAGGGACTGAACACACTATAATCACTTGCACGGAGCTGGAACCATGATTTATTGTGAAAGTAACACCTTGTGATTTAAAAATAAAACAATAAAGAGGAGTAGCGCTAACCTAATATAAACCTGATTCATCTCATGGGGCCTCCATCACTCATTCCGCTCAGTTTCCAATCACTCCTAAAGCGTCGCTTCAGGGATTAATTTGACACGTTTATTGCCCAATGGTGTGATTTCAAAGCTGGGCGGCAGCTTCTGATGCACCAACAGGGGTCTCACTTGCACGGCAGACTGATTTGGCCATCAGGAGTGAAGCTGCAAATGAACTCAGTCGTTAAATGACTTTGCCACGGAATGCAGCATGCACCATTTCTGTTTAGTCTTCATAGTAACCTAACCAAAGAGGACAGTCAGATCTGTGGTGTTATTTTCCTCTCAGTATTGATTTGTGTTATATCACCTAGAAGTGAAGGTAATCTATTGTATGCATTTGCTCCATTTATCACCCACAAGCCTCTTGTAAATTAGATTTAATCACATTCAAAAGAGTGTAAAGTTATTTATTTCGATGAGTATGAAGCCCATCATATAGCCATAAAGCTCCAGATTGTATATTTATGAATGAGAGGGCTGTGCATGCTGAGAGATGAGTGATAAAGTAAAAATCCACTTTAATATCTTTATTACAGCGCCATTATACCCTGTTTGTTTTGTTATGTCATGCAATATTTTATCTCACAAAACACACAGGTGGAAAATGTATAACATTATTTCCAGATGACCCAATTTTGATTTATGTCCATCAATCAAAGGAGGAACAGTCCATCACATGAGATACCTCAATAGATTAAGGAGTATTGGTCATAGCACACAAAGAAAGGCTGCAGCAGCAAAATCCCTCAATGTATTGAATTGAGCAATGTTGAGTTAAATATCTTTTAAATTCAAATTTGAATCAGTAAGAATTCAAAAGTTGCACGGTTTCAAGAAGTCTCAATCTTAATGTCATTTTTTCGTGATTGTTTTTCAATTAAATCTGGATTCCTATGTGAATGATCCTATTAATGGACATATACTCAATCATGGCACAGCAGTTGTTGCATTTGTTATCGCATCAGTATTCAATTGAGCAATGTTGCGTTAAATATATTTTAAATTTGAATCAGTAAGAATTCAAATGTTGCACGGTTTCAAGAAGTCTCAATCTTAATGCCATTTTTTCGTGACTTTTTTCAAATAAATCTGGATTCTGGTTCTATTAATGGACATATAGCAGCATTAAGGCATTCCAACTAATACATGCATTTTGTTGCTTATAGGAACAGTTACTTGTTTAGATAAACCATCTTAATCTCACTGGCTGAGGATTTCTCTGCAGAATCAGGCATGAAGTAAGATTTGTCAGGCCCCCTTAACCAGGTTATCAAACACAGGCAGACATCCCTCGTAATCCAAAAGTGAACAAACACACACTTCACTCAGGACAACCTTAGACTGACATACATTTACAAACAGACATGATGGCGCCATCATCTGTGCCACCCCACCAGCTGATGTTTAAAGATGAGCCGGGCATTGATATGCAGAAGGGTTCGCCCTGCTGCTGCTAAGAATAGAAAGCTCCCAGGTGGAGAGGAGACGTTTATTTGATGAAAAGCCTATGACACACACATGAACTGGCTCAAGAGTCTTTGAGAGATAGTCAGTTGTCTATTGCAGGGGCTGTCCTGGAGATTGTTGTTGTTGCCTTAAATTACATTTCTGGAATAGCTTGATGCTTGGCAACAGGGGGCTGCGCTGAGTGGAGAAAAGTGACAACTGTGGAGATAATTTCTGGAAATGGAAGAAGAGACAGTGAGAGGGAAAAAAAGAGGTGCTTTTGTCCTTTTCTCAGTCGCTGCGGGAGGCCATATTCAGCACAATCTGCTCTTTTGAATTCATGAATGGGAGGCTTGATGTGAAATGGACAATCACAGACTTATCCAATCAACTGTGAAAATGGCCACTGATGACAGAAGACATTGACCCTTAAAGCATTTCTGAATGAATGGGCTTGAAAAGGCGTTGTGAGAAGTGATGAAGCACTTGTTCTGACGCATGGATTTATTTATTCTCTCTGTGTCCGTCTCCCTCTTGCCCTCCCTCCTCTGCTCTGTTATTTTTGCTCCTTCTCCACCCTGTTTGTACAGCTTCCACTCTTTAATTTACTCCATCACTCCTGTCTCCATGTCTGTCGCAGTCTCTCTCGTGTGACTCCTCTATTCGTCTCGTTCTCTCTCATTGCAATAAATACTGTATGTATTATTACATTTTAATTAAAAAAATGGCAACTCACATTTTTTAATAACCATTGTAATATGTGATCATTTACTTCAACATTCTTGTTAAATGGAATATAGATTTTATTCAGGCCCTCTTATTACAACATATATCAGATTATTGAAGAATATGGTGTTATTACATAATGTGTTACACTGCCTTTTCCAGGATCTTTAGCTTGCGTACGTTAAATGGGTTTAAATGTGTTTTACTACATTTCTCTCCTTAAAAATAAAGAAAACAATTGGTAAACCTTCTCAAAACACAACCAATAAAACAGTTAAGTACACAGACTTTGTATTAAAACACATTTACTCAACAAACCAACACCCTTTAAAATAAAAGTCCAATCTCCATTACTGCTATCTATGGCAATCTAACCTTGATATTTCACTTTGAAACCTTTCAGAGCAGCACTGAAGAGTGGAATTGCTTTGAAAAAGCCCAATATTAAAACAAACAGCCAATAATAATTAATGTTCAGGTGCCCCAAACTGCCAAACAAGTAAAAATGGCTCTGTCTTTATTATAGTGTTATTTTTCTGCCCCACTGCACGTAGTAATAACCTTCACATACCATATGTACCAGTAACTGGAAAAAAAAGGGAATATCATATAATTCTGTTTTTGTCGGCCACTTAGAGGCAACTGAACACAACATTATACAAATCACTACCTACCTGTTGAAGAACAATTACCTTCAACACACCCACAGACACAGAACAATGTTGGCATTCATTACCAGTTGTTCTTTTTACCACCTGATGAATACAATTCCAATCTCCAATCTCCTTTCATCTTTTCTTTTCCACCATTTCTATTGTGGGAGATATGTGGCAATTTAGCTTCTAAATGCTCCAATTTGTTTACTGGCATTACATGGTTTGTCTTGACTTTTTCAATACATCTGCTGCATGTTGCTCCTGGAAAGAAGGTGAAGAGTGGTACAAGTGAATTAAGGTAACAGACAAACAAACAATGACACACAAATAATTGACATGGTGTGAAATCCCTTTTTCTTCTGGGGAAAGATTCCCAGCATTGGTCTGTGATTTATTATGACGTTGAAACTTGAATAGTTGTATATTTTTTATATTTATTTGTCTCTTTTCTTTTGTTTTATTGTCACTTTTAATTTCCTGTCACCTCTTGTTGCCCTGCTCCTTTGTTTCCCTCCTGTACAGTCATTCCCACTCCCACATCTTTTCTCTGATTACCTCCACTCTCGTCTCGTCAGGATCACTCCTGGCTGTCCCTTTCTATCAGTGTCTTTCTCATTCTGTCCTCTCACAAACCCTCTTCTTGTTCTTGCTTCATCTCCTCTCACTCACCCCCATTACTCCCCATGGCCTCCTCACCCGGTGCCCTCCAACATCACCCTCCTCCTGGGTTGTTTTTTACCTTCTAATTTCCTCAGCACTCCTATATCTTCTTATTACTGTCTCTTTCTGCCCAGCTCAACATCCTCTTAGTCTTAACAGTCCTTACCCTGTCCTGCTCCATAACTCTTTATTACCTCTACAAATAAGGTTATGTTTCGGCTCGATTTGTCCGTCAGTAGGATTACGAAAAGACTTCTGGACATCTTGTCATAAAACTTGGTTAAAGAGGGTTGCATGGACCAAGAAAATAACCCATTTATTTTGAAGCGAACTCGAATCACCGGGCAAATACACAAGTTATTTTCCACTTTAGCTAACATTGCGAGATATATGTATTTATGCTGCCATCATGTGGTATCAAAATAATCCAGAAAAAGGTTACCCAACTGGGAAAATCCTCATTAGGAAGCCATCAACTCGGAATAAAAACAGATATCATTTGTATAGTTTTCAACAGATTACGGCCTAAAGCTCATGATCGTGTGCAAGTCGGAAGAGCAACTTCCCAACTCGATAAATGGGACAATCCGAGCAGGATTTGAATGCATCATTGGTCTTTGCGGACTTCTGAGCGCCATTCTAGTATTACATTATATCTTAATTTACTTCCTCTCTTCTGGCTCTTTCTATCCTTTTCTTGCCCAGTAATCTGTCCCAGCAGCATAAACCCAAACCTATTTGATGTAATCTGATAAGAATCCACACACACACACACAAGCTGTCCTGCCGTGTTGCATGCATGGCTGCGGGTCACTTTTCCGCATGCTACGTGTGTGTGACGGTGTGTTCACGAGTGCATGCATGTGTGATTGTGAGATTCTGAAAGTGTCAGCTTCATTGGAGCGGGTGGTTTGTGTGTAGAGGAAGGATTGTCGTGCCTGTTTTTCTTCTGATTGGTTTAAAGAAGGGATGAGGATCAGAAGCGATGGAGCGATAAACGAGAAAACAATAACAATTATAATGACGCAGGAGGCGACGACAGGCGCTTCCAAATAACCATAATCCACTCTGTTGGCATGCTACTGCTGTCTCTCTGCTTCTGTTTCACAAACAATGCAAATCTCCAGCGTTTTCACTCGTCTTGTTCAAGTTTGTGTTTGTGGAAGTTTAACATTCTCTCCAAGGCACTCAGACTTAAATGTTTTCAAAAGGGCACAAGTGTCAGCAAGAATCCAAAAGCCATTTGAATCCCCCTTCTACTACCTGAAAATAATCCCCTCTTTTTGATAATACATTTTGGACCTGGAGGGATTTCACTGCCTGCGCTTGTGAAATAAAGGAAGGGCCCAGCCTGGGTATTTTATATCATACGGGAAAGCTTTGTGCTAATGAAAGACTCGGTTCCATTTAACTTAATTAGTTTTACTGCAGCTCTGTTGCTCTCATTTCCTGCCACAAACAAATCAAACACGCTTGTGTAATCCATCTGCTCTCTTATCAAACTGTACCGCTTCTTGGCAGCACTAACATGCACACACACACACTCAATTTGACACACCCCTTTTTGGCATTCATTTGAAGAAGCAGTGTTACTTCATCATCTCAGGGGAAGTTACTTTTGAAATTAAAGAATAAGAGGAGAAATAGAGGATGCAGGTTCCAGCTGTCTGAAGAGATTAATTGAACTGAATCCAACATATTAAAAGTCATACATCATCCTTTCAAACTTCTTAAGAAGACATTGGAAGTAGGGTTTTACAAAATGTGTTTTTCTGACGTAGCAATTTAAAAAGTCAAAAGGATTTTTAACATATTTTTGGATAATTTACAAGATGTCCCTCACATTACAACCGACTAATTTGGCCCTTATCCTAGTTAACTTAAATTCGATAAATAATGTATTAAATGTATCAAACTGACTTGCCTATAGCTGAGCTGCGTAAAGGAGTTGCATTTTGTCCACATGCTGCCTTCTTTAAAGAAAGTCCCCTTCCTTGATGTTATCGCTGCTGTTGAATGGGAGGCGGGTGGCGCAGTGGATAGAGCCTTGGTGTTCGGATCAGGGGAGCACAGGTTCAAACCCCACTGCAGTCAGCATGTCGTTGTGTCCCTGGGCAAGACACTTCACCCCAAATTGCTCCTGTGGGGATTGCCCACAGTATTGAGTATGTAAATCGCTTTGGATAAAAACGTCTAACAAGTAACATGTCATGTAATGTAATGTAATGAATGGGACAAGACATTGCTGATTCATAAAACGTCCACTTGGCTTAATCCACTTTTCATGAAGCTTTATTCATAAAGGGATAGCTGGTCCGCTCAAATCCGGATTTCTTTTTATGGTTTGTACTTACTGCAAGTCACTCGGAGTAAACTCCTCAGCTACTGCAAGTGGCCTTGACATGAAAATGGAGAGAAGCCTTGGGTGGAGGTGCTAAGGCGACTAGGGTGAGCTTATAGTTCAAAGGCAGAGGATCCCTCAGGACGGCTGGTGCTCACAGCGCGTGTTACAGAGACAGAGAACACTTCTATGTATAGAGCAATGTGATGGAAAGGCCCAAACGACGTAATGACTTTTAGTTGTGAACTCCATGTGAGTGCATGTGTCACCTGGGCCCAGCAGCAGAGAAATAACACTTAAATGAACTGCGTGTGTGTGTCACCAAGTCACTGTAGCAAAAATAAATCCATATGAGTGAAGGAACACTATAGAACAGGCTGTGTGGAAGAATTGTGCACTGCTGCCAGTGTGCCGAGTTTAAATGTTCATTCTCAATGTTCATATTCATTTATTTATGCATGATAACCGTGTGTGTGTGCGCTTTAGCTAGCTAGCTCCCAGAGGCTCTCCGCTATCCTCTCTGTGTGTGAGGGGATGGAAGTCTGAGCACCGTGCTGCCAGTACCTCTCAATATCACACACATACACACACATACGGAGGCAAAAACAAACAAACAGAGGCTGGCAGATACTGGATATGAACATCTGCAATATGACTTGCGTTCGGGGAGAGCAGAGTGCATGTGTGCTCGGGAACCAAACATATCCATGACTTCCCATCCACAGAAAGCCGGGGGAAGATTATGCCGAATCTGTGTTACGCAATAGAAAACCATAATATGCATTATGCGATTGCATACATTACATTATAGGGATTATCTAATGCCACAGTTTGAGACCTTCAAACTGCCTTTGCCATTTAAAGGCAGGCTTACCCTCACACAGCGTGCAGTAACACAGCTGCTACCATACAGTTTGTTTTCTAAACACCTGGACATTCAATATGTTCCTGCCTGGAGGGCGCACATCATCACATGACAGGGCATGATTAATTAAGCATTTATATAAAACGGGGATCAAACACCTTCTGCTAGTATACATTACATTGCATTCACCCACCAGCCAATCAGAGTCGAGCGTTATGCAATCATGCCAATTTATGTGGGATTGATTTAAAAAAGATACATCTGATTAAGGTCTGGGCCAGGTGGCGACACCAGAGATCAGCCAGATTACAAAGGATTTTATAGCAATATTTTATATTATACGTGAGAATATGTGGGCATTTTCATATTATATTAAAAGGACAAATATTTTATGAAAACATTACACAACACCACCTGACCAGCATTTGCTTTTGAACCTGATGTGAAGGCTTGGAAACACGCATATCATGTCAAAATCTAATCATCTATTAACCTATAATATGTGAACCTACACTCTGTTGCTAGTTTTTAAGGAGACCAAGTTTGCATATTGATACAACAACCATTTTAAGGTTGGGGAAAAAAGATAGATGAGCAACAATCAAAGTTAATTTAGATAAAACAACAATGATATCCATTTAGTAGGGATTGAAAAGGCCTGAAATTGCTATCATTTTTTTCCATCAAATCCCCAATCAGTTTAAACCAGTGAAAATGACTGAAGAAGAAACACAAATGCAGAAATCCCACACTAGAAATAATCATAACTTATCCAAATTTGCCAGAGAATGTTGTGTTCATTCAGTATGAAAATGCAACAGAAAGGCTAATCAAGTTTTCAATGATGTAGAGGGGTTATTGAAACATTAACCAACCTATTTGAATCATAGTTCCAATCTCTTCTCTACATGACAGAGTATACAGTATGTAGGTTTGTATCCTACATTTAATCTCAGTCTTTCTTTGGCTGACTTTTACTGCTCTAGGATGATCCTCTTTCACCGACCGGGGTCCATTGAGTTATTCCCCCCCTTCTGATCATTGACCATGTCTCTATAAAGCTTAGGGACAGTAGTTATTAACCTCCAGCCCAGGGGAAATGTTCATTAAGTCTGTTCTCTAATTTGGAGGTGGAATGAAACATTCATACACGCTGACTTAGCCATTCATCTGTCTGCTGATACTCCACCAAACCTTTTCTGGCCTCTACAGTCTAAAGGCCCCGCAGACACTTTCCTCATTTCCTCCTCTGTATTGTATCTCCATTACTCTTTCCCTCTGCTCCATCTCTCCCTCTTTACTAACATCCTCCTCCCATTTATATCTCTCTTCTGCCGTTACCAGTATGACAATCTGTTGCTTGCTTGGATCTCAGTCGCCGCTTCAAACATGCTTTTACACGGATCAAAGTAGATAATAAACATACACATTATGCAGGCACACCCACATGCATCTCCACACCTCCACAATGAGCCTGTTGGCAATTATCGTCTTCAAAGAATACTAGTAAATGCTGTGCGCCGTGTTATCTGTGAAATTTCACCCACACACTCAAATGACACCCGTACATACATCCATTAAATATTAATGATAGTGAAAGCAGGAACATTAGAACAAACCCGTGTGTGGTTTTTCTGTATGTTTAGATGGCATAAATGTGTGTGTGCAGTTGAGTGTGGGATTGCCTGTGTAATGAGTGCTTGTTATTCTCAGATCCGCTGGTTTAAGAAGGATGTCGGGCGAGGGTCGAGCTCTTTGAAAAGCTCTTTTATGCTTGCCTCAGTTGGGTCACATCGACCTCTGCATCTGGAGATCGATCGCTCGGCCTTAATTTGACTCATTTGTGGAAGCAAGAAGTCCCTGATTGAACTACTGGATGCACACACACTCACGTATGTTTTAGGGTTGTGAGAAATGGCAATGCAGGCTCTTTACCCGTGTGAATGGCGGGCCAATCATCAATACCACGTAGCCTGTTTTTCTTTGACTTAACTCTGTTTTCAGTTCTTAAATCTTAGCTTTTTTCTTTATTTTAAGCATGTTCAGCTTTGTAGAGTAACACTGGAGTTGTTTTACTGTATAATGGGGAATGTATTGTCCTATACTTTAAGTAACAATGCTATACGTTTTGCTTTAGCCCAATGAAGCTGCATTTTCTTTTACCTATTGGGGGTGAACGTATTTGCAAAACTCAACTAACTTCCTAGGGAAAATATCTAATTCTTTAGCAGCTTAAGGTTCCAGTTTCCATGTCCATTTGATGTATGGTAGCATAAACTTATTGTACATGTAGAGTTTTGTTAAGCTGAAAACAGATGATCGTTGCAGCTGGATGAAGTCGATAACAGTGAACCGAAACAACAAGCTGAAAGAGGCTAAAGTGCTCCGTAGAGCAGAGGGGAATTACAGAGTTGGGGGATAATTCTATGCGAGTCCATATCACATTACATGTAGTGATTTGACCCATTGCTAATTTAAAAGTATTAGGACGTGCAGCTTTAAGGTTTAGGATAAGTAGCTTTTGAGGAGCCATTTATTACAGTTAATTTTAGTGTGGAATTAAAATCCACTTGCCCGAGACCTACAACATGCCCTTATCGCTTGAAGTGAACAATTTACCAGCTTTCTTTTTCGATTTTTCAAAATGCAGCTTCAAACATCGACTGCTTTTAACAGTGCTAGTCGGTCAAGGACACACTTTTCAGCTGAATACAGCGAATAAGCAGCTTACTGTCAAATCTGAAAAGATGAAAAGCACTTGAATCCAACACAAAGGAATGTCTTTTAACCTGGAAAGTCACAACTAACTTATCATTTATCTATATGTAACAAATGAAGAAAAAGGTCAAGTAGGTTTCTTTGCGCAATCTTTAATTGAGATGCCTGTGAGATATAAGTCATCCTACAATGTTTCATTCATCATCCTTCTCTTGTTTCTGTAAGCAATTATTCACAGTTAGCTGGCGTGTACTACTGCAGACCTCCAGAGCATCAGATTCCTTGCGTGAAGGCACCGCTACTCTAGTCACATTTTTACCAAGGCTGTGTTTAGACTGGCAACCTTCTAGTCCCAAGACCCCACACCCACTCCCCTGCCCTGGCTGCTACCTCTGCCCCCGCTGAACTCCCCCCTGCTCTCAGAGGTGTGCTGCCTGCAGCTGCCTGTCAGAAGAAGGCAGTTTAATTTATATCTTAAAGGAGAAAACAACTGGCTGGCAGACAGTTGATTTCTCAAAGATTTACTCTGCAGATTTACTCTGAAATCTGCTGTATACATGCTGTGAGTTTTTATTGACCTTCTTCACCCTCACTGCCAAACAGCGTCCCAGTTACATGGGAGAAAACAGTATCGATCCAAAACAGCCGGGGGGGCTTAGATTCAACTTATTCATACAGAAGACTCCTTAATTTCTCATGTCTCTCCCTCACACACACACACACACACACACACACACACACACACACACACACACACACACACACACACACACACACACACACACACACACACACACACACACACACACACACACACACACACACACACACACACACACACACACACACACACATTCCCCTCCTCTGATACCCATAATGATAACGTTAAATCTTTTGTATCTCATTAATCACCATGGCAACAGTATAGGACCTACTTTCTGCTCTCCCTTCTCTCTCTGCATTTAACTCTCTGTCTCACTCACACACAAATACACACTAATGATTATTCTCCTCAACAATTAATCATTTTCTAGTTTAATCAGTTTATCCTTTGGTCTTTAAAATGTCAGAACATCTGTTTAATAAGATATAAGACAGATAAAACAATTGGAAATCTTTCTGACATCTTTGAATACATGGGATTTTTTTTTCAGAATCACCATAATCATTGTTTGTGATTATTTTGCGGAAGAAAACATGTTACTATTATTAACTTATAACTGCCACAGAGCTTATTCTCTGTAAAAATGCAAAAATATTATGGAAAGAAATCCCATTTGCTCCTTGTCGAGGGCTATGAAAATGTTCAGGTTGGCCTATAAAAATTAGTATAGACAACAAAATAAAATAAAGATCTTATAGTAGTAGCTGTTTTGTGATAACACAAGGGAACAGCCATTGATCTATAAATAAAAAGGCATGAACAAACATACACACGCATCCTCTTCCACTATACACGCATATACAATCAGTACTGTATTGCTTATTATTGGATGTGACATCCTGCTGATGCATACTCTATGCTGATAGATTTTGTTGCTGCAGGATATGCTGCTGGAGTGATTGTGTATATATATGCGTGTGTGTGTTTGTGTGTAAGAAAGAAATGTGTGGGTGAAACCAGGTTGAAGCTGTGGCAGGTGTGTGTCACCACCTCAGGGCAGAGTGTGTGTGCTCAAGGGGCCGTCCACACACTACAAGGTAATATGGATTGGTTATATAGGTTGCTCAAGTGTGTGTGTGTGTGTATATGCGTGTGTGTTTCTGTACTGTAAAGCAGGTGATAACAGTTCAAGATGTTTTTAAGTGAGAGCAGATGGGAGCTGAGGCGTTATTGGAGCGTACGGTACATGATTCATTTACGGTGTGTGTGTGTCCCTGCGGCTAATTGTGTATGTATGTGGAGTTGTCACCCTGAGGGGGTTACATAAACATAATTTAATACCAGCCAAAGCACAATACAGGAGGAGAGGTGAGATGTGCACAATGCTCCATCATTATTTAAACATTCTTTTGTATCCACAGACAGAAAGGGAATTTGCTTTGCATCCAAAGAACCATTAGTCGGACCTCAAAGCAGCACTAAGTAGATTTGAAACAAAACACCCACCTGTCTGTTCGAGCTAATTTGCTTCAAAGCAGATTCTAGATCCAGGGTAATGTAATTTTAGTGTCAGTAATAACACTTCTTGGCTCATAGGCAGCTTAAAGAGTAGAGTCCAACATCTTGGAAGAAGATTTAATGAAAGCTCCAATTAAAGAAATAATATTTGAGTCCCTTCAGGAACCCAATAAAGTGAGACCATTAACCTCCCTTCCCTCCCAATCTAACTTCTTTGTGTTCAATTTGTATTTAAATAGAGAACATTTAAATAGGTGAACTCCACACGAACCTGTATTTAAAAGGTATATGTTATATGTTATACATTTGTGTAGAATTTCTATTGTGTGAGCCAGTTTTTTATTGTAAAAAACGTTTCTTTTGACAAGGATTCACATAAAACAATCTGGGTAATCATTTATTTCAATCAAACTATAGCCTTAAAGGCCTTGTTGTTTTGTGTTCTATCAGTGTAAACCAGTTTCTACTGTATGTATTCTGCAGAAACTGAACTTTTGCCAAGAAAATACAGTTCAGTGAGTCATGCCTCTTCAACAGTGGAGAGGGTGTCTTTTGTTTTAGTATCTGCTGTTGGTCAGTTGAAGTTTCTTCTCCCCGTTCGCCGTCTGTCTTCTCTTTGTCTTGTCTTTATCCAGTGAGTCTATATAAAGCTTGTGGTTTGTTTTGTGCACTTCTGGTCCAATTTAACAGCACATGAACCCAGTTGGAGCCACGTTGCACCGATGCATCTGGTTCATTCGGTTCATTCTCAGTTCACACGTTCCTCAATGCTGCTGGGACTCATTGTTGATTCTTGTATGGCGTCTTATCAGGATGTCTTGAGTTCGCTGGTTGGAAACTGGTTCAGATACTCTCCTGCTGCACTAAAGTGAAAGATATTAAATCAAAGTACTCCTGAAGGTGCTGAGTGGGCGGAGGGGGATCTTGCTCTCAGCAGGGATGAGGATTTGAGACTTGGACGAAATCCATAACATCTCTAGAGGTGTTGTGGTGAAATATCAGTCATGTTGTTCACCTACTTCGAATACCAAGCTTCAATAGACTTTTGGAGTTGCCCAATGGAAAATAACTATATCCGGGTGTACTGATATTTGGGATCATGTGTGATTATTTTCCTGTGAAATGTATCGTCAAACTTTCTGGCCTATTTGTTTGTTGTTCAGATTTCTCTGCTGATCGGGACAGTGCCGGCCGATTTGGTTCGCAAAGCAAAATCTCCAGCGACCAGCCTCCTTAAATGATCTCTAACAGAGCATCCCATTCAATAATTACTACTCGAAAGGTAAAGATTAGTTCCAAGCAAGCAGAAGTGATTCAGCAGAAAAACACACTGATGAGAAATTGAGTAGCTGGTGTCTGCTGCTTGGCCTTGTTGTCTTTTCAAAGCAAAGAAATCAACAAGAGACGACGTGAAGTCCGACCTGTTATCTGCAGTGCTGCCTGCCTGCTGATATCGAGCGCTCCTGCGGGCAGTAATACAGGCAGGAGGTGCGGAGAGGTACCAGTTTTCCTTTGCATTACTCGCAACATTTTACTTTGATATAATTCTCTATACATTTTGTAAGAATATACCATCTAAAAATATTTTTTCGTGAGCAATTCAAGCAGAAGTTTGACAATTTTGAAAGGACACTCATTTACTTTTTCGACAATGACAGCATCAGGGTTTGGGAGAAAGAAACAAGTTGATATTTTAGACTAGATTGAGTTAAATGTTCAATATAATCTGATAACTGAAAAAGTTTTAAATGTCAGTTTCATTGACTATGGTAAAAACGATACACCCAAACTTTAAGTCAACTAAATCATGACTACAAACAGTTAAAGTGATACAAATTAAACAAGGATATTTGACACAGGACTTAAACAAAAAAATATTGACGAGAAAAACACTTATGCTAAGCTAGGCTAATTGTTCTGGCTCTAGCTAAATTAAGACATTGGAGCGGTATTGTTTATCTCATCCAAGTGTTTGCAAGGACACAAGTGTGTCCATAACATTTTTATGATTTCATTAAATTCTCTTGGTATATGTAAACATGGTATGATGAGGTCATTGAGCACAATTACGATGCAATATCTTCTCCCAAAATAACTTAATTTCAAGATGGGGGAATAAGTGAATTTCTTAACATTTCAAATTGTTCCATTTAATACTCTTCGTACAAGTGAAATGATATGGTAAGAGAAAGTGGATGCTCAATTATACATTATCTACTAAAATATCTGTTCTTTTCCATATGTACCAGGTGTTGATTTTTCATAGGGTACACGTTGAGCTCACTGTGAGTTCTGCTCCAGAGAGCACACAGAGAAAGACAGACTGAAAGGTCGTTGCAAAGTCAAACTCCCAGTTGTGAAGAGTTTCTGAAGGCAGGAATGACTCATCCCCTCTGCCACCTTGCACACATTTGAAAACATTCGGTGCGCAGTCGTTCAGTCTGCCTGTGTGTGAGCGTTCACAGGGTATTGACTCTGTGATTGTGTGTCTATTGGCAGTGCAGACAGCCAAATAGGCAGTCAGCTACAACAGTGAGTCACTCAGTCACCCTCGACTCAATACAGCACTGACAAGAGCTGTGAATGTGTGTGTGTGTGTGTGTGTGTGTGTGTGTGTGTGTGTGTGTGTGTGTGTGTGTGTGTGTGTGTGTGTGTGTGTGTGTGTGTGTGTGTGTGTGTGTGTGTGTGTGTGTGTGTGTGTGTGTGTGTGTGCGCTCTTCCTACATCTTGCATTTCAGCCATGTGTTTCTGTGTTGTATTCCTTTCTTTTTGCATCTTTTTGCATCTCTGAGCGTGTGTTGCATAAGCCATGTGTCACTGTCGAACAGAGCATCGCGTGTGAAGGCTGTGTGTGTTTCTGTGTGTGTGTGTGTGTGCCGGTGTGTGAGCGTATTTAAAAGTGTGCTCCGTGTTTCGGTTTGACCTTTGCAATATCCTCGCTCCGCCGCGCACCGCTGCTCCACTATGGATCCACACACACCGTTCATCTGTGTGTTGTGTGGAAACTGAGACAGGGACAGAGAATAAGAAAGGAGAAAGAAAGAGTAATAAAAACATTAATGTTTAATTCCATAGTTGAATTTGTGCAGTTTTGATATAGTTCATGCATCATTTATACCAAAGTCATGAATTGAATTAAGGAGAGTGAAAGGGACTCATGTTAAAACAGTAGCAGAAATAGAGATGTCTGTACTCATTGTCCTCAGGTCAAAGGTCATTTAGGCACACAGGTTTAATGAAATTGCAGTTTTACGCTTTGTGCATATGGATAATGACTTTGATTGTAATCTGAATCCTTGCATTGGTTCACTGAAGAATCAATAATTCTTACATGAGGAGGCAATTTAAATGCATTCCCTCGCGGTGAGAGGTGAGCCAAATGAAGCCATAATACGATTGGGGATAAATAATTAAAAATGACTTTTCATTAGCCGCTAGGAGGCTGCCATAATTTTTCTAATGAATTGTTCCATTCTTTGGTTCTTTGTTTGGCTATTTGGCGATTTGTTTTCTCCTTTGGTTCTTCTCTGGTAACTCAGTTCGTTCCTTGGTTTGTTTGTTGGTTGTCTCTTTGGCATTCTGGCTCTTTGATTTTTTGGTAATTTCTTTTATAATTTTCTTCATTTGTTGGTTCTTCCTTGGTTGCTAGGCTCTTTCATTAATCATCTCATGTATGAAACTGGTCCATTATCATTTTGCAGATATGATTTATTTAATAAGGAATTACTTGGTTGCTTGGTTCTTAATAATTTTGCATGGCAACTATTTCCAGTGTTGGCATAATTAGTTTAGCCGGTCTCGACTGTTTAATTTGTTGCCCTGTTCCAGAGATGCTGATGTGTGCAGATGGTGCTGTTTAATTGTATTGGTGAATGTACAAATCAATAGAGCCACAAGAAAGGAAATTGGAGTTGTAAAAGATGGGAGATATAAACGAGCAAGGCGAAATGCAGGTCAGGTGGAGGTGGTCGAGGGATGGCTAGATGAATGCTGAAAATAATGATGAAACAAAGGCACAAAGATGGAGAGAAATGAAGGAAGGGAGTGATAAAGTGATGAAAAAATACTGCAATGAATGGCAGAGGTGAAGGGGTGGAGTTACAGGTAAAAGATGAACAGAGAGGAGAAGCAGTGGAGCACAGGGAAGCTGCTGGAGGTGTGGAAGCGATGGATGATTGCTATGGAGATGGAGTGTGGGACCAGATTAAACCTAATTACAACATCATAATTACTTTGTTGGGTGTAACGAATGGATGGAAACCATTTGGTTGGAGATAAAGAATGGAGCATGGGAACTCTTTGATGAAGGATAACACATTACACATTTTTGGATAATTCTGCATTAGCATGAGATGGATAACATGACATGCTAAAAAAAAGTTAGACTGACTAAAGACCTAAAATATAGCCTTACTTTATAGTTTAGTTTTTGGATATATCTTTTAAAACTTTTAATATTATTTTAATCAAAAATGATATTAAATGATCTTTACTGTTTTTTTGTGTGTGTTTTAAGTGAACTGTACCGAAAAAGATTTTCTATTTTTTTTAGACTTTTAGTCTGTGGAGTACCTATTTAGGCCGGTACTTGTCTGCAGCTCCACAACACTTCATTCAGATATTTTCACATATTTAGCATATAATAAATAATGCTCTTACTGCGATTTGGATATTGCATCAGTCCATTTTGTGATTTTTATAACATTTCGATTAATAAAGGAGCCCTAACATGAAGCATGTCTCAAGCAGTTAAAAAAACACAACTCAAAATTGGTTTCAGTCTATTGGTTATCCTTGATATGATACATGTATGTCTTATGTCGTGTGTGTGTGTGTGTGTGTGTGTGTGTGGTGTGTGTGTGTGTGTGTGTGTGTGTGTGTGTGTGTGTGTGTGTGTGTGTGTGTGTGTGTGTGTGTGTGTGTGTGTGTGTGTGTGTGTGTGTGTGACGTGCTTTACAGTGGGTGTAATTATGTGCATTGTCTCTTCAGTTCTTGCCCTCAGTATGCTTTGACCTCTGATCATCAGCCCCATGTGGTTGTCAGAGAGTGTCAACGTGACACTTGATCTACATTAACGGCAAAAACAACTTTAACTACCTTTAGGGTACATCTAGATTGTGTGTATGTATGTACGTACGTATGTATGTGTGTGTGTGTGTTTCAAGGTAAGTGCTTCTCTAATAGGCATTCACGGCTGAATGCCTCGGAGGGAGCTTAAAGGACCCCCAGTCACTCTTTCATATTGTCATGACCGCTAACTGCTATGCACACACACACACACACACACACACACACACACACACACACACACACACACACACACACACACACACACACACACACACACACACACACACACACACACACACACACACACACACACACACACACACACTTCCGTGCACAGTGGACATGTACGAGTGCCATTACCTTCACACAAGTGGAATATTGACATTGAATGGAAGTAAATATGAAGTAGCTTGTAAATTAAATTAAATACTTTCATCCCAAGCTTGACTATATAATTACATACAAACTTCAGGGCCTAATGTTAAATAAGGTGAGGTCACAGCCCAAGTTGTCAGTTTAAATCCTGTGAGAAGCTGGAGTGTGTGCAAAGAGACTACGGCACACACACTGCCCTTGAACATTACACTAAAGTCCTAACTGAGGCGGGCAATGCAGAACTTTGAGTGTAAAGTTGATTAAAAAGTGCAACTGTGCTTAATCAACCTTCCCACATGAAGGTTAAATTAATAAACTGTGACACTTAGATGTAAATGTCCATTTTGTTACCCTATTCTGATTGATAGTACAAAAGTGGGGGAACCAATCTCGAGTTTTAAAGGTTCAAGGCAAATTTCAGTAGATTGGCACACAACCAAACTCCATGTGCGCATTTCGCTTAGGTTTTTCAGTCAGAAATGACAGCATCTTTGCTAAAAAAAAAACAAGATATGTTAGTTGTCAGTGAATCCGGCAGTTGGTTAATGCATACTGTAAGCCTCACACACACAGAAGGTGCATTTCCAGATTTCTGGTGGGGCTGAGCAAGCAAAAAAGTTTTTTGACAGATTTAATACTTGTTTATATTCCAAAAGTGGAGCTGTCTCACCACCATTCACAGTCTTTTTAAATTCACTGTGCTAGTTCCCCCACTTATTAATGCATTTATTTGAAGGGACAAAAATGTAAATCTAACACACATTTAGAAAGCAATTGGATTGAGTATAGACATTGTAATGCCTACTTTTGTCACTGTGTCAAACGGACCATAGGTTTGAGTTTTACGTTTTTCCAACATAGTTTAGTCTCATCATTTCTGGCAGGTGTGCTGAGCAAAAATGGAATTAACGTTGTGGCTCTGCAAGATTTTTTAAATAGCCTGCCTATCACATTTTATGTATCTCAATAAATACATTAATCCGGGATATCGAGACCATAACACTTGAAACAGCACCAATTCTTTTCTAACTGCTGCCCTGTTATTAGGTGAAGAATAGGGACACATATTTGGTTCCTCTTGGATAGATCTTCGGCTGTACAGGAAGTGATGTGCCCTTTTTTTTCTCCTACCCCTGCAACAGTAGTTACATTGGAAATTACGTGTCATTATGAGGATTACAGCCTACAATGATGGAGGAAAATAGTCCCACCTACACAAAACTTTGCAGGAAACAGTGTCACAGTCCCTGGTTAATTAATAGAAAAGTGATTTTTGGAAGTGCCGTGGTTAACAGCAGGACTTTTAACGGTCACCGCTGCCCCATGTTGGGATGTTTACACTCTCTGAAACACCCAGATTTAATATTTCAGAGCCACTAATTTAATGCGGGGCTTGGTGAGGAGCTCCAGAGACTCGCATATTTTACGGTTGGGCAAAGGCAAGAGGAGGCAGGGGAGATTTGTTTGGGAGCTGTGAGAGAAGGACATCTGCATTTTAATTGATTTCAAGCAGGATATTTTTAAATGTATGTGAACATAAATAAATTATTCATGCCTAGGAATATGTGTGTGTATTAGCGGTTGGTGTGGTGTCAGTGGAAGATATTGTAATTACTGTAAATGTTTCTTCTGCGTTTCTATAGAGACTGTGTGTGCATATTCTCAGTGTGTGCTGTAAGTGTCAGAAAATGGGTTTTAAAGGAGGTATTTTGTGGTCTTGTAACATTAATATAACAATGTGTGTGTTTGTGTGTGTGTCCTGCAGCTAAGCCAGATGGTGGAGTCAACTACAAACCACTGAGATCAACTGCTGTGACATCACCTCGCCGCACCGGGCTGCAGACGCAATCTGTATGTGAGTATTTTATCTACGTGTGTGTGTGTGTGTGTGTGTGTGCTGATGGACCAATCAGAAGGTCAGGGTGACTCAGAGACTCACCTGTGTGTTGAGTCTCGATCCAACTTATAGACGCTCTCCTTTCCTGTCTCTCCGGCAGAGTGGTGCTTTCACTCATGGCTGCACACACCCATCGAGCGTGCTCAGCATAATGAACACACACACACACACACACACACACACACACACACACACACACACACACACACACACACACACACACACACACACACACACACACACACACACACACACACACACACACACACACACACACACACACACACACACACAGTTAGACACACGCGGGCAGAGCAGCAGTAATTAACAGCTAACCGCGAGAAGCTATTATCATTACAGGAATGAGGTGGGATCGGACGCTCCCACCTACATAATAGACAATTAGTCCAGCAGAAAACTGTTTTCAGGAATTAAAGCAGCATCGTTGTGCCCTAACATGTTCCCCACACAACATCATTTATTTCTCAAAGGATATACTGAAGAATATTTCTGACACTGGAGACCGCAATGCGAAGTGTTGAGGGGCGTTATTGTTATAATCTGCGGTACAAAGATAGTAGCTGCACCCAATGGCAAGGATTATCTTAAAGTAAAACAAACAAATTCTGTCTTGTTAGAAGATATGTTAATGAAATCAAATGATAACAACACATACAAAGGTGTTCAAACAGTCAAATTGACATTTAACAAAAAGCTATTTCATTTAATGTTTCTGTTCTGTGAGAAGCAATGTAAATGCCTTTAGGAAAAATGACATCTTCTCATCGGATTTGGTTGCATGCGTGCAAATTGCGCCACAAATTTCCACTGGCAGTGTGTTAGAAGTGGATTGTGTGAGCAGTGTGTTCTCCCACAAACAGCTTTCCAGTCTTTTTTGTGTTTATTGATGACATTTAAATGAGATTTTGTGTTTAATACTCTACTTTCCTACAACTTCTTAGAGGTGTGTTAAAAGCAGATCACTTTACTCAACTGATCTAAACGATGGTACACGGCATACCATCTAAGCTTTATTTTGTACCTGTGTTTCCAGAGTTCAGACACAAATTGATTCTTAAGAGAACATCAATTCCAAATTCTATGGCAATCCATCCAATAATTGTTGAAATGTTTTAGTTTTTGACCAATGTTGTTGACTGACCAACCAACTGGCGAAAAATACTAGCTTGGCTAAAAACTATTTTATATTACACATTGTTACAAACTATTGCAAGGCTCTTTCTTTGCTTGATAAGTTAATGTCAAGTATTCCAAAAGTACCTGGAGGTGGTTTAACTTTCTACTGGATTTGCTTTAATACGGTGTGGAAACAGAATCGATTCCATTTTGTCACAGTGTAATGAATAATCTTAGCTGGAGAGCATTTCAAAATTAAACATCCCGAGTGCGGCTGCTATTCAGAGATGAACGCATTAGTCTGCAGACAAATTGGGTGAAATTGCCCCCCCCCCACTTCTCCTGTGTGGACTAATGGAGACACTATGAAGGCTGTGGCCACCCGCCCTGCATGGCTGCAGCTCAAATTGATCCCTGTCTGCACACCGGTCCACTTCACAGATTATATTTGCTTCAAAACATATTGACTTTTTCTTCGCCCATGTATTGTTTTCCATCAGACGGTATTAGAGTAAGAACAATTTGCATATAATGTGGTATTGCGTGCTACATTTCTCCCTTTCATACGTGATTGGAGGCTTTTATGGATTTCATGCAGGATCTAACCAGAGGCTTATGAGTAAAGATTGTGTGTGGTTGTGTGTGTGTATAGGATTTGTATTCCTCCTCAAGGTTAAAATGGAAAACCACACCGTCCATATTAGTCAGGCAATATATCTTCTTTAGCTCCTGCTTCTTTTTCATAGCGGTCCCTCATTTTTCCTGCTCACTGCTTTATTGGATGCTTTCTCCTTCCTTTTGTCGTCAACCACATCGTAAATATAAACTCTCATCTCCCCACTCTCCTCTCCCCTTCCACTCCATCGATTGTGGCTCCCGTTAATTAAGCGAATTTATTTCTAATGAGCCAAACACTGATTAGCTTGTTGCAGTCGTAGAAACAACCTCTTGCGATTCTGCAGACAGACCTTCAAACACCAGGTCAGAATAATCAGACAGCACTCAGAACTCAGTGCACCGCGGTGGATTTGAGCTAAATCACAGTTATAGCTACAGTCTCAAGAGGTTTTGGACCAAATGCCAGGAAAATAGCCTTTCTGCCGCCAACCTTTACCTCACAGACAAAGAGTATCGAGGAGAGGGTTACAGGTTACTGAGAATATGAGATTTATGTTTAGGAAATGTATTTCAGAGACAGTTTTAGTAGTCAGTGTCAGAACAGCAAGCCTCCTGCTGCTCATCCAGTGATGCAACATTCAGCACATCACACAGAGAAAGGTCCTCTCTTAAATTACTTTTGCACACCATTTATGTGTCTTGGGATGGTGCGAAAAAATAAGTGTAGGAAGCACATGGATTGCAGTGCAAATACACTTTCTCGCCAGAGGTTGAAATGGTGTAAATACATCTGTCTCTCCAGTATGCAATACCACTTAAGTGAAGTGACTGGGAAGTTATATCTCCGCAGCCTGGTGGCCCCACAAATAACCTCCATACTGTGTGAATCCACACCTAAAGATTTGTGTCAAATGCGAGGTAGGAATAGTTTGTCATGAGCCGCGCTGTGCCTTAGGGTCATTCTGGCAAAGTGGCAATAGTTGGAATTGAGCGGCACTTCCACAAGAACAAAATGATTCCCAGAAGCATCCAAAATGTATTTATTTAGTAATATGAGTACAAGTGAGCAACAAAGTGTGGATTCTGAAGTTGATGAAACCATTTCAGACGCCTAAGCAAGACGATAAGTAAACAAATGGAAGCCCTACTAAACTTCACTGTGCACCATCTTAAAATATGTCATTTAGTCATTTTAAAACATCCGAAAATGTATATGCGGAGAAGTATTTATTATTTTGAGAATCAAGTTAAAATATCTAGAATAAAGTATAATCACTAACACTAGTAGTTGAAAAGATCAAGTCTATTTTCAACATTTGCATTTTTCTTTACTCGTAAAATGGATTTGCAAGACATACACAATCAGATTTGTAACCAAGCTAACGGCTAAGAGTAAACATCATTGAAAGTGGTTTAGGATCATCTTTAAAGCCAACAGGGGTGTGAAGCAGTATTTGGGTGTAGGAGTCTTATTTAAGTCCTGCACTTCTCTAATCAATGCTCGCACAAGTTGCCGACTAATCCTTCCACTCAGCTCCCCAAACAGTCAATAAAGACAGAGTGCAGAGAATACCACTTCAAATGTGGTGATACCAGAGACGAGTTAAAATCATTTATCATTGGAGGAGGAATCAGGAGAATTCATGTGAAACATCGCCATGTCCTCGGTCTAGTTTCATCAGGGTGTGTGGTAGGTGTGTGTGACCTTGAAGTAACGAGGTCCCTTCAGCTGTTGATTGCCAGGCCTGTCTGGTGTCGCTGCTGGTGATGCTGTGAATTGATTCTGTGCCAGGCCTCGAAAATGTCCGCCCCCCCCCCCCCCCCCCCCCCCCATCCACATCTAAATCTTTCTCCCTCTGGCTTTTTGTGCCCTCTTTCTTTTGATGCCTCCCTCTCTGTCTTTGTCTCTTTCTTCCCGGCCTCGCAGTCTGTCCTCCAACTGGATTTAACTGCCAACCTCGCTTATCTGTGGTTAAGCCTGTGCTACTGTGTGTGTGTGTGTGTGTGTGTGTGTGTGTGTGTGTGTGTGTGTGTGTGTGTGTGTGTGTGTGTGTGTGTGTGTGTGTGTGTGTGTGTGTGTGTGTGTGTGTGTGTGTGTGTGTGTGTGTGTGCTACTGCGCTAATTGTACCTGTTATAACTCTTGCCAACCTCATTGCTCAGCTGTCCCAGTCATTACTGCAGTGACAGTGAAGGTCTATTCACATTGATTTTCATTTTACAGCCTTTGTGTGTGTGCATGGGAGGAAGATATAAACTGTGCGTGTGTGTGTGAGTAGTGTGGGGACATAAATCAGTTTTTATAAAGTCACATTGTGGACTTTCTTTTGGGGACAAAATGCAAGTCCCAATGACGTTATCACAACATTTAAGGGTTACAAATGAAGGTTATGGTTAGGAACAGGCAAATAGGCTTTTACACCTCTTCTTTTTATAATATTTCAAATGTCAATATGTTTTATGTCATGAATACTTTCACACAGAACATGAATATAACACGGCAATGTCATTTTTTCTGGGAACGAGTAAAAGCTTTCGCACCGGAAATAATGGCAACAACCAAGAATACAATATATATTCAATATGTTTACAATATAAATAAAGTAAAGATAGAATAAAAATAAGCTATGACATGTCTAGCATGCCGTGGCTCGCTAGCACGTTAGCAACAAGTTACATTACGCAAGCCCTGAATTAATTTAATTCAAGAGGCACTAGACCTAAACACAGTGGCTTATATACGGCAAACTCTTTTTTTTTCATAATAAAAGCTCTATGTTCACAGTAGAGTATTTAACATTTCCTCTCTTTTCTTTTGGCAAGCCTCAGGTTTGTAACGGCCTTTAATGTCAGGGTAATTCTCCAGGAAAAGTCCATGTTATGTCCTCTAAAGTGATGGAAACATGACAGTGTGTGTGTGTCTGTGTGTGTGTAACAGCCTTAGCCAACTCGCGGTAGTTCATCCTGGCAGGAACACAGACTATTCTCTCTCTCATTATGGCAGGAAAGGTGCATTCCAACTTCTTCACACTGTTCAACCAGTGTAATTGTCTATGCAACCATACACAAATTTGAGCCCCCTCTCCTCTGATTGTGATTTCCCACAGTTCATATGCCCTCCCACTCACACACCCACTCACACTCTCACACACAGGAACAGAGCCACCCTCCCACTCACAATTACAGCTTGGACGCATTCACTGTTTTTATTAGCAGGTCCGGGCAGATTGCGAGCACAGATGCATCTCTTGGATCTTGGTAACTGGGAGATTTTCTAAGAAAGATGGTGACAACAAATCATTTTCAACAGATTTCCTGATACAGGAATTGGATCTTAACACCACAACTCAAATTTTAAATGTCAATTTGACCTTTTAATACCAAAAAAGATCCCCACACATGTTTATTTTCTCGATACATCAGGAAATGTTAACATGTTTGCTGCAGCTTGTTATTGTAATCTCCACTTAACAGTTTAATTTATGAGGAAAACCCTCTTATCTAATTGATTTAGTTAATGAATAATCCCTGTGAATAAACTGCCACCATTGCTGTGGTTTCTACCATCTGACTGACACACACGCACAGCATCACCCACTCATTTCATACTCAAAATGATAATACAATTCTCATCACATTAATGCCACAGCACAGGGCTTCTCCACTCTCTGCTCTCCTCTCTCAATCTGTTCTCCTCTTCTGTTCAATCGTATCTTCTTTTATTGAACAATAACACTGTGTGACGAGTTTTCTCCTTTTACACTCAATATTAGCGCTGTCCGACTGTTTAGCATCAGTGCAAACATATTGTACATGGTATCACACTGCAGCTGGAAATGCACGTGTGTCACAAACCTATCGATTACCAGAAAAGCTGCTGATTAATTTCCTTTCATTTAATTAATTTGAACTTGTTTTGTCTCTTTTTTAGTGATAAAAACTTGTTTGTTTTCAAACATGTGCAAACTCTTCTCTGGATAGGGTTCTGTGGAACTTCACCGGAAATGATTTATATAAATACCCAGCAAATGGCCCTTGTATCTACTGTTAGTTGATTTCTGTCTCTCGAGTCATTTTATATGTTTTTGTAAACTGTTCCAGCTAATGAGCACTTGTTGCCATTTTGCATCTTTGAATGCATTTATGAATGATTGCATTTTTCTTCTTGCTTGTTTTGCATCATTTTCCGGAGTGGATAGCTTTATTGTCCATTAGATTTGCATTCAAATGTACAGTCTGATTGTGGTTTTGTAGGTGTTTTCTGTCCCTTTAGAGTCATTTTATTTTTGTTGGGGTTACAGCTTTTGCAAATGTGCTTGTTTGTTCCCATTTTGCATCTTTGGGTGCATTTGCATTTTTCTGTTGTCTGTTTGCATCATTTTCTGATTCACATTTGGAATACTTTATTGTCCATTAGATCTGAATGAAATGTGTCCGTGGCCCTTTTGCATCTCTTTGTGTTGGTTTTGTGTCTTTTTCTGTGACATTGCGCCTGCTGCCTGTTCCCAAATCCATCCAAGTGTCACAAAGAGTGAAAGAGAAAGGGAAGAAAATAGAAACAGTTCATATAGAAACTGACAGCATGAGAGTGTGGAAAATGGCTGGCTTAGAGGACATGATTGTTCCTCTGCTGTTACCGCGGTGACTAATTGGATACTAAACTTATTACAGTATAGCATGAAGAGTGTGAGCGACTCTAGAAGAGTGTGAACATGTAAAGACAAGAGTGTGTTCAAAGGACTTGTGTTTGTGTGACAAGTGAAGGAATGAAGTGACAGGTATACTGTGTGAGTGCTTACTCCATCAGTCAGGGATATAAGAGAGAGATCAGGAAGGATTAATGCAGCTTCCCATTATAGTGCGTGTGTTTGTATTCTCTCCCACTTTCCTCTCTTTTTCTCCCTCCATTCTCCCCCTCCCATATAAGAGCAAATGGCCTCTGTCCTTTTCTCTTTCCTTTAAGCTCTCAGTGACAAGGGGATTTTCTTAACCTCTTTATTAAGATTGCTGTTATTTGTCTTTCTAGAGACAAGGCAGGAGAGAGGGATGGATGGATGGAGGGAGACAGGATTGGATAAAACAGGCAGAAAAACAAGGGAGCGAGTGAGAACAAAAGAGGTTTGATAGGGCATCATGTGCAGAGAGATGTGAGTTAGAGGATAATTTAAAATAAGGGAATATGTGGAAATAGGAGAGGGAGAGGAGAGAGCGAACACAAATGGGGGAGAGATTGTTCAGGGAAGAGAAATTGACATCATCCATCTAAAACAAGGAGGAATGAAATAACATCCTCACACACACACACACACACACACACACACACACACACACACACACACACACACACACACACACACACTGTATATGCATGCTCATCACTGCAAACAGCTTCTTTTGAGTTATTATCGATGCACTCTTTCCCTGAGAAAAGTATTCCACCTAATCAATTTCTATCTCCAGAGCTATTTCATTTTCACGCCTGAAACACACCCCTTTCAAAAAAGAACTTTGCAAGCATACACAAACACACTCTCACACACACACACACACACACACACACACACACACACACACACACACACACACAGCCACAACACACAGCCAGCGTCATAATATCATGCATCATCTTCTCTTGTGTTAATGTCACAGCCCATTAAAACCCTTTTAACCCCGTTTGGCTGATGTCCTCGCCCACACACACTCTCACATGTTCGTGCTGCACGCTGACGGAGGGACAGAAAGAAGGGAAAGTGAGGAGTTTGGCTGCGGGTTTATTCGACAAAAGAGCACATTTCAGCACTTAAAAGGAGAGATTCCCTCAGATAAAACACATTAAAACACAGACACAATTAAGGGAACGTTTTATTGCTTCAGGCAGGATAATATTAACCTACATTGACTCGATACCCTGTGGTGAGATTTATATGCAATTGAAGGAGCCAGTCTCCTCTGGGGCCAGAGAACAGCAAGACTACTTTACTCTGAACTTCACTTCACCTTCTGTTCCCTAAATTATGCTGAGGCAGATGAATTGTCTTCCACATGACAGAAACAGGAAGTGTTCTCAAATTAAGAGGAGGTGTTTGAGGATGGAAGATAAAGAAAGAGAAGGAATAAGATTTTGATTAAAGCTCTGGGATTATACATTATACTTGCTATCAGTCTTAACCTTTGTGACCTTGAGAGTCTTGATCTGACTTACTTACCCTGCACACTTTATGCTTTGTCAGAAATGAATGATTGTATATCTGTGTGTGAGTTTGTGTTTGTCTTCAAAGTGATGGATGAGCTCGCTAGCAGATCGATGATGAGCACAGTCCTGTAGGCAGAAACATTGAGTGACCGCCAGGATATAGACCACACACTCACACACACACACACACTGCTGACAGGCTGCAAATGTTGAACTCAGTATTGTTGTTGGTTTCCACTGAGCGTCAATGATGCCAATGCATAGAAGCCTTCAACCGGCAGTCAATGTAACTGCCATTGCAAAACAAAGTCTGATTGTATAGAAGTCTATGAGAAAATGATCCTACATCCTACTAGATTTATTACCCTTAAAAAACATTGTCATGATGCGTTTATGGTCCTAATCTGTCGTTTTAAAGTGGCCCTACCATACTTTTGAGGGTTTTCTATTCCCTGTAGTGTGTTATATAGGTTTTTGTGCATGTAAATGGTTTGCAAATGCTAAAAACCCAAAGTTCAATCCAGAGAGAGTTTCTCTCCCACACACCTGAAATGTCTCCATTAGACTCCTTTGTTTACTTCCACAACATAGTGACATCACAATGTAACACTCTTCTATAGGCTAGCACTCCAACAAATTGTACGTGATAGGCTAAGGGGCCAGCTAACCAATCAGAGCAGGCTGGGCTCTGGTTTCAGACAGAGGGTGAAAAGAGGCCTTTTTGAACATTAAAGTATGGAGACAGGTCACAGTATAAGCACAAAAGCAAATAAGCATAACAGGGCCCCTTTAAGTCTTGTTGAGGACCGCACGATGTTCAGTTAGTAAATGATCGTACCATTTAAAGTAAAATAGCCAATAATGCAGTGTATGGTTTACGCCGGGGCTCTTTCTCCAGTTGCATTTACTATGAATTTGGAATATCAAATGTATATTTGTTGAGACCCAACTCAAAGAAGAAAAAGAAAGAATGGAGAGTAAGGAGCAGGTGCATCATTAGGTGTTCAGATTTGTGTTTCGTTAATGTCTCACAGGAATGATGCAGTGAATGAAGTGGACAGCTGTCAGTCTCTCTGCAGATTGCAGTCACTATCCTCCTCAGATCTGGACATGCACACACACACTCCACAAACTGGAGGCTTACTGATGCGTGTGCAGCACTCGTTTACATGTGACAGCCAGGCTGCATCCCTCATGTCTTTCTTTTTCGTTCCACTGGGCTGCGTTTGCCATCGCCTTAAATCTGCAGCGAGCTCCAGAGTATGGGCAGCACTTTGCAGCACTCTCTAACATGCTTGGACAGCTGTATCCACGGCCCAGTGGGGCGCGTTTGCTATGGCCCTTAAATCTGCCTAATTACGCATCTCATCAGCTTTTCAGCCGCTCGATAGCTGTAATCCCCGAGCTGCAAACACTCATGCTCTGCCTCTCCCTCCACATCTTTCTTATCTCTTTGCATCTCCTCCTTGCGTTTCTTGGATTTTATCTCTGCACTTTGATCCTTTTTTCGCACTACCTTTCCTTTCTTCTCCTCCACTCCCCCCTCCTTCATCCTGTCTTTCTCTGTGGCGTCATCCTCCTCTCTCCATCCCTCCTCTAATCTTGTCCTATACCCAAGTAACCAAGCTCTCTGAGCTACCAGAGGCAGCCAGTACCACTGCTCCCCCCTCCCACAATAACGGCTCCCTCATGTGTTTGCCTCGCCGCCTCATTGCCTCCCTCCTCCGCTTCTACTCCCTTCACCACTTTTCCTCCTTCCTCCCTCCTTCGAGCCTGGAGCTTCCACGGCTGCAGCCAAAGATCAGTCATGCATGCACATCCACATCCACACACACACAACCATGCACACCCTGCAAACTGTCACACACAGCACAACACCAGCAAAAGTTGCAGGGAACAGTACACACACACGCACGCACGCACACACACACACACACACACACACACACACACACACACACACACACACACACACACACACACACACACACACACACACACACACACACACACACAACACACTGTGAATTCACAGTTAGAAGGGGAAGACCTACATGAGCAGAGTCTCAGGATACACTGACATATATTAGGAGACAATTGCATAACCAAGGATCATTCAAATGCTCTCGAACTCCACTTTCAGTGCTGCTCATTGGGAATAAAACCTCCAAATGTCATCTTGGTGCTGCACTCCAGTCGCCAAGTGGTGCTACATCGAGAAATCAGACAGAGACCCCGTAAAAGCATAAAGCATAAAGGGCACATAACAATGCTATAAAACAAATAATTTGAAAGAAATGAGAAACTATACGTGTTCCACAGAGAGAATATAAATCCAACCACCAGTGTGAAATATCCTTATATAAAGGGCAATACAAAAACCAAAACACTTCCTACGTCTTTGTATTTCACACTTTCCTCAGGGAGTTTACTCAGGTGATTTGCACTGAAAACAGTCATATGATCGCACTTATCTTATTCCAGTTTCACAGTATTAGGTCATGGGACTTGTTATAGCAGTGTGAGAAGAAGGGTGGATGGAGAAAAAAAGAGGAAGGGGCGGGCTGGCCTAATGCTAGCTGAGACCATGAAGATGCAATGAATCAAATGACATTAGCCCTATGTACTGTCTGTCTGTCTGTCTGTCTTTCTGTGTGTGTGTGTGTGTGTGTGTGTGTGTGTGTGTGTGTGTGTGTGTGTGTGTGTGTGTGTGTGTGTGTGTGTGTGTGTGTGTGTGTGTGTGTGTGTGTGTGTGTGTGTGTGTGTGTGTGTGTGTGTGACGTGCTTTACAGTGGGTGTGATTATGTGCATTGTCTGCCTTCATCGCATCCTTCATGCTGGCCCTCTGGCACATGCTGTACTTAACATTTTCCAAATTCAATTGTGACGCAGGCATTGTTGTTCCGGTTTAATCAGCTACCGTTTCCCAAGGCAGATTATTTCTTTTTGGTCATTACTTTTGTATTGTTGTCTTTTCCTCTGTCGCATATTGCATTTAGATAGGAGATTATCTCCATTATTCCCAGGGCTGTAACGTAATAATCCTCAATACGGTAGATTTCAGTTCTGGGAAATGTGGCCACACCTGTGGTGTTATCGGCATATTTGACTAAACGTGAAACACAAGAGCAACAGGTTACCACTTCTAATGTGAGACAGCAGGTAATATTCTCTTTGCATTTGCAGTACAGTAGCTAAATACTGCAAAAAAAGTGACGCAGTGAATCTGTATGTACTACATATTTTCCTGTGAATCGACTCTGCATGTCACAACAATTTATATCCATTGAGGCTTTAAGAAAATATCAATATATTTTTTTAACAGTTATTTGAAGACATGGTGCAATTTTTTCAAGACAGTAAAAATCAACTTTTTTTCTCTAGTTTCCTTTCCTTCCTATCCCATACCATACATTTCCTTTCCTTTCCTTTCCTTTCCTTTCCTTCCTATCCCATTTACTTTCCTCTCCTCCTCTTGCTCATTATCCACTTGTTTTATCAATGTCTTCCAACCTTTCTCCTACGAAGTTGCGTAAACATGCATCATCCAATCATCAAATGATCTGCCTCCATTCTCACACATGCACCCCCACACACACACACACACACACACACACACACACACACACACACACACACACACACACACACACACACACACACACACACACACACACACTGTGAACACCTGTTGGCCTGATTAAAAGCAGGTGTGCATTTTTGTGAGTTTGTCAATGATTAGTTCATTATGTGCGTTCGGATGTGCACATGCAACTGAATTTACACAGACATCACACTCAGTTTGAGAAAAGTCAGGACAGGTCATGGTGTGTGTGAGATCTGTCTGTATGATTCATGTTCTACGAGAAGAAAGCCTTGGGGAAATAAGACAGACACACACACACACACACACACACACACACACACACACACACACACACACACACACACACACACACACACACACACACATGCACAGAAGGTTACAGGAAGTCAGTTCTAGCTCTGGACTGGTATCATTGTTTGTTTAAAGTTTTGTTTTAAACATATATTTGGCATAAATGTCGCACTTTTGACCCCTTTACTGTGTGCTTCGGTTAATCCTGATGTCACTGCTGCCAAACATCAAAGTGTGCAGCGCTGTTCAAGTATAGAAAGGAAAGGATAAAAGCATTTATGCTATTCAGTACAGTTAGAAATCCTACTTAACTTCATTACAATGTATCTGTGTAGCACCCTCTAATATTTTGCAGCTTTCACATTTTGTATTGATTTGCTCTTTTTGTCATGCAGCCTTGCACTTTTTTATTGAGTCAGGTCTAAAAATGTAAAGTTGTCTTGACTCAGCTCAAGTAAAGGTTAATAGCTTTTTAAATGCATCAATAGAAAATAAAATACCTTGACACAAAAATGTGCTACTACGCTAACATTCAGTACCACTGCATATTTAACCAGAGACATTTCATAACTCTATTAACAACCCTGCTTCATTTGTATTATCTTTGCAGGACTATATATGTGACAGATATAACATTAGACATTAAGAGCGATGAGTTTGGACGGAGGTGTGAAAGATGGAGCGAGCAGAGGATATGGAGAGGTGCTTAAGACGTGAAGTGATGAGTGAGTGTGTGTTGACGAAGAGAGAGACAAGAGACGGCAGGACATTTACTGACTCAGCATGAAATACATAGAGATGGACAACATGGGTAGGATTGAGGGAGAAAGACCAGTCCACACTCTGTATTGGTCCAATCAGGACTTGAACCGGCAACCCTTCAATTCCCAAGCCAAGTCCCAAGATCATTTTAAGCATAATGTTTGTCTCACATATGAGTTTAAGACTGCAATCCTTAACACACTTACATTAATGAATATCTTGCCCATTGTTTTTTAGATGAATCGTTGATTTGGTTTATAAAATGTCAGAAAAGGTTTCTGAAAGTCCAAGTATTTCCTTAAATATCTTGCTTTTTCAGTCAGAAACCCATATATTTTCACTTTAACACAATATAATACAGAGAAGAGTAATACTTATTGATATTTGAGAGGCTAAAAACAGCACATTTGGCAGTGAAATGGCTTCAACATTAAGTCGTAATATAGTCAATTCGTCGACTAATAATTGCAGCTCTTGTCGAGTTTGCACAGTTCAGTGATGATTATGTAAATGCAATTGAAAAAACTGTTTTCTTACAGTTGAGCTAATTCAAGTTGCATTGTGGGTAATGTAGGCACACAAAGAACAAGAAGGCCTGGATTAGGACAGAAAATGTCTGCGTCAATTCTGATTCTTTTTGAACGTTCCAATAAGGATTTAATTTGAAACCTGTTATATTACATAACCTTTAATCAGTATGAGCTGAAATGTTATAGCTATCTCTGATACAGGAGCTTAGTCTAAAAAAGAAAAAAGGAAGGAAATGAAGGAGCGAGAGGTAGTGGAGGGTTGCAGTAGTGGGACGGCGGCGGTGGAGAGGAGCGAGTGGAGGATTGAAGTGACAGGTTGTTGTCAGAGCAGCTAGACCCTGGAAGATAGATGAAGACAGGGTCACAGCTCCCCGCTGAAGTCACGACAGATGATTAACTGTGTGCTGGTGTGTGTGCTGGTGTGTGTGCGTTTCTGTGAGGACCGGGTCAGCGCTTTTTTCGCCCAAGGCCGGCTACCCCTGAGTGTGGAGTGTGCGTGTGAGAGTATTCGAGTACAAGGTCAGCAACTTGAGCCCTACAAAGCTGACTGACACTGTTGTGTATTGGTCATTGTGTTATGTGACATGCGTTCATGGGCGTCGCAACCATTATATGAGGGTGGGACAAGTCCCCCCCACTTTTTCAAATGATTAGTTTGGACCCCCCCACTTTTACTATGCGGAAAGTCCGTGAATCGGTCTATCCACTCGCCGCTCTTTGCAGAGCGCTGCAGTGCTTCACTATCAAATGAAATCCATTCCACTTGCTTATTGAGAGAATGCCCAAATCAATGAAACTCCGTACCATGTTTTCACTGCTACTTTGTACCAAGGCAGATTCTCACATAGCGCGCGCATGTTCAAGGAGTGATGTCATAGTTGGACAGCTCAGATTCTGTTGTATGAAGGATGCCGGTAGTGGAGGTAAGGCACACACACCAAATGTTCAGGAAATGGTTAATACAGCGAAAATCAAAGCTGACTATCTCTTGGTTTGATATGTTTTCTCCCCCAGACAACATGGACATAAGAACATTTTTTGCAAAGAAGAGGAAAGTAAGTCATCAGCTGGTAGCAGTTAATCAGTTAACACTGTTAACTTAACAGTGATGGCGGTGGTGGCGGAAAATGCGTCTCACTTCTGGAGAGGAGTTTCGTCTTTATGTCATGATAGAGAAATACAAATACTGAATAGTTTAGATAAGAAAAGGCATCGAAATGCCAGGTTACTAGTATTTATCATGTAAACAGGGAACATGAATAACCCGATCTCTCTGCTCATGTAAACACATCATAACCGGGATAATACTCTTAAACGGCTTACTGATGTCCATGTACAGTAGAGACGCAGTCAGTGTGTTTTACTGGAGCCTCAGTTCGATACGAGATTATTTTCTGAGTTCTTTAACTTAGGTACTCTCTCTCAAATGGTAATGTGCATTATGTTTTAATTATACTTCTTATCATTCAGAAGCTTTTTGTGTGTGTTTATGTTTTACTGAGTGCTTATAGGCTATTTCCATCCCAGTATTCAGTTAACTATTTATTTTCTGTGCACATTACATAGACTAGCTAATATTCTACCTACTGCTTGGGACTTTGAGTCTTCAAAATGTCCAATGTCACAGACTGGGACTTACTTTAGAGTCAGTTGTATTTACATTCAGTATGACTTGTTATGATTCAATGTGAAAGAGTATACTGCTCAATAAATAATGATCACTTCACCACCTCTCTTGACATCTAGGCACTTGAGAGTGAGTCAGAGGCAGAATACAGGGACAGTGGAGAGAGGTCCATTGCTGAGGTGAGTGATGAAAGGGAAATGACAGTTGAGAGTAAATTGTGATGTGGACTCTCATCCCAGGATTTTAAGGAAATCAGTGGGGATATTGAACAGGAAACATTTCAGTCAAGGGGCATCATATGACCAATATAGACAGAAGAGCAACATTTATTTGAACATTTAAGTCAATGATACCATTCCTAGGTGAACTTAACATCCATATGGAGTCAGATCAGTCTCAATATTAATAAATGCTCACAGAAGGATTCACAAATGTATTTTGCGATTTATATATAAATGACTCTCCACAACAATATCTCTCAATGCACTCACAAATATTTATTGTTGTATATAAATGTACAAAAAAATGGGCATTTAAACTGCTTTTTATTAATTCAAAGACGGCTCTGAATTAATAATCAAATATGTTTCCTTTCTTTACTACTGGATGAAATTACAAAATGTACCCATCATTTTCCTCATGCTAGTATAGCCACATAAAAGTATCAAACCACCTGTTAAAATGCACCAGAATACAGGAAATCTATATTTTTTTTCGCCCCAACACCCCCCGTTAAAAATGTCCCCCCCACATTCAGGATGGTTCCTACGCCCATGCATGCGTTTATGTTTCACGAACTCTCTCTATCTTTTCACCGATTTGACCTGCGGGGTCAAACACTTTCTCATCCTTTTTTTTCCATCTGTTTCCACTCGATATAAATTAACTGAAAAGGCACTTAGCTTCCCCGTCATGAAAACAAACATATTTCTGTCGTATCCCCGATTGCCTGTTCTCAGCTCAGCTAATATTCACTCACTGCCAAACTCTGTACAGCAGTATGAACATTGAAAGAACATCGTTTACAGCTAGCTGCACACAAATGCACCATACTGTCTTGTGTGTAAGGTTTCACACATGAAAGACTTGACTCAAGGCCATGTTTAACTCAGGAAATTCAGTTTGTCCACCTACATTTAATATCATGTTCATCCTGTCCACATGAGAGACAGTCCCAAGTTAAAGAGTCATTCAACTTTAAACATTTTGGCCTTCACCGTGCGCTCACACCAAAGGATTTATGAGCAGAAGCACAGAGAATGAGAAGGTGTTGCCCTGAGCGCAACCTTATAGGCAGCACTTACCTCCAGTTGTCTATTTAGTCATTCATCATACACAAAGCAACATTAGCATTTATCTTAAGTATTGGTCACCTGGGCAATAGCCAAAGTATACTCTCCTTTTAGCTCTGTGTTTGGTCTCTATCAACCTTGAGAAAAAGAAAAGTACATGTCTCTTTAGCTAAATGCTGCGCTATGTTCACAAACTAGCTGCTCCATTTGTCTGTCTGCTGTTTGATGCGAAGCAGGTAGTAACAGCAATTTATTCAAGCTTTTTTAACGCTCAAAACGCTAATGAGAGCTGCAGGACTCAATCAAATAAGTTAAACCAACACAACAACAAGCTAAAAGAGGCTAACATATTCTGCAGGGTCCAGAGGATACTTTTTCTGTCATCATGACAGACAACTTTTTCACATTAATCATCTTTTCAAACATTGTTGTATACAAATATATAACATACTTAGCTTAGACCAGAAAAATAAAGGACTTGGACTTGGGAGTGAAAGACCTGACTTGCCACTGTTTCCAATACATGTTTTTAGATGAATAGTAAATATAAAATGTTATAATATATCAATATTGACATTACATGTGTATGATAAGGCTGTGATTAATGTTAGGTTCAAGTGCACAAAAACCCTTGGTAAGATTGCAGTGTCTTGGGGGGATTTCTAAAGATTACAAATGGAGAAATGTGTCTACTGTTTGCTCTGTGGTGCAGCGAAAAATAGTTTTCTATTGACCGTTCCACAGTCCAGATTAAAAACAAGATGTGATTGATTTTTTTCATCTCCAGAGGAGCCCAGGCTGGCTTCTTCTACTTCAGCTTTATAGACTTTTTATTTAGTTTAAACTTTATTACAGAGGCTGACTACAAGTGTATCATCACTTACAGCGTTCCTACAGAGTTGTTTTCAGCCTTGCTCTTATCTAATGACCATTATTGCTTTTGTTGCTTCTTCATTTTATCTGTTTATAATCCACAATAAACAACCTTCTATTGACTTCTGGTAAGATAAAGAATGTTGTTGTTAGTCACATTAAATATAGGTTTTTATTCTGACAGGTTACTGGATGCTTTTCCTCCCTCTGTGCTTTTAACTTGGAGTCTTACCTCTTTCTGCACGCTTTAAATAGAGGCACTTGAGTTGATTTGAAGCAGAAGAAGGTGTTTAGAGAGTTAAGTGGGGTATTTAAAAGTGAAATAACGTCCCTCCTTCTGTCTCTTTGTACCTAAAGGATTCACGAATCTCTGCGCCGACCCAGTAGAAGTCAGTAGAGTCCAGTGAAGGACCGACTGCATCGATAGAAATGGCTTCAACAGCCATGTCTCCATCCTCTCTCACCTCCCGCCTCTCCTCACCCCTCCTCCTCTTCTTACTCTCTGCCTTCCTCCTCCTGTCCTGTCCCGGATCAGTGGACGCGGCTGACGCAAACTGCTCAGCTGCTGGAGACCAGTGTCAGGAAGGTGAGGAAACGGCATCGTATCATACAGTCCCTCCACAGCTTAATAGAGTGTATATTTCTCTTGTGGTACCAGTATATTAATCTAATGACTCCTTTATTTCTAAAATAGCCTATAAATACCCTCCTGGCATTAATTGCCGTACATTTTGCCAGCTCATTCTGTGCAAGCTGTCCAGAGGCTAACAGGAAAGAGATTTATTTGAGGGTTGCTAATGCACACTGAAAGGCCAACCACGATCTTTTTCATCCTGGAAAAAACGCTAATTTCTTTGTAATGTCACTGCTATTGAGCCCTTTTCGTAGCAGCAGGACCCTATTTTCTCTAGGGGTCCAGGTTAAAAAACAACCATTAAAGTTGAAAAATATGAGCAGAATATTCAAAGTTCACACAAATCAGGATGCCATGCCAGTGTTTCATTGTCTCCTGAGTTAAATGTACCACTGGTGACTTATCAGCTGATTGTGCCAGCTTACTGCCTTTAAACTGGAGCACATTGATCGATTTTAATATGTTTTATCAAGACAAATGATACATCTTCCACTTATTACATTCCTTAATCAGGTTATACTGCCACTGAGCTCTTTACAAGATGCCCACAGTGGCAGACTGTACAAGATTAAAGAGGGAAAGCGTTGCAAGCTAATATATGTGATCCTTTCCTGCATAACCTATTCTGATATCTTCCTTTTTGTGATGTTTCAGGAGTGGTGCTGCCCGTGTGGAACCCTCAGAACCCCTCTGTGGGCGACAAAGTGGCGCGGGCCATTGTTTACTTCGTGGCTCTCATCTATATGTTCCTGGGCATGAGCATTATCGCCGACCGGTTCATGTCTTCTATAGAGGTAGGCAAGAGATAAAAGAGCACACATTGGTTCCATTGTTCTCCTGGTAGTATTAAATCTCTTCATTGTAGTAATTAGTATGTATGTGAGTTATCAACAGCTGTGGGAAATTCAATGGATCTAACTTAAAGGAATACCTCACTCACAAACTGTCCATTGCTATGACAATTTCTCTATCTGTGTGACCTTGAGTAGCTTTTAAAAACCCAAACTCAAGCTTTTTGTTTGAGTTATCCTTAATATAATAAGTTTCATGGCTCATTTTTCTCTAAAATATATATATATTTTCTTTCCCTAGTACTTCCTCTTATTTTACTTCATCATTCTCCTGTCCTTTTCATTTGGTGCAACCTCTTATTTCCTTACCTTCTCATTCCTCTCCTCTCCTCTTCTCCGCAGGTCATAACCTCCCAGGAGAAAGAAATCACTATAAAGAGGCAGAATGGTGAGACCAGCACCGTCACGGTCAGGATCTGGAATGAGACCGTTTCTAATCTCACTTTAATGGCCTTGGGTTCCAGCGCTCCCGAGATACTGCTGTCAGTTATTGAGGTGAGCACATTATGAGCCTGCTGGTTACGCATTAGATGACCTGACGCACAGAACGTACTGGGAACACAGTCATCTGATTTTCACCCCCCGTCTATAGGTGTGTGGTCACGATTTTGAGGCCGGCTCTCTGGGTCCCAGCACTATCGTGGGCAGCGCTGCCTTCAACATGTTCGTCATCATCGCCCTGTGTGTGTACGTGGTACCCGATGGAGAGACGCGCAAAATCAAACACCTTCGGGTGTTCTTCGTCACGGCAGCCTGGAGTATCTTCGCCTACATATGGCTCTACCTGATTCTGAGTGTCTTTTCCCCGGGAGAGGTGGAGGTGAGAATATACGGAAGGCTACATAAGAGCAAAGTTTGGGAAGAAGATGGGTGTTAACTGTGTCTCCTCTCCTCTAGGTTTGGGAGGCAGTGCTCACCTTCCTCTTCTTCCCGCTCTGTGTGGGCCAGGCCTGGGTGGCAGACCGTCGCCTCCTCTTCTACAAGTACGTCCGCAAGCGTTACCGCGCCGACAAGCACCACGGCATCATCATCGAGACCGAGGGAGGGCCGGATGGAGCCATGGGTATGTCCGGAGGAGGTGCCCTGGGGCCGGGGGGTTTCACCAAGATGGACATGCTGGAGCTGGACGGACAGATGGCGCTGAATTCTCACAGTGGGATGGACGGAGGGATGATGGAAGACGGAGCGAAGGACGAACAAGATGAGGCCAGGAGGGACATGGCGAAGACGCTGAAGGATCTGAAGCAGAGGCACCCGGATAAAGACATGGAGCAGCTGATCGAGATGGCTAATTATCAGGTTAGAGGAGTGTGCTAATATTATAATTTATTCATATTCAATATATTTATAAGAAAAAGTTTGGGGAATATAACACTGGGAGGCCATTAGCTTAGCTTAGCATAACGACTGGAAACAAGGGGAAACAGGTAGCCTGGCTGTGTCCAAAGTTCAAAGATACATTGTAGTCATTTTGAAAAGTGTATTTTTACATTACATTGCATTTAGCTGACGCTTTTATCCAAAGCGACTTACAATAAGTGCATTCGACCAACAAGATACAAACTTGAAGAAAACAGAATCATATAAGTACATCAGGTTTCATAGAGCTAAAACATTTCAAGTGCTACTTAACTGGCTTTAGATAAGCCAGTCCTTTATTAGTATATAAGTGCTTTGTTAGCAATTCTTTGTTAGTGCTTCTATCGCTCGAAGCGGTATTTCAAGTTATGGTTTTATAGAAAGTTACATTTTTTATCTTTTATTAGCAAACAGCAGCCAGGCACAGCGACTTCATGGATAGCTTTTTGGACACAAAAAAACACTAAAAATGTGAAACATCTATTTCAATTTCATTCATTTGTAATCTAAACTGCAAATATGGCCCTTAATAATCCCTTACCATGTTAGTTTATATAAAGAACCTAAGACCCCGGGAACATAAGCTTATCTCCTTCTTCATGCTAAGCTAATGGCTTCCTGGCTCTATCTCCCTGATTAATGCCCAAACACGAAAGTGGTATCAATTCCTATTTATATATATATATATTCACCATAATGTCAAGCTTCTCTAAGACATACATATTTGATTTTAGTCCACAATTGAATATATTTGGATGTTGCTGCTCATAATGGAGGCCCTGCATTTATCCTAAATTAGACATTACATCATGTCACACATTTCATATGCGACCCCTCTAGGGGTGACTGTGTTAGAGTTGACGCTTTGACACATTCAGTTGTTAACAAGGTGTTTTAAGTGATAGCAGGGATACAGAGAACATTTCAAAAATGTTACAGAGCAAGTTAAAAGGTGTTCACTAAATTAAACAACTGCCTACATGCACATGAAAGAAAATCAAAACCCCACTTTGCATACACACCAAATAAAAAGAACATAATATGGAAGTCATTAGAGTGTTGTCTAGATAAGTACACATATAAAGATACCAATACAGTTTTTCAGCCCCTCATATAATGTCATGTGCTGATAAAACCACTAGTCTGCAGAGAGCATGTTGGCGGTTGGCTTGATTGACAGCCCTATAACAGGCGACCCCTCTGACATCCAGGTGGTTTCTTTCGGGGTAAGTTGTATTAACATAAAATAGGTGAGTGTGTAAGTTCCTCCATAGCCTTGGAAGCCATAGCTTGACAAAAAAATGTAACCCAAGGTCCACTTGTTACCTTTATTTGAGCTTACAGCTGAGTTCATAAGACTGGGTCATGTTATTAACATTTCAAAAAGAGACAGCAAGTGGACCTTGTGTTAAGATTTTTTGGGGGCATTTAGATATACGATGTCTTAAAATATATTGATAAGCCATGAAAACGTAGTGCTTTGTCCTAAACTTATGGTTTAATTTGGCATTAGTTTGGTTTAGATAGTCAATGTGGTTTTTTCGCATCCCTGTTCAAATAGAAAGCAGTCACTAATAAATGGTTTTCACACACTCATATCTTTTTGAATATTTGCACTCGCTAAAAACTATTTGTATAATCAATGTGGCACATTAAGGACTTGTCTGGTTTTGCACCCTTTGATGATGAACTGTGGAAGCTATCCAAGTCTCTGCTGCTCCCTCTTTCTTACTTTCCTCTCTTCCTTCCCTTGCCTTTCCTCCACCATTTCTTGCTCCTGGTCTTTGTTTTTTTGGCAATGAAGGAGTAGAGGAAAGCACCCCAAGGTGCACTGGGAAACTGCCAGATGTTTGTTTGAATTCAAGCCTCCCTCCCTGCAGCTCCTCGCTCAGCCTTTTTTCTGTAAATAAAAATGGCAGCTGGCCTGAAGAGTAAACTCAAGTGGACGAAATAAGTTCAGTGTGGTCTTAAAACAGTAGTTCCCCATGGTGGAATTGGACTTTCATTAAATTAGACCAGCTAAACCTGATAACGTTTTTAACTAAACTTACAATTACAGCTTACATCCCTCCACAGTGATGCAGATTTTATGAGAATTCTGAAGGGATATTGCCGGCTCTCTTTCCTTCAATTTCAAAAACTCAGTGTTCCTTTGAGGCCACATTTAAGCCAATGATTTCCACATCTAAAGTTTAATGTTCTATTTAGTTGGTAAATCGCTAGAATATGAAATTCCTATTCAGCAAGACACTTTTATTGAAATGTGTGCTCATAGATTGATGAAGCCCATTAGATAAAATGTTTGCAGCGGAACAGTCTTGTACATTGTTAACAGGGAAGTAAGGAAGCAATGTCACATTGTTCCTTGACAGTGCGATTCCACCTATGTAATCAAGGAAATATTTTTGGTTAGATGCCTGAAACATAGAATTGTGGTTGACACCAAGCTAAAAATAACTTGAGGCTTTTCATTATTTTAAAGGCCTTTAGCTCTTTACTTCTGGCCATTTATATGTAAAAAATCATAGAGGTGGTGTTCATCTGTAAACATAATTTGTTGAACAAAACATGTAAGAACAATAACATGTTGTTGTCCTCAGAGTTTGCTTTTTGCAATAATCCAAAATCCAATGGAAAATCCCATCAAAGTAACCAGAGCTAACTTCTGGGTTGGCCCAAAATCCCTGCAAAGCAAAACAGTTATAAATATGAAGCTCCAACATCAATACGCACAGGATCTAGGTCCAAACTTCAAGCACCCATTTAAAAAAAAACGTCCTTCAGTAACTCACTAATCCCTTGACTACTAATTTCCCTGAGGAGAAACAATTCCCAAAAGAGATTCACTGCTTAATCTTGAAATTGCAGCTTCCAATTCAAACGTGGAAGCTTTTATAAAAGGAATCTTTTTTTGGAGGTGAAACAAAACATGATCAATACAATAGATTTGTTATTAATTGATTGGTTTTGTTGATCAGGTCCTGATGCAGCAGCAGAAGAGCAGAGCGTTCTATCGTATCCAGGCAACCAGGATGATGATCGGAGCTGGAAACATCCTGAAGAAGCACGCCGCCGACCAGGCCCGCAAGGTGGGATGCACATCATCTCCCCTCAGCACCACTATTTACAGATAAAGAACTCGCATCTTAATTTGTTCCCGTCTCTTTTATTTCCAGGTGGTGAGCAGCAAAGAGACGCAGGCGCAGGAGGACGACCCTCACACCATCACGATGGACTTTGAACCCGCTCTGTACCAGTGCTTCGAAAACTGTGGCTCCTTAAAACTGACTGTGGGCAGACACGGAGGAGACCCTGGAGTTACTGTCAAGGTGTGTGTGGTGTTCATGCAAGACTGAGGAGTTCAGAAAAATGACAAAAGACAGAGAAAAAATAAACCACAGAAATCTGCTCTGACCTGACCTCACTTGTTCTCATCTCTAAAAAGATTCAGACTGCTGGTAAATAACAGAAATGGTTGATAAAGAAGAGCGGGGACACACACATTACTAAACATTTTATTCTCCAGATTTTTCGATTTCAGTTCAGGCTGTAAGAAAAAGATAAAAAACATCCATTGGGGAAGGCTCATTGATCTTAACACTGGCCTCATACTCTGAATAACAGATTTTCTTTTAAGTCAGAGACAGAAATCTGTATCAGTGAAATGATCTGCATGTTAATACAGCAGGGGCCTTGCATGGCTGTGTCTCCTCTATTATTCTCCCATATACAAATAAAACTTCCTCGGAATAGATCATGCCCTATTAGGCAATGTTAATGGAATTGAAAGAATAATATGTGTATCCTCAGCATGATTCAGATCCAAAATGTAATGGGTTATCCCTTGGTCCATGATACAATATCACGGCTGTTTTCTTTTACCGTAGTCCTCCTGAAAAAAGAAACACCAAACAAAATCATAACTTCCTTTTCAAAGGAGACTATGATGTAGCATCAGAGCTATCTTTAGGCGTCGGTTCATGGCATGGCTTCAGTCTGCCGTCCACTGAAACTGATTTTATAAAGTGAAGTGGCCTTTTAAGCCCACACAGGCTCTTCAGACAGCGTTGTCAGAGCAGTGCAGACGCATTTCACAATGTGGTTACGTGTACTTGATGCCGCACTTGAATCAGTCAAAAGCAAATCTATTAACAGTCCCAGATCTCAGCCTTTTCATTATACAATAAAAGTTCAAAGAAATATACTCATTAAAAAGCTTAGCACTTTTAGCATGAGGCAGCCATTCTAAAACAGCTACCGACACTTTAAAAATATTATATTTAAAGCTAAATGCTCATTTGAAGCTGCATTAAGAGACTTTGTGTGCCGCTTGTGCCGCAGCAGGAAAAAGCTATAACATTTAAAAGACCTTTGAAGCCAAAATAGCTAATATGATGTAAAAAAAGTAGGCTTTTTTTTATATACAGCAGGTACGGAGAATCATTAGCTTTCATTCGTATCCACCTGATGGATTAAGTCCAATATTCAACTTCTTTAAGCACTGTTTTAAACTCCAAAGATTCCTGGGAAAGATATGCATCTCTTAATCTGCTAAATGTCAGCGAGTACTTACTTTTGTTTTGCCATTTAGTTCCAAGCAGGCATTTACAGCTTTTTTGTATAGCTTTTTAGATGAAAACAGCTGAATGTTGCATATTAATACAACACAGATAAGTCAAGTCTGGAAAACCAAAATAAAGCGCTAAATGTTAAAACTATCATTATTTAATGTGGGTTTCTCAGTATGAACAATACCTTAGTAAGTCATTTGAGCCAATACAGAAAAAAGATTATAGTAGCTTGAAGTCTGCTTAAATAATTAGTAAATGGCAAAATTATTTATGGGAAACCACATTCCTGTCCATCCATACCAAAAAAGAGCAGTTTCCGAGCAGAGGGATTCATCAAATACAATGTGCTGTATTTTATAAATTAGGTGCCATAGGAAAAGGCATACTTTTAATTAAGTTAAACCTACAGTGGTACAGTTAATAAAGCCTAGCTATATTCTCGGCTGCCCATCTTTATCAAATATACATAACATAGAAACCCACTCATCAATTCATTCATTTCCTGCTATTATATTCACACAATCATAATTCCAAAATGTCATAATGTCCTCTTCATGTTTGAAAAATCTGAAATATAATGAATCCTCAGTATAGAGTAGTCCCAGCAATAAAAGGCACATGTAAAAAAGGGTTCAGAGTTGTGTCACTCACACGCATTTCATCAAGAGCGGAGCGAGAGCACAGTGAAGAGAATGGGAATAAAAGCGCCCCCAGCACTGAGTCAGCTTTTCATACACAGTATGACTGTATGAAGTAATGGGAATTTCTGAAAAGACGACACAATCTGTTATCTGATTCTCAACAGTGAGGGTGCATTTGTGAGTACAGAGGGTTAACATGGGGGCAGATGGAGAGGATACAGGGGAAGTTTTGTTGTACTATCTTGTGTTTATTTTCACGCTGTGTCTGACCACAGGGCTCAGTTTAATGAAGCACTTTCTCTTGATTTTCCTCTGTTCCCCAAATGCCTCTCCTCTTCTTCTTTGCCTCTTTTTCCATGTTCTCCTTTCCCTTTGTGTTTATTTGCCCTTTTCCGTTCCGTTCTGTTTTATCTTCTGACGGCTCTCCCTTTGCCATGGTCTCAACCCGCCTCCCCTCTCTGTGTGCTCTGCTCTCCCCCAGGTGGATTATCGCACAGAGGACGGCACAGCAAACGCAGGTTCAGATTATGAGTTTGCAGAGGGAACGCTGCTGTTTAAGCCGGGAGAGACCCTCAAAGGTAAAATAAAACTGTCACAGCAATAATGTATGGCATATTTTCCAAAAACACATCGCTTAGACTGAGGCTCAAAGAGATCAGATCATCCACAGGGAACGCTAAAATGTTCTTTTTGGAATAATGTTTCATAAAGAAGAATCCTACTAAGGCTGTACTGTTTAGAACAAAATCACTTATTGTGATTATTTGGCCTGATATTGCAATTTGATATGTTTAAAGATATAGGAGGGAATTTTTGAAACATTTATCGCTTGGAAATTGTATCAAAGTTATCATTGTGTGACCCTTATAAGAAGATCTGTACCAAAACAAGGATTTTCCTCAATTTGGATTAAATATGCAGCACTAACTACAGTAAAGTATTCTGTCCCAACCTATAATGACATTTCTTTCCCCAGAGATCACAGTCGGAGTGATTGACGATGACATCTTCGAGGAGGATGAGTATTTCTACGTCCACCTCAGTAACCCTCGGCTGGTTGGATATCCGGAGATCGGCACCGCCCCGCAGGACGCCAGCGTCGCCCCCAAAGCCGTGCTGGGGGACAACCACACCGCCACAGTGACCATCTACGATGACGATCACGCAGGTAATTGAACCCCTAAATAACGTTTGATGGGAATAGATACGATTTTATTCATATCCCTGTAATTATAGATTCTCCTAATGGTCTGGTTCTGTATCGATTACGTTATTGAATCGTGATGGTTTTTTGTGTAGAAAAAAAGTATGTATATAGAAGTCTTCCGTTTAAATGTATAATGGAAAACATTGCACCTTCTTGTTGCAAGCACTGTTTTTCAGAGATTAGTGTTAGTCGTTTTTTTTTGTCACTTGCAACTCTCTTATTGAGTCGTACAATTCAGATGGATCGGTCTTCTTGGTTTCCATTTCTCCTCTTTAAGGGTTTTCTATATTATCTTATCCATCCTAACCACTTAAATATAATTATTTTCTGTTCTGTCTATACCTAGATCATGCAAAACAGACAGTGTCAAAAGTAGAACTGGTTTTAATGAAAGTGTCTGCAGCCATCCAGCGTTATTTTAAATCCACATGGGTCTATTATTGTATTGCTAAAGTCCCCTCAGTGTCACCACTTTTCAGCCACAGTAGTTTGAAAACAACCAAAGACAATTAAAGTGACTGAGTGGAGAGTGGGCGTTTACCTGATGCTCATTTCCTTTTATCTAGAGAGAGTGGGAGGTAGTCTATTATCCCCTTCACTTTAAATACAGCACACACTCGAGAGCAAAGTAGTGAGTGAGCGTAGGTGTTTATCAACCTCATCTTTCACACTTTTAGTGTTTCTTCCCCGTCAAATGATCTTCTTTCTTTCTTCCCTTTAGGCATCTTTACCTTTGAGGCCGGCAGTCAGAAGGTGAGCGAGAGCGTGGGTGTGATGGAGCTGAAGGTGTTGAGGACTTCGGGGGCCCGAGGCCTGGTGGCCGTCCCCTACCGAACCGTGGATGGCAGCGCTAGAGCGGGAGAGGACTACGAAGTGTCCGCCGGCAAGCTGGAGTTCCAGAACGACGAGACCATGTGAGTACAGGAACTGTTACTAAACCGTGAATATAGGCACACTTGACCAATGGCCCGAAATCCAGTGGTGTGAAGTAACTTAGTATATTTACTCAAGTACTGTCCTTAAGTACAGTTCTGAGAGACTTGTACTTTACTTGAGTATTTCAATTTCTTGCTACTTTGTACTTCTACTCCACTACAATTCAGAGGTAAATGGTGTACTTTTACTCCACTACATGTATCTAATACCTTTAGTTACTTTACAGATTTTGATTAATAATGTGAAATATAATCAAGTGTTGAATCAGACTTTAGTTCCACCTGGAGTAAATCCACAAGCTACCCTGCAGTATACAAAGTCATTCAAACTAGCTGTAACCTTGCCAGCTTTGATAACACTTTAATGATCAATCATTATAATCAAAACATATAAAATATATTATTCTGAAACGGGCCAGTACTTCTACTTTTGGTACTTTAAGTTTATTTTGATGCCAATCCTTTTGTACTTTTACTTTAGTCACATTTTGATTGCAGGACTTTCACTTGTAACAGAGAATTCCTTCACTCTGGTACTTCTAGTTTTACTCAAGTACAAGATCTGAGTACTTTTCCCACCTCTGCCAAAGTCGAATAAAAAAAAACCTTTTTATTCATTAAAATCAGGTTTTTATATCACTCAAAGGTGACTGACATACTTTTAGTGTCCCATTCCTCTCACTCTGTCTCCTTTCTGTGTGATTGACTCTCATTCAGAAATGGCTGTTCAGGTTAATTGAGTGTGAAACATACATTTGCGGTATAAATAGCTCTATTAAAGCAGATAACAGCGCAATAATGCCACTCTTCAAGGTAGGCTACTCTGCATTCAAATGTTTCCTCACACGTGAACACACACACACACACACACACACACACACACACACACACACACACACACACACACACACACACACACACACACACACACACACACACACACACACACACACACACACACACACACACACACACACACACACACACACACACACAAATGCTCTCGTGTCCTTGGGCACATGTATTTTTAATATGCTGATGTTAGCGGTGTTCAATTGACCAATACATAAAGCGGTTGGGAATGCAGTTTCCTCAGCGCCTCTTGGGGCCCCATAAAGCAAGTACTGTGTGTGTGTGTGTGTGTGTGTGGGTGTTTCTCAATGTCGAGGAAGGCTGCTCCAGAGCCACTATTTCAAGCATACTACGTCATCGAGTGCATACTTGGAATTCTGCCGAGGCCAGCGTACTTCGTAGCGAGAAATTTCGAGGCTGCACATGTGTAGACTCAATCCCCACAATGCTTTGCGCACGGACCAATTTCCAAATCTTTGGCGGAAATCGCGCTCCATTTAAGGCGGGGCCACGCATATGATGCACACCTGCACACCTGTTAGCCTGTTCCACAATTCTTCGTGCAAGTGCAAGTGACTCGGAAGACATGTGCTACCAAGGAAGCGTCCTCGGCATTGAGAAACACCCTGTGTGTGTGTGTGTGTGTGTGTGTGTGTGTGTGTGTGTGTGTGTGTGTGTGTGTGTGTGTGTGTGTGTGTGTGTGTGTGTGTGTGTGTGTGTGTGTGTGTGTGTGTGTGTGTGTGTGTGTGTGTGTGTGTGTGTGTGTGTGTGTGTGTGTGTGTGTGTGTGTGTGTGTGTGTGTGTGTGTGTGTGTGTGTGTGTGTGTGTGTGTGTGTGTGTGTGTGTGTGTGTGTGTGTGTGTGTGTGTGTGTGTGTGTGTGTGTGTGTGTGTGTGTGTGTGTGTGTGTGTGTGTGTGTGTGTGTGTGTGTGTGTGTGTGTGTGTGTGTGTGTGTGTGTGTGTGTGTGTGTGTGTGTGTGTGTGTGTGTACAGTTTTAGAGAATGAGGACTTTTCTGCTTGTTTCCTCTTCCTCAAGGTGCTGTTTGATTCATGGTTGGACAGATGTTAGGGTACAATTATATTAATACAAATGTGTGTGTTGTGTTTCTAGGGGACAAAAGTTGGGAAGACGGAGTGTGTGTATCAACCTATATGTGTGTGCTCTCAAACATCTATGCTTGTCAAGACCAACCTGGCTTTAGGCCTTGAGACTTGGGAGAAAAAAAACATGCTATTAGATTATAATGACTAATTCATTAATGTTTTCATCACTTTAATTTGGCAGCTGCTAAAGCAGGAGTTCATTATCTATTAGATATTTAGATCACTGTAGATGTAGAAAGGACACTATTTCTCTATGAAGTGAAGTTAAGTACAACAAACCTTAAAATTGTAAATTCAGTGTTTTAGTACATTGTACTTATTAATTTGCACCTCTGCTCAAAAGAGGCTTGTCTTGTCTACTAAAAAGGCAAAGTATGCTTGCATGTGTGTGTGTGTGAGTGTGAGTGTGAGTGTGAGTGTGAGTGTGAGTGTGAGTCCAAGTACATTTGTGTACAATGATGCAGTCACTACTTATAAAGCAAGCTAGTGAGCTTAGGAAACGTTGAAAGAGGGGTCAGAGGGAGCTAAAGTAGGCAAAACAAACAGATATACAGTATGTCCTCTGGAAGCTCATTAATAGTCTCTAGTGCAAAACTAAATAAGATACTGTTAGATTGTTTGCTACACGAGGATTACAGAGATCAGAGGGTGCGGTATTCTAACTTTGTGGGTCAAGAGTAAACAAAGAGCATCGATAAGCATCTTCCTCCTCTGGCTGCGGATTAACAGTGAATACAGCTTGTATTTGTGAAGCTTCTGAGAACCATACCGAGGTTTAAAGAACCTACACCCATTTTTAGCTTGCAGCATGCATTGATCAGAACTGCAGAGTATGCTTTTTGTTGGGTAGTTACACACTACTTCTTCAGCACAGGTAAAACAAAAGCGCCTAAATACTGCTTTTTATTTGATTTACTACATTTGGGCCTCATTTTGTGCTATTTTTCTATTATGCCTTTTCAATAAGAAATCTCTTTGGATTGAATATGATGCCCTTTCAGCAGTGATGATATCAGAGATGCTTTGGCGTGCTCTTTTTAAAGGCTTTTTGGGAGGATGGGCAAACAGGATGTGCTCTCTTAAAATATCCCTCCCCCTCTTTATTTTCTCATGGCTTTTTCTTGCTGCTACCTCTCTGTGTTTTCTCTTTTCATCATTGTGCCTTTGAGCCCCTTGTCCCGCTAATGTAAAGCTGCTTTTATCTGCTGCACTCGCTTGTTTCTTTCCTCCCTCTGCCTCCCCTTTTCTCTCTTCATTAAATGTCTGCTCTTCATTGCCCTTGAATGTCCTCTGTGTAGCCATTTCCAGCCTTTTTCTCATTGGCTTTCTTCAACATCTCTCCCCCTTTCTCCCATCCCCCCGCATTTCTCTTTGGTATAATTTTAGATTTCCTTATGTTTTGTCATCCTCCCTTCTTCCCTGACCTCCCTGTCAACTCTCCTCTTTCCCTTTTCACCCTCCTGATTAGCATCTTCCTACAGTCTTTAACCTTTACCTGTTCAAACCATTCCTCTCTCTCTTTTCTTGCTCTTATCTTGCTCCACTGCTTCTTTCTTACCTCTCCACCTCTCCTTATTCTATCCTTCCCCTCACCCTCTCCATCCATCCATCTCTGTCTAACCCTTTACTCAGAGAAAAAGGGACTTTCTGTCAAGGCAATTTAGCTGGATCACAACCCCAGACATAACTCACCCTCCACACCTCCTTCTGTTCTCTCCTGTCTGACAGTATGTCTTCCTTCGTGCTGCGTAATAGTTTTGTTAACCCATTTGGTCTATTTCGGCGCATTTAAGCAACCACACCGCACCTGCATTCATCTGCCACTTTTGTTGTTTATCCTGTCTGATGGAATGAGATTTCTGAAAAGTTTGGGAAAAGTGGTAGAAAGTGGGTAGATGGATCACAGGAGAGAGAGGAGGGGTAGATGGAGGACGAGTAAACCAGGTGCTGCTGAAACGCATTGGAGCTGAACTGACAAGAGGAGAGGAGAAGGAAGTGAAGAAAAAAGGGGGCTTCACCTCAATGTATTACTATCTTATTCATAGAAAATAATGTGATACCATCAAGAAAATTCATTTTTCTCTTACTTCCCCTCCTCATAGTTTCAGATGAGGGACAAAGGCATATTTGCTCATTTATACTTCAACAAGTGGATGATTTCTGAAATAAACACACAATATCAGTCTACTTGTAATAAGAACCACCTGCAGGGGGCCAGTTTTGCAAAACAGCACTGGCTCCATCCAAAATATAAGTCAATTAGTTCAGAAACACTTGAAATGGGAATTAAACTAGAATGTTTGTAAATGTCTTTATCAATGCTTTGTAGAATACATTCATTCCGACCCAAAGATGTGTTTTATAAGCACATGGATGGAGAAGGAGTCAGGAACATGGATAAAAACATAAGGAGGAGAAGTTATAGAGAGATGTACATGACTTATTAATGAACTGAGGAAAGGAGTGAAGGAGGAAAAAGACACGAATAATATGTAAGTGCGTTATCGTCAGTATGTTGCTCTCTCACTCGAGTGGAATTTATTCAGTGTCACTGACTGTGGGAAGTCACACACACATACACTTGATATGCAGCATAGTTCATCTATATTTATTCATTATTTGGACTCACATTATGCACACGCCAGAGGTAATTAAATCCCTCTGTGCCCTCTCTTTCTTCCTTTCTTGTTTTTTGGTAGGCTAAGGTATGTGTGTGCAGAAGACAAAGTTGCTTGTGTGCGTGTGCGTGTGTGTGTGTGTGTGTGTATGGCTCAGCAGGGTCAGTTTATTCTTAGCCTTCCTCTAACCTGCAACCGAGCTCAGTCACCGCCAGAAAACACTCCTCTGTGTGTGTGTGTGTGTGTGTGTGTGTGTGTGTGTGTGTGTGTGTGTGTGTGTGTGTGTGTGTGTGTGTGTGTGTGTGTGTGTGTGTGTGTGTGTGTGTGTGTGTGTGTGTGTGTGTGTGTGTGTGTGTGTGTGTGTGTGTGTGTGTGTGTGTGTGTGTGTGTGTGTGTGTGTGTGTGTGTGTGTGTGTGTGTGGTGTGTGTGTGTGTGTGTGTGTGTGTGTGTGTGTGTGTGTGTGTGTGTGTGTGTGTGTGTGTGTGTGTGGTGTGTGTGTGTGTGTGTGTGTGTGTGTGTGTGTGTGTGTGTGTGTGTGTGTGTGTGTGTGTGTGTGTGTGTGTGTGTGTGTGTGTGTGTGTGTGTGTGTGTGTGTGTGTGTGTGTGTGTGTGTGTGTGTGTGTGTGTGTGTGTGTGTGTGTGTGGTCCTCTCCCCTGACTGCTCATTATATATTTCAAACAGGTGTTGCCACCACACTGTGCCGACGCCTGTTCAATTACTTATGCTCAGTGTGTGTGTGTGTGTGTGTGGGAACTCACTTTAGCCAACATAGTAAAACATTTAACATGTCACCTTGCAAACCAAGTTCTAATTAATCATCAGTATGCTTACTAGAAACAATAAAATACAATTCTCATTTCATATTTCCTTGTTGACATTTACACATTTTATTTGTTCACAACATTGCGAGATAGGGCATGGTCTTGGCCAAGGTCTTCATTTCTGTGCTGCTAGTTGGGCTAATGTCAAATGAGGCTAAACATACTGTTTATATTAGCTATCATACAAATGTTTAACAATACAAGATAAGATACATACATACCCTCTTATGAGTTCCCCATAAGCCAGCTGACAGCCGAATGCCTTCTATGAGCATAAGATTTCATAGGATCAAACTGTGTCTAACCATGAGGAGGGAGCTGTTAACGATATCATACCATAAGATACGATAACGTTGGCCTGACCTCTGACTGCTTCTAGGACCGACTTCTACAGAAAGAAGAAATAAAACATAGTTGTCAGTGTTTTTTTGCAACGTTGTCTGTAACCCCACAAACTATTATTACTTTGGGTTGTCGGCCAGGTGTTCGAACAATTGCTTTTTCACACAGTATGAGAGTCTTGCTCTTTAATGACATCAGTGCTGCTACAACATGGAGAAATCCAAAGATAGCCAGACCTGACAAAGCTACGTTTGCTAAGAATCACTATTCTGGGGAGAGTTTGAGGAAATGGTCAATTTGGAGAAATCTCATCATGCCTCGCAGACAACAAGACAATTCAAACGCCAACATTCCCCTCATCACTTAGCGGAGACACAATCTGTTTCTGTTGTTCCAATGAACCCCCTGAGGTGCACCAGCTATATAACACTACAATATGGAGTAGTGCGGTCGCCCTGCCTTGTAATCAATGTTGCCTTATGTGTAAATGAAGCTCAAACACAACTTCTTAGTGTTTTTGACAAAGCTGTCTGCAGAACTGTGATCATGTATTAGCTGGAGGGGAATCAGCTTGTATGTTTTAAAAACACAGTCTCCCTTTTGGAGAGATGTTTCTTGGAATTAAGAGTGAGACAGAGGAAATATGAGGAAAGTGTGCGAGCTCGTTGTGGGTGGGCGTGTGACACGGCGCTTGTAACGTGTTTGATATTTGCAACCTGTTTCTCCGTCTGTCACCAAAGCAGGGTGACTAACCCAAAGCTGTTCCCAAAATAAAAAAATCCTTTGAACTTTAAATGCTTAAGAGCTGCGCGCTGTACGCCGAGTGTTCACTGCAGTGTGTGTAGTTCCATGCACAGGCATACAGATGCATTTGTGTGTGTGTAAGTGCTGCTTCAGCTTTATGTGTGTGTTGTTAGCACTTTTTTGTATTCCCTCACAGTCATGTTTGTTGCTCATCTAGCAAGTGTCATCTCTTTCTCTTAGCCCTTCTCAAACAAACACGACAATCAGCCCGTCTGCACATTGTGCGCTTCCTGCTTATCAGCCCTCTTCTTCTAAATAAACTGTTTATCACCATATTGACATTAAACGTGTTCAGACAGCAGCTTGGATTTTATTCTTCAATGTCATTGTGATGAAAGTCTGAGCACGCTTTCTTTCAAAAATGTGACCGAGGACACTCCATAATAAACGTGCTGTGCTTTGGTAATGTTGTATTTAACCAATCATACAGTAGGAAACATGTTTAATGCTACCAACATGTTATAATAAGGTTGTTTGTGAGCTATTTAGCATGATTCTCGTACCCTAAAACTGTGGGCTGGTTGATATTTGTCACAAACGCAGCATGCAGTCTGGTTGGTTAGTATGCATAGGCTTCCTGCTGGGAATATTGATGCACTGAGTTTGTGTTTGAGAATATCCAGCCTTAAACCTCTTACACGGTTTAAAACAGCCTCTGGGAATGTAGCTTGCAAATCTGAGGCCATTCAGAAGTTGGTTCTTAGTGTATTTTTATTTCCTGAAATTACTGAAAGTAATACAGACATTGATCCTAAATGCAATGAATATTTCCTAGATATGTTTTATATTATTGATGATATGATATTTGTATGCATCATCAAAGTGAGTGATAACCTTCTTAGTTAACATCTAGTGATCCCGTTTTGTAATTTGTATCCCTTTTGAGACTTGTACTTTATTTTCTGTTTTGTAACGTTCTGTGCTATTTCTTTGAGATTGAGTAGCTCCATTATATTATATACAATGATTTAAGGTGTTATTGATCCACTTGCTATTTGTCAATTACATGACAAATACCATCTTTAAGCTTACTCATCAGTATTTAAAGTTTACACTTGAGCCAGAGTACAGTTAACAAATGTCTTTATATAACTATAGAAAATGGTGTACATACTGTATTTACTGTGCTTTCCAGGCCAGTTCCCACTCCCGGCACTTGCATTGCATTCTCTGATGTCTTCTCCTCCACACATCCCACATCCCTTCAGGTTCAAATAGCATCCTGCTAATGGGCAAATAAACTCTTTCAACTCACCCTCTCCCTCTTTTTCTCTCCTCCCCTCATCCCCCCTTTTTCTCTCATCCGCCTCTGGATGATGTAGTTTTTCTTTTTTTAAGTTCTTTCCTTATTTGTTGCCTTAGCAACTTTCGATCCCTCTCATTGTAAGCACAACAAAGATTAGACATTGAAAGAGACGCAATAATGGAAAGAAAGATAAAGAACAAAAGGGCGTAATGATGGGAGAAGAAAGGGAGGTTTTTGATTCGCCGTTTTTCTATGGATTTGTTTTTCTACCGTCATGTGTCTGCACTGAACTATGAAATGCGAAGAGCCGTACGATAACTCTGGACCATGTTTCTTTCCTCCTATGTTCTTTCATTGATTTGCCATCTCACATTTATCGTGAGATTCCAAAGATGCCGCTTTGACAGGTGAATTCACCGAGAATGGATTGCGGCTGCTGATAGCATCATGAACTGTGCATCATATGAAGCCGCTTCGATGTGTCTCAAGTTCAGAGTCACAGGAGAAATTGCAGCCATGATATCATAAATATAAAGTTATCGACGTTGGAAATGATAAACGTCACCTTTTGTGCCAATAACACATAAGCAGAACAATGGCAGAGATTTCTGACTTCTAGCTTCTGACCTACAAAGTCATTTAAGTGTGAGGGAGAGGAACCGTTTTTAGAAAAAGCCATTATTCCTGGAAAGTGTGGGCTTGACCCCCCCCCCCTCCCTTATACGTTTGCTTCAGTTACCACCAACTCTCTAAAGACCCTATTAATTTAACTGTAACCAGCAATTGGATTGTTTTTGCAAAAAGGCGAATTTGCATAGAAAGGGGCCAGTTTTGCTCCTAATTGTACCTAATTTAAATATATGCACCAAGGATAAGTTAGTTCTTTCTTTCACCCTTCGCAGATGCTTTGAGGAATAAACAGCGCATGTTTTGGTTGTATTTGTGCTGCCGCAAACCACGCAATCCTTGGTGACTTTGCCATTGAGTGTGCGCGTTCATGCGTGAGACACACAACCATTGTTTACCCGTTAATTCGAAAAGGAAAACATTGTTTGGCCAAATGGATTATGAAGATTAAAGAGTCAAATCGCATTTCCGTATAGTCATGGTCTGCAAGGGGGATAGAAAGGCTGAGGTCAGGGAGAGATACAAACAGGCTGAATGAAAAGCGAGATGGAGAGCACACATGCTTTCATCCTCCTTTCTTCTTCTCCTCTTTTCTGTTTCTCCTCCTTCATGCCTCTCAAGTGTCTTATTCTCTTCCTCTGCCCCTCTTCTCTATTTCTCTTCATCTTCTTTAATGTCAGAGCAGTCAAAGTTAAGTAGCTTAAGTCAACATCTTCAACAACTTTTGAAGCTGTGTGTCCTTTCCTCTTCATGTGTGCGAGCCTGTGTGTATTATGTTTGAAATCAATGTGGCAGCAGCCGTCTGTTGTTTGCCCATTGATGTTTTCAGCCTTACTACAATAATTCGACTGACAGTGCCTCCCGCCCGCAGAGCACCTCTGGCTTTTTCTAAGCACCATTTTTAATCCTCGCCTCTGGCTCCTCTATCTTTCTGCCTTTGTCTCGCAGCGCTGCTGTTAAACAGTCTATTGATTTGTGGCTCTAAAGACGAAGCCAAAAATCTGACTGTTAAAGTAACAGTTAAAGGAGAGGTGTCATGGCCATTTCCACTGATCATAATTCCATTGTTGAGGTCTACTAAAATAGATTTATATTGTGCATTTTTCCAAACTCACATTGGTTTCTTATACAGCATCTCTGTAAAGTGTGTGTATTCAGCAGTATTCACTCTCTCCACTAAACGGCTCGTTGTAGCTCCAATAGCTCCAGCCCCCACCCTCCCTGTGAGCACAGTGTGCTCTGATTGGTCGGGACGTTGTGAATCGCGCTGAGCTCCGTGGAGGTGTGGTTTCCTTGTTTAGGATACATAGCGAAACACAGCCAAACTCATCCTGAGCACACACAAACTCACAGCCGAAGTAAAAACAATAAGTGTGGCTTGATATTGAGTAAGAAAAAGGTTGATCAACGCTGTAAGAATGGGTCTGCAGAGAGAATTTCGCCGCGATCCCAACTGTCTGTTATCAGCCAGGGAGGAGAAATCAGCAGAGAGTGTGTGTGTGTGAGGAAGTCCGTCAATCAGCGGGGGCTTAACGTAACGGCTCCGCGGACGTAACGTAACGGCTCCGCAGATTGGTCCATTTGGTTTCGGGTACCGCATGACCGTATCGCGTCATAGCTCTGGGCGTGGCTACTGGGTATCCACACGTCACAATGCCCAGGAAGAACATGAGAAAGTTCCAACGAGGCGTTTTGGGGAGGTATTTTCTGTGTTAGAGTTTTACTCCCTACAGGGTGTACTTTGAGGGTTTTTGACTCTGCAGACCATTTACATGCATACAAACCTTCATAACAAGGGGATGGGTAATAACCGGAAAAGCATGACACCTCTCCTTTAAGAATTGTACGGTAGTGCTTTGGACAGGTATATAGAGGTTGCTGAAATACAAAACAGCTTTCTGTTGAAGCAGCAAGAACTTTGAAGTCTGTGTCTGTCTGTTTTTCTTTCCCCGTGGTATTGTTGTTTCCTCTTCCCCTCGGTGACTCTGTGTCTTTGTTATACAATTCTGCTATTTAGCATCCCTGTCTCTCCCTGTCTCTGTTCTCTCTCTGCTCTCCCGTTTTGGACTTCTTACCCCTGAATCTTCCCCTTGGGTTGTTTTTTTAGCATTGCAGTCCCAGCTATTTTTCTCTGCCAAGCATGCACACACCCTGTGGTCAGCACCCACAAGAACATGCACACACTGACTTTTGCATCCCTGTTATCACCCCTCCCTCAGCCTTCGCACACCCTGTAATCACAGCTCAGAGACCTACCGGGAGCTGCAGCAACAGGCCGCCCCTGCCCCGCCATGCCCATAATTACAGACCCTCTCTATACCCCCCTTACTGCCTGCTCCACATCTGCCCGGGGCCTCCCTCCCTGCTCCACCGGCCCCCGCCCTACCACGCCGAGACCACATTAGAGGCTCAGTGCTGAGTTCACTGACCAACTTAACGGGTGTAACCGCTCCAGGGTGGGTCAGTGGGAATGCCACTTTTCCATTTTCATAGTTTGACTGCCACTTTACTGACAGTTTTCAAACACTTTCAAGCAGCCTTACTGAAATGGGATGGCTTCTTCAAATTCAGGAATCCTTAACAGGGAAATGTTTCCAGCTTACGATTGTTTTGCTTTGCAATTAATAAATCAAAAATGTAATCTATACAATAATGACAAAAATAAATTCCCTTCACAACTTGACGTTTGTTTGGTCCAAAACATCCAAACAACCAAGATACAATTTGTTTTGGTTATCCTTACTATTTAGAAGCTAGTGCCAGGTTAGGTTTAAAACTAAACATGTAAAAGTTTCCGCTTCATTTTTGGTATTTTGGATTTATCAAGTAACCATCTGATGACTTCATTAATAATTAACAGGATTCAAGTTCTTCTTATTTGTTTCTTGACTTTGAATTCATTATACTTTTTCTGTCCATTCACATCCTTGAGAATTCTTAGAGAGTAAAATCTGTCTGTCTGCCCTCTCTTTTTAGGCGTTCTTGCTTTTATCCTCATCTTAGCTTACTGTATGTATGGTCCAACAATTTTAACCACATACCCTCTCATTGGTCTGAGGGCATTTACAAATTAGAGCAGTGACCTCTGTTTGTGCTTGAATGGATGCTGCTCTGATGGCAGTATCAAACTAATGAAGAGATATTATGATGCATCCTCAGACCATCTGGTGATGTCCCGTGGCGGAGCTAACCAAACTCTTGTTCAGTATACAAGACAAGCACCGGTCAGTTTCTACAACAGCAGAAATATTCTAATTGCAAAAAAGTGGGGAATAGCAATCAGTTGTAATCAGAGAGCCAAAGTACTGGGATAACATTTTTGTAGGAATTCAATTTGAAGACAGGGTAGGTGGTTGAATTTAAATTAAGCAATTTTGACTGTAAAATCATTTTATCGCTGCGTGGTGATGATAATAACAGAATCCAATCAAAAGTCTGTTATTCTCAGTGTTCTCATTCCATAGCTAGATTTTGGCTGTAAAATACCCGACTTGATTACACTGTGCAACACAATACATCAGAGCCTGAATATAACAAAGAAGAACTTTATTGTAATCAGTATTTGATTGCATTTCGGGATTAACCTTTAAAATCTTTTTTTAAATTCTATAATTCATCCTGAAAGCACAGAAAGTCGCCAAACAACATTATTTTGTGTGTCTTCGTGAAATATTTGGTCTAGAATCTTGGCGTGGTAATAAATAAACTCAGGGCTAGTTGGTGAGCTAGCATAATGTAGCTTGTTGCTAACGTGCTAGCCACGACATGCTAGCAATGTCTGAGCTTCTTTTTATTCTCTCTTTACTTTATTTATATTGTTAACATATCGTTATTGAATACATAGTATTCTTATACAATGTTTGTGTCTATTGCTATCCTTGACCATGCTAATGTTACATTTCCTAACATATTGTACTTGCTAACTACATGTCGACTGTCAGTTAGCAAGCTTGTTAGCTCGGCTGCTAGCTTCATTGGAGTTCATTAGAAAGACACATTTAACCATTGACTCCTTTTTTGCTTTTTTTGGAGCTGTTTATGCTCTAACAGAGGAGGTTAAAAGCTTCCCCATTTGGCTCTCAACTGTATTTTTTCATATCAAATTGAAAATGCAATGTTTTACTGCTTCTGCAACACATGGGTATAAACGTCTGTCATATTATATCAGTTATTTAGTTTATCAAACTGCTAATACCACTGAGGATTTAGATCCATAACCACCTCCATAAGTTGAGTCCCAACAGTGATAACCTAGGACCCGTTTAGGTCAGCCCATAGATTGAGAAAAGCAACATGATGAATGAACGCTTCTGTGGAAGAGTGATGAGCCAGTTCCTGACTGCACTAGCTCAGGGTAATCTGGTATGATACACACACACAAACACACAACATACACACGCTGAATGATGTCAGAGTGATTAAATCACTAATAGCTTGCGGAGGAGACGATGTGACTCACACAAGTTCTCCATCGCAACTCCCATCTCTCACCCTCCCTCTCACTACTCTTTCCAATACACTTTCCTCTTCTTCTCTCCATCTATTTAACACACTGTCTGTCATCTTTATGCCCCGTCTTTCCCTTATCCTTTCTCTCTATCATCTTTCCTTTCCTTCTCCCTTCCTCTCCATCCTCATATTCTGCCCTGAGCTGGCCCTCTGTCCTCATCTTCCGTCTATCTCTCACTCGTCTTTCCTCTCCTTTATTAATCTCTCTTTGCCCTCCACCTCAGCTCCATCCATCCTCTGCCCTGTCGTCTCCTCACTTTTATTCTTCCCATCACAGATATCTTCTCTGTCTCCCTCTTCATTTTACAGGATGATGTATCGTTCCCTGCCGTCTTATCGTTCTCCCATCCGTTCCTTCTCACCTCTATTGCTCCCTCTCTTATGCTGTATCACTTCTTCTAGCCAATTCATCGTTTGCCCTCCATCTTTATCATGGTCCTTATTTTCTTTCAATTCTCTTTTCTCTCCTTGTTGCTGTGTATAAATCTTGAAAACAGATGAAAAATGGGTATTTGCAGGAGGCTTAAAAAAGTTTGGCATTGCTTTTAAAATGTCAGACTGTAAACAGACTCACACACATACTGCAAACACACACACACACACACACACACACACACACACACACACACACACACACACACACAAGTCTCCACCCTTCTTAAGCAGCTGCTAGTGAGCAGTTATTAGTCTGCTCCAAATTATTGATTTCTTCTGTGTGCCATAAACGTATTGCCAATAAAGCTTATTTTAGAGACGTCTTTCAGTTTTAATGGTCAGTAAACACAAATAGATCAGAGGATAAGATGTGAAGGGTAAACTGGAGAGAGATGAGCTGAGGAAGGAGAGAAAACAAACGAACAAAGACATTGAAAGGAGGAGAGATGCATTTAAAAGTGTCCTGCTTTGTGCTCATGATGGTGCATGGATTTATGGTGCATTAAAGAAGAGACAGAACCATGACAGGGTATGAGGAAGAGGAAGAGGAGGAAGGAACCTTTGTTCATTTCAGGTTTGACTGTCGTTAGTCAATATTTAGGCTAACATCCATTAGATATTATATAATTTGTCCTTCTCAGTTCTCGTCATATTGAGTCAACCATATTTTGAATAATTTAGTCAAGTTTTATTCGACTTAAAGTCTGAGCATTTTTAAATAATTTTTTATTATTGAAAACCGACACTTTTTTTGTCATCATATAATAGTAAAAATCATATTAAAGGTGGGGTAGGTAATTTTGGAGAAACCAGCTCGAGATCGCAAGAATTTGAAAATACACAGCCGGAAAAAATCTGCCACTTCCTTACAGAGCCCCTCCTCCAACACACACGAACGCGCACATGACCAATGAGGGCACGAGATAAGTTTGTGCACAGATGGAAGGCTGACAGGCAGGTAGGCCATCCAGTTATTTTAGCCGGGCCGGGCAAAAATGATTGGTCGTGCTTTTTACAGTACTACTGCTTCCACAGATGACATTTTTTTATGGATTTTTTGTCAAAGCACTTAATATATTCATTGCTATCGGGATGTTAAGAGCATTCCATGGAATATAACAAAAAGTGTATCTCGAGCCGGTTTCTCAAACTTACCTACCCCACCTTTAAGTCATTGCTCCATCTGCAGATTATTGAGACTTTTCTCAAAATGTGTACTAAATATGGATGAAAATGCAATAAACAGATGTTCTTCATCAATAAATAGTTAAATCACAAACTGCCCTTTTTATTTCTGTTAAACAAACAGAACCTATTTATAATCATTTGTGTTCCATTATATATCTTTTCAATGTAGCTTTATTACAGTAGCTCTTGATGCTGCATATTCAATATTCTTTGTGTCATTCTCTTTCCTTACTATAACTCTCTCTCATGGTCAGGTATACAAACATCCCACTGACTGCAGGTTATAAGCACACATCCTGCAGGTGAAGTGAGGGAAGGATAAAAGACATATAGACGAATGGGCTGAGGGACGGGCTTTAAATGAGAAAAACAGGATAGAGATAGGAGGAAAGACGCATGGACCAATAAGGGGGGGAGACGGGGGGAGAGACAGGTGGGGGGAGAAAGACAGATGGATTGCTGGGAGAAAAAAACAAGAGGGAGGAGAAAGGGCAGGTGGAGGTGTAAGGAGAGAGAATGAGAGCCAATGATGGCCAGAGGGAGGGAAGTCAAACAAATAGGACAGGGGCAAGAGAGGGAGGAAGGATGGATGGAGACAACGGCCAAGAGTTGGCACCATGGGTGGAGAAGGAGGGAAAGAGGAGGAATGAGTGATGGAGATTAAGTGGAGAGAAAGAGAGGAGTGGTCATTTTTCCTGTGCCAGGGGGCAGGGCGAGCATTAGAGTGGTGTGGAGTGAGTTTATGTGAGAGTGTGTGTGAGTTAGAGCCTTTGGCAAGCATGCACACTTGGCAGCGTATGGTGTACATCCCATAAAGGCCCTCACCTTGACCTTGGTGTCATTACCCACACACACACACACACACACGCACACACACACACACACACACACACACACACACACACACACACACACACGCACATACATACAAACTATATGTGTGAGGACCAACGGCTTCATTTACATTATTCTGATTCATTCTCATATGTAGATGTTGGGTGGTCTTTTCAGGACAACGTCATAGAGACCTTGAAGTAGTTAAAATATATTTTCAACTAAATAATATCCTTCATTTTTATATAAGAAAACACAATTAGAAAAATAAACTAATGCAGAAACCATCTAGAGGTGGTTTTCATAAGCATGCAGACACAAAAATGTGTCTTGGGTTTTGACAAATTGATAAAGATGATACAGTACTTTTAGATAGTGTGCAATACAATGGATTTATCTGCAAGAAACTCACAAACCGTTTCCAGGAGACAATAACAAGTGACGCACACACCTCGGATGCACATTTTATGTTTGTGTTTTATAAAGTTATTGAAGTTGTGGGGGAAACTTCTGAAGCAATTGGAGTCAGGACTCAGAGACACGAGGAGAGCTGGAGCTTTGATGGCAAACACTGACGGTTTATTTGGAGCTTCGGCCGGAGAATTCACAAGACGTCACGGGCCACGATCTGACCACACGGTTGAGATGCCACAATCAATTCTGAAGAACTCTACTGTAGTTCAAGGTTTTAACTAGTTCACAGTGTAATAATCAACATTCTTTATCAGCGAGACTAAACAAATATGGACCCTGAATCTAACTAGAACCTACGTTCCAGATAAAAGAAGGGCTTCTATGTCCCTGAACAATAAACTATCTCATGTCAGCTTGTGCTCGGTCATAAGCTGGCAACAACAATGTGCCCAAGCTGCCCCTCCTTAAGAGAGATAGCAGCAATACCCAAGGCCGTAGACCTATGCCATGGGAAAGGAGACAGTGAGAGGAGAAAATGATGAACTGTGTCAAAGGTTAAATATCTAAGCAAATGATTCCCCAACAGAAGTCCTCTATTGGTTTTGTAAAATTACCTAAACTGTACATTTTGGGGGCTTTTTGACAGATTCCGATATAATTGCAGATATTTGCTCGTAATCCTAGCGTTAGCCTTTTGTTTGTTATTTAAATAACAAACAGTCGTGCAATCACAACAATGCATAGCTCACTTTAATAACTTAAAAAGCCACAAACCATGACAACAAGCCTTGTGTATCACTTTTTGCTGTCCTCTTAATAAAAACAGTTGACGTATTGTCTTCAGCTTCTTCCGGCCATCTTTCTAAATGTGTTGTCAAATCGATGAAGCTGTTTCTTCATTTGCCCGTGTCGTGTGTATTTGCACATGTTTTCTTAATTTGCACTGCGTTGAGCTCTCAGGGTCAGCGTAAATATATGATGAGCAGTGTTCAAACATGCATGAGAAGGGAGAGGATCAAAGAACAAGGGAAGGAGAGAAGGAAGGACGAGTGCCTGCTGCTCATTATTTCATTTTCCCATACATGACAAAGCACAGGAGTGATAAAGAGTATATCTGGCTGTGGACCTGTGTGTTTCTATCTGTTTCTGATGTCTACCCTTTCTTTCTGACTTTCTGGTCCCTTCACCTCTCGTTTCCTCTGAAAAACTTCCTTTCTTTTTCCTTTGCTGCATCCTTGTCTTTAATCTCTCCATCCTTCTGTCCCTCCAGACTTATACATCCTTTGTTAATACATTAATTGGCTTGTTTCTTTCTTTATTCCATTCTTCTTCTCTTTCTATATCTTTGCCAAACCACTTTTTTACTTATCATCCAGCCATCGTTCCGTGCGTCTTTGTGCTATAAATACTGATATATAATTAAAAGCTGCTAAAAGGGTTTGCGGAAGGAGCGGGGGCAGAACTCGCCGCCACAGAGTTTGAACATTTTCGGAAACACAACAACAACAATCGGGAAGGGAGGGTAGCCATTAAGCATCTTAGCCATCACCATGATAACTGCTTTATGACATCTTCAAGATGTAACTCTGTCAAGCTAAAGAGTCTGGGATTAATGACGCATAGAATGCTAAGAAAATAGTCAAAAGGGTTCAAGACTGCATCAAAAAGGTCCAATTGGAAAACTGTAAATGTTTTGTAGCTCAGAAAAATAGAGCTAAATAAATGCACTGCAGCTGCAAAGCCTATTAACATGTGGTTTTACAAGCACAGAAAAGGTGATAGTAGATGTGAAAACATTCATTTGTAGCTCACTGTTCACAGACTAACAGCTGCCTGTTCCTCATGCCTGTAGGACAAACTGCATTTTAAATTAACGATAATTATTCTAGTGAAGATTCCCTGTTTCTTTATCAGAACAGGACCTACCTTGGAAAGATTCAAAATGGCTGACGACACACGGTGTTACACAATCCATTACGTAAAGTCAAAGTGTTTGGTCGAAGCCCTGACCCATGATGAACGAGTCACATCAGAAAACCCTCAGCTGACTCACAGATTCATGCGCCACAACCCCCAAACACTGTCAGGACAGGATCCTGCCAGAATGTTTCAAAACATACATAAATTACCCATGAATGTAATGTATAAATAGCTGAAGGAGTTGGTGCCATGTTTTCTGTCTCTTATGATTGAAGTCATGAGCCTCAAATCTTCAGCTAAGCCTCCAATCCCCCCCCCCCCATACTGCCACTGTGAACCACATTCTGTATATGTATTATGCAAAAGGGTAAAAGATGTTAATTATGTGCAAATTGCTATGAATGTGTTTATCTTATATATATATATATAGAGAGATAATTCACACTTATAAGCACAAATGCAAAGGATGTAAAAGAAACCGCAGTTTTGCAAACACCCTTTAATTTTTAATGCACACCCCCGCTTCTTTCCTCTCTTTTTTATATTGCTCCCGCTTTAAAGCTGTTAAGTGCAGTCATGTCCTCCTGAGATCTCCACCATGTCTCGCACACACACGGCTGAGAGGGAAACAACAGGACACAAAAAAGCAGCCTACTGTAGAATGCACTTATACTCCCCTGCTCCAAAAATGAACATATAAGATATATTTCTCAAAATATGGCAATATGAAGATTACAGTTGTGTCTCGAACAGCTTTGTTGTGTCACTTTCATCAAGGTAAAAGCAGGGGAAATGTTCCTTTAATTCACTTAATTTGCATTTTATTCTAACATACTCCAACTACTTAACCTTTCCTTTTTTTCTACCTAACTCCCAATCAAAAACATGGCGTCATTTTGAAGGGAGTATCAATATCTTATATTTAGTTTTATACATGTAATACAGCATTTTAATTTGTACAATGCAGTATATAACACAAAATGAAATTGCTGCATTTACATTAAACAAAGAATGACACATACATTTCAATAGATGCACAACTGAGAGGAAAGAAGAAAAAAATCCACAAGCTTGGAAACATCCTTTTCAACAGAAATGTGTAAATCAATTGATCATCTGTTCAATCTGAATCAATAACATGAATAATTAAGGCCTTATGCGGTTGAAGTTTTAATTGAGTAGTGCTTGGTCTGTTCAATACAGACTGAGGTATATGAATACTTCTTATTATAATTCTGTTTCTCTGGATATAAGCCCAAGAAAAGAAACCTAAGGGTCCTGTTGAATTTTATTTGCTAATAATCTTCTTGATTATACGTCTTCTTAGATCGTTGCTATTAACATATCTAATGTAGCAACTCTCTCTTCCCTGCTCAGTGCGTTTATCTTCTGTCACTGTTGCAGATCTGGACTATGTTATTTCAAGTATCATAGCTCACGGGCTGCTTTGTTTCCTACTGCTCTGCGTTTTTAGGGATCACGTCGGGGATTTGCAACTGTTCCGTGCAGTATTGGCTATTCTCTCATCGTTTCCGCTTTACATTAGATCCTCTCCGTCCGTCAGCAGCAAGAAAGACTTAACTGCCCTTCTCCATCACACAGCGCTGCGTGTTCACTCTCATGCAAGAGTGCAGATTGTGTGCTACACTGCTGACGCTTTACATGTGTGTGTACATGTGTGTGTCAGCTCCTATCTGTTATGCTCTACTCTACTAACCCAACAAGAGATGTGGTAGTAGTGCTAGATCAAATCTCGTTACCCTCCTTATTTCTCACCAAACTATTTTTCTCCCCTGATCCCATTCCTTCTGGTGTGATGCGTGCTATTCTGTTCTACTTCCTTCTTCTTCTCTGAATCTCCCTTCTTCTACCCTTCAACTTCTCTCTTCTTCTGCCAATCTTTTTCTCCTCGTCTTACATTTTTTCCTCATCTTCTTCCATCCTCTCTTCCCCCTTGTTCTCCCCGCTCTGCGCTCCCAGCGGATAACCGTACAGTAGCTGGTCTGGATTACAATACATCATGCGTACATTTGAGTGCGTGGGTGGGTGTGCTGCAGTAATATATGCATGATGTGATTTGTGACATGGCTTAATCCCAAACAGCGTCACGCAGATATAAATGCATTAACGTGCACGTATGAGTGTGCTATCTGAGACTGATCTGAGGAGCATGAGCGAATAATGTTTGAGTATCACATCTTCATGGTTACCGCCTGTATGTGTTTAAGATTCAAACGTTTTTTCCTCCTGTCCATCTTCTTGCTCTTCTTCATCTCCTTCCTGGTTCTTCGTGCAGAACTACAGGTCTCATGGCTCATTCATGGGCTTGAGTTCTGATTTCCACTACTTGGCTGGAGTGAAGCTGGATTTCTGTTCCACCCTCATGATGTTCTGTGTGATCAGTCGATTCCTCTTTTGAAGAAATTCAATTACAGTTCAGTTTAGGCATGCGTCATCCATTTTCAGGTCATGTTGTGCAATCGCAATTGCATGTGCATTCTGGTGTGCAGGGGCTTAGCCAAGTAGATAAGATAAGATAAACCTGTGTTGATCCCCAGAGGGAAATGCAGGTGTTAGAGCAGCAACAGGAAAAGATTGAAACACAGGATATGGATGAGAGTTCCCACAAGGATAAATAGAATAAAACGTAACGTGAATGTGAGTTAATATGTATAATAAATTCATCTATAATAAAATATCAGCAATATAATTAGGTGAATCTCTCTATATGAATACAATTATGAATAACTATGAATATAAAAATATATATAAATGTATGTGTGCAAGTCTAAAGTACTGTACTCTATATACATTACATTATTACATTACATTGCATTTAGCTGACGCTTTTATCCAAAGCGACTTACAATAAGTGCATTCAACCAAGAAGATACAAACTAGAAGAAAACCATCATACCAATCATATAAGTACATCACGTTTCATAGAGCCAACACATTTCAAGTGCTACTCAACTAGCTTTAGATAAGCCAGTCCTTTGTTAGTATATAAGTGCTTTGTTAGTAATTGTATTGCTCGAAGTGGAGTCGAAAGAGATGTGTTTTCAGTCTGCGCCGGAAGATGAGAGCTTTCTGCTGTCCTGATGTCAATGGGGAGCTCATTCCACCATTTTGGAGCCAGGATAGCAAACCGACGTGTGCAGATCGCAAAACAACAAATATAGAACTAGAAAGATATTTGATCAACAACAACCCTATTGTGTGCATTTTGGCATTTTTATTTATTCATTACAAATAAACGTTTACACCCCTGCAAAATAGTGATATGTTTAGTACAAACTAACTCCATTGGGAAATTTGGCGCTATCATTTTGTATATCTAGGGATGAACATTAAATGCCTTATGAAACACTTCAGTCTTCTTGTAAATCAGTAGTTATATAAACCTTTGGCATGCTCTGTCGTCTTATAACTGCATCTTATCTCCTAATTTTGATCATCTATTTTCACTAATTAAAGTTTCCAACCTAAGTGCACCCAAGTGTAGCATCTGTAGCAGCTACGCCATGTAAACAAACACCAGCTGTGTCACCGGCTACGGCAGATTAGTCCCTGAATGCAGCGCGACGTAAATGTAGAGAGGGCTCACAAATCCCTGGGAATATAACCTCTTATGAAACCGATTCCGTGTGTTTTCGAGTGTCAGAGGAGCACTTCAGCCCAACTTTATTGAATTTCTGCGTGAGTGACAGGGGAAGCCTCTATATTCTTCTATTGCTTCCTCCTGTTTTTTTCCCCCTCTTCACATTGCCGTCTTCTTGTCCTGCTCATCTTACCCTCGCTCTATCACAGTCTTATCCTCCACGCGCCTCATATCCTCCTCTGTCCCTCTCAAACCTCAAATCATCCCATACATCTCTGTCATCCCACACACACCTGAGACACAACTTTAATATTCACCACAGCTGGAGACCACTTAGCACAAGTGTGTATTTCGGAGTGTGTTTTGTGTGGTTGCTCATTATGCGTTCCATGATATCATTAAGAGGGGTAATATCGCTCCCCTTAAGAGTTTTTTTGTATCTCTCCGGCTCTCTGTTGGCCTTCCTCAAATTGTTTTGTTTGTGTTGGTACCACTCCGACGAGAAAGCCAGGCGAAGGCTTTCTTTCAGCCTACCTGCTCCTGTAGAAGTGTGTGTGGGTGTGTTTGTGCGAGAGATCTCGACCAACTCATATAATTTGATTGCACACAGCTCTGTTTTACATTTCTGCCTCTCTGCACTTTCTACTATCTGTACTGTAAAAACGAAAAAGCTGCTGTCACTTAAATTCCAACTAAGTCCAACCATAGCAGTTTTCACACTTTATTTTTTATCTCATTCCTGATAGTGGGACACTGGACTAGAGTTTCATTAACAATTGTGGTATTTCAGTAAAATGGAAACGTTTTCTGCCTGTCCCCTGTAATTGAACATTTCAATGATCTGAGATCCTAGTAATTCAATTTGCGGCTATTTCTTTATAATCTGATAATACGTCTGTGTTGTCCAAAATTAGTTTAACCAAACAAATGAAACAAATAAGATATTTGAGTTTTCAGCCTGCAGTACAAAGTGCATAAACTCCACATACAGTCAGGACCATCCATCATTTGAAGGATTTAGAAATGTTATGGGTACATTGAATATACTGTGATGTGATTAGAATCTCACAAGCCATTGGACTGTAATCAAATTACTTTAATCCAATTTTTTGCAATTCTTGTGGTCAGCTGACAAAGAAAATGAAATGCCTGGTGGCTTGCATTGTTGTTCAAGTTTTAAAAACCTTTCATGATCTCAGTTTTACTGTACGGGAGGAATAGATTCACAGCACTGTGTGTGTTTGTGTGTAAGAGAGTCTGGGAGATTTAGAGTTTCCGCCAGAAGGAGAAACGGTAAAGCTAAAGTGTGTGTATAAATCAACCTCACTCAAGTAAATTAGATGCTTGCTGCTTCGGTTCTCTAAGATGCTTTCTCTCAAACACACATATGCTCACAGCACTAAAGAAATATGGGAGTCTTTTAAAGCCTGCAAACACACACACACAAACACACGGCTTCCAGTAGACTGTAAATCAAAAGTAAAACTGCCGCCAGAAGAAAATGGAAAGAGATGGAGGCAGAGATATAAAGAGAGTCTGTCCATTAAGTAATGTGATGAGGTCTCAACTAATCAAATCAAACTGTCGCTCAATCATTCTCCTCCACAAGAACTTTAGGGCCACATGCAAACACACACACACTGGGGAGATGTAAAACGTATCCATTCAACTGATTTACAGCCACCCTGATCCTGTTTGGGGCTTTTCAATCAACCTTCTTTTTTTACCGCTCCGTCACTCTTTTTACTCGGCTGCCTTTGTTTCTGACAGTGCAGGTGCTGTGTTCAGTGACCTTGCTATGTCTGTGTTTTGTGTCAGACTGTCTGCTGTCAGAAAACTGTCTGACACGGGAAGTTTCTGGGGAGCAGGTGTGAAAAAGTAACAAGGTGGAAATAATATGAGAGAAGGCGAAACAGAGAAGAGAGACGACGAGCAACGTATTGCATTCAGGAATGTATCCATTTTTCATGAAGTCATGGGAGGCGGGAGTGTGTGTCCAGATGTTTTTCATGGCATCTTGTTGTTGATGAGGACATATTGACTGACATGCCAATCGAAGTTGTTGAGATATTTCAACCTGGACAGCTTTACATAAAAGCCACATTGCTGTCACAACAAAGAAGGTCCAGCTTGCAAGAAAGAATGAAGTGTTAGCTTATTATCCCATTATCTAATTTTGATCAAGTTTGACTGATTTGATTCATTTTTCTGTTGAATCTGTCAAGTATTAGACTATAATCAGCTATCCTTGACCCTTTGTAGTTGTGCTGATAACTATAAATGTATTTCTCATAGTGTCTAATCAACTTAACCAAACTTAAGTCCATGACATTTAAAGCCAGAGCTTTGTAAACCATTAATAAACAAAATAAGCCCTGGCGCACCATTTTTTAGCAGTAGGCTTCCAGATCAACCTGAAGCACATTATTCACCAAAATGAGAGACGAAACTGAAAGACACAGAAAGAAAGACAAGAAGAGAGGTTGAAATGACGAGTTTTCGCAGCAGCTTGTGATTTTAAACACACTCGTCCCATGAGAAAAAGTTAAATCCAAGTTAGGATTTACAAATAGTTTGCTCAAATCTTCTGCAGACCTGTTTCTGAACATACCTTTATCATCACTCAACAGCAGTGGATATTTCTCTCTCTAGTTTTAGTAACAGGAGGTGCAATACATTATCATCAGTCAGGTGAATATTGAAATCACCGATAATAAGGATCCCATCAGAGTTGCTGGTAGGGGGAGGGGGAGGGCTGAGATAGAGATGAAGAAAAGAAGGGCACAGATGGAGCGCTGCTACAGCTAGCACCAACTATGAATAATGAAAGCACTGCAGTGTGTGTGTTTGTGTGTGTTTGTATGTGTAAATTAACTTAATTAATTGACCCATATGTGTACGAATCCCCAAGTGTTTACCAGGTACATGTTTGCATGTTGTTTTTGTGCATTCAGCTGAGTTGTGTGTACATGTGTGTGTTTGTGTGTCACCGGTGAAGCGTGGTTTACATGTGGGGGCGGCTGACTGTCTGTTCATACAAACCGCTCTCTGCGTAATGTGTACGATGTGCAGCAAAAAAGACATTTAGTGTGTACATATCCACTGTGTGCTTCCTCCTGTTGAGGTTTGTCTGTTTGTATATGAAAGGTACATTTAGTCCGCTGCTGTGTGTGTGTGTGTGTGTGTGTGTGTGTGTGTGTGTGTGTGTGTGTGTGTGTGTGTGTGTGTGTGTGTGTGTGTGTGTGTGTGTGTGTGTGTGTGTGTGTGTGTGTGTGTGTGTGTGTGTGTGTGTGTGTGTGTGTGTGTGTGTGTGTGTGTGTGTGTGTGTGTGTGTGTGTGTGTGTGTGTGTGTGTGTGCGTGTGTGCGCGCGCTTGTTCCCCTGAGTGAACTCACCGAGTATTGAGTCATAACCCTTCACATCTCAATGGAGTCTCTGCATTACTCATTCCCCTCTTTCAACCTCTTTCAGTCTTTCTGCCTCGTTCCTTTTTATTCTTTACTCCCTCCCTCTCTCGCTTCGTAATCTCTGTTTGTCCTTTTTTCATTTTTCCAATTTTTTTCTTTTTTTCTGTCATCTCTCCCCCTTATCCCTTTTATCTCCTTTTTACATTAGTGTTTCCTCCTCTATCTCACTGCCGATTCCAGTTTCCAAACACCACAGACAGATGGCTGCAAATGAATAACCCTTGTTGCTCCCTTTAATAATAGATAATATCAATTCCATTATTTTGATTTTACACTTTCAGTCGTATCACATTCGGGGATTTAGTAACAACACAGAAACAAATGGGTAATGTCATGAAAACGGTACTATATATTATCTTTGAAGACAAAAATGTCACATTTCTAAAACTGCAGGTAAAAAATTATATATAATATATTCATATTATTTTCATTGAGTTAAATCTTTTATGTCAATGATTCGCATAACCATTGATTTTGATTGTTTGCTTAAACAAATTAAAAGCCTAAAATGTTCCTAGGAAGTGACAGGAACATATAAATCAGATGCAAGATTTAAAATATAACAGATATTTAATTTGTTCTTCTCACTTGTCCTTCACGTAATTAATGGATTTGCATACATCACTCATCGTTGTTGGGTGTTTTTTCCCCTCCATTGTTCCACATCTGACTAAACCACACTTTCATATCTTTTCCAACATTGTTGAGAGGAGGCAGCTCAACCTGACTCTGGAAATAGAAAATCCAGCCGGTTTTTATCCGCTGTTGCCGTGACAGCTCACCAATGAAAACAATGTGCTTCCAGCTCCCCACACCTCCATCACTCTCTCACCCCCTCCTCCACTCCTTCCTCCCTCTGGTTTCTCTTTGTTGAACTGAAGCCTATTTGTGGTGTCACAGCCAACATGGCTGACAGGGAAGCAGATGATGACACCACCAGGTGGAAATGAATTCATTGCCTGTCACCCATATAACTCTGGGTGGAAACAGGACAAAAGGAGGCCAAACGGATGTGATTTCCATAGAAAACGTATACACATCTCATTTTGGTACCCAGGACATTTTTTTAATTATGGGATGTTATTAAAGATTTAGTTATTTGAATATTTACTTTATTCATACTGAGGTTATTATACTCCAATATCAATACAAATATGTGTACCAGCATCAATTACACAGCAGTCAAATACTTTTGTACAGTATCTGTTGATTACATTTTATATTACTAATTTGTAATTGCTGCCTACATTAGCTAGACACACCTGGCAAACCTTTTTTTAATGGTGCACTTAGATCAAATACAAATAAATATCACCTATGTTTAAGGCTTTAGAACAGGTGAAAAAAGTGAGAAAATAATCGAAATTGCAAAAATAATGGTGTGATTAGAGTGCATTAAACTCAGAAATATCAGATTTTAAAAAACTGTTTTTCTCACTTCCTTCTCAGGGCTCCCATACTCTTTTTTCAAGTAATGTATGTTAAATATTTTTTCACTTTTTTAAATTGATCTAAATATACTGACATATCTCAGAGATGCCATCTAACCTTTTTTCCATATAATAAGACATTTTTCACACAACTACTTTTAATCGTACTCTATGTGTTCTGGATAGTGTCCCCTCAAAACTCTTTGCGCTGCAATTGTAGGGTTTCCCCTAGGTGCTCCTAATTGTACATTTCCTACTGTGGCTGTGCTGTGCTGCATCACTGTCAGCAGGAAGAAATATATAACCAGGGCCTGGGGGGGTAAGCTGCCTCATAAGAGTGCCCCTCTGAGTAATGTCAACTTGGGTTTTAATCTTGCGTACGCTGCTCATCATCTTCTGCAAGACAAAACAGAGGAGTGCAACTTTTTAACAATATCTTCTTTTCTTCTTTTAACAGGAAGATCATCGAGGTGAAGATCATTGATGATGAGTTGTATGAGAAGAACAAGACCTTCACCCTGGAGCTGGGAGAGCCCATTCTGCTGGAGATAGGGCAGAAACACGGTGAGTGAGTTTGTGTGTTTAGGGCCCCTACACACCAGGCCGATATCGGCCGTCTTGCGTTGTTGGGCGAAAACGGGTTCCTTGTCGCCCAAAGTCAATTTGGTGTGTCCCGAACCCTCGGCCGTGACACGCCTTATTTGGCCTTTCACGGTCGACACCCGGCCGATTCAACATGTTGAATCGGCCGGGTGTCGGACACAAGCTATCGGGCCAAGAAACCACTCTGATCAGCTGTTCAGCTAGCAAATGAGAAGCGAAACGGAAGTGAGGGACGTAAACAAACGATTTAAATGTCCTCTCTTACCTCCCACACATAGCAGGGACATCTCTGATATCGGCGGGAGCGTCCCCGGCTGTCCTCTGCTGAGAGCTCCGTGATTTGTTTGGTCAAGTCCGGTTTTTCATCTCATCGTAAATTTAGCAAGAAGTGGCCATTATTACATTGCTGACTCAATAAACTACACACCCGCCAGAACACTGCGATCATCAGATGCAGGTCTATTAACTGTGATTTTATAGTATGTCTGCACTTTATGTGCTCATTTCATCATTCATGTATTTTTATATTCTAAAACATGTTTTCGATGGACGAGAGTGAAAATGGAACGGCACACGCTATTTGTTTGTTTATATCAGTCTGTTCTTCTTCTCTGTCTTCCGGTTGTTGCCTATTTTGAATGACGAATACACACTACCGCCGCCTGCTGGTAAGGAGAGTTATTGCCACTCACGCATGCGCAGTTCGTACGTGCTCGGCTGAAGTCTTTGCGGTGATTTCCAGTGCGACACACGGCCAAGACGCAGGAGAACTCGTCGATGGAACTGTCGGTGTCGGGTGTCGGCGAGTTCTCTGGTGACTGCCTGGTGTGTCAGGGCCTAAGAGTGTGTGACTAACAGAATGAGTCTTAATTTAAGGTTCAGGTCTCCTGCACACCAACGTCTTATTCACAGAGTGAGACTCTCATTGATTGTCTGAATGCACCAATCCAAACTCAGATTAACTTGGGAAACATTTCACACTGAACAAAGCACGTGGAAAGGATTTAAAGAACTCTGGACGTGAGCTGTGAGGTGTTTAAAAAAAAAATCTATATTTGTGTTTGAAAGGACTACACATTTTCATTTTTTGTTCATAATTCCATATTTAACGCAATTTAAATTATGATCTATTTTGATCATGTTCCTTCCTCTCCTCTGTCAGTTAATGCTTTTTGAGTCCACATAGATAACCTCAGCGCTTTGAAATCCACTAATCTAAAACATTAAGCCCCTCAACTTTTAAAAAATGTAGGAAGTTAATTTCTAAAAAGGCCAATCACAGTGACAGACAGCTTCTCTGGCAGGTTACTCAAGGCTAAAGAGAACTGGCGCTGAAAGTCAATAAGTAATTTCTACTGCTTGTTCAGCTTTGACATTTCTTTCGAATGTTGACAGAAAAGACAAAAAGAAATGTGGAGTGACTTTTGTTGAGTCCTTTCACTTTACAGAGCCCTTTCCTTTGTCTCAGTTATCCTCAATTCACCCTTTTCTATCCTTTCTTCTGTTCTCTTCCTCACTGAATAATGTACACACATCTAACCTCTGTCTAATGGACTGGTTGTCAACCTGGGGTTCAGACCACTACACATTATTCTATGGGGTGGGAAAGCAGCAGCATTGATTTATTTTTCTTCAGGCCAATAAAAAACACTCAGAGCAGGTTTGGGACCATTGCTCTACGACATACAGTATTTCTCTCACTTCCCACCCTCAGTATACACAAGTAAGATTGCAACTAATTCATTATTTAGCGCCTCAATGACAAGGAAAATGGCAATTAACCAAAATCTCATATAAGATGTTTATAGACATACTTTATTCCCATTGTGCAATTCCTGTAAAGAAATAAGTCAAACATTTGAAACAACAAAAAGTATAGAGTGGTGCAGGAATGAGTCCTACAACCCAGAAATGAGTCAGCATTGTTCCAGTCCTGTCACTGGGTTTTCAAACATGTTAATGGAAGTTGAAGACAAGTGTCTAAATGAGACTACTCAACATGATCACACAGAACATTAGCTGCCTTAAGCTCATGAGTTGTGACCAAGGTCAGGCTTGTTCCTTTATAGCCTTATGTTATAAAGTGGTGTTAATATTTGGAGATTATCCTGCTGAACAATACGTGTAAGTAGACGTGTTGTTTGCCATGTTATATTCTGCAATATACCTAAATTCCATTGGTTTTTGTTAAGGGATCCCTTGCGATGCTAACTTCCTGCTTGGCCTACAAACCAGGAAGTAGCCATCCCTGCCCTACTCTAATATAACTGAGGTTGTTGAGTATAACCCATACATGCCTTTACCTTATGCTACACGCTGGGTGGCCTACACTTGACACGGTGCCTGAATGCGTCCTGTATGAACACAGATGGAGCAGTGATGATGGTGATGATGGTGCTGCTTATGCTACACTTCCTCTGTAGACAAAGTGACAGATCTGGTGGGGGAAAGGTCTGTTCTCTCCATGTCATGTCATGAAGAGCCAGCAGCCCGGGGCATGTTTCATCACAGAGGGAATTTAATTGGTTTTATAGGACTGTCACATGTGGAGGGACATACACACACTGAACCACACACACACGCACATGCTGTCGTTTCTTTTCAATTACAGCAGGTTTACACTGATAACAGTTGACTCAATTACTGACAGACACTGAGTTTGAAGAGAGAGGAGGAGACGTATGGATGAATGGAGGGGTGTGTGGAGGAACGTTTGGTGTTTGAGAGATAGAGAGATTGTTTCATGTGAGAACATCGGCCTTTCCTCGTGGGTCTTCATATTTACAATAACATGGAAAGCTTGATTGATCCGATTTCTCACATCATTCTTTGAATATTAGCATTTACAATTTCACAGCTGCCTGCACACTCTGATAAATGAAAACCCAGCAAATCGATAAAAGCAATTCATCCTGCTCTGGTAAAAATCAGACAAATGTAAAAAATACATGGAAAAAGATTTTAGTTCAATGCCAGGCCGAAGCTCAATGCATATATAATACTTCATACATTTTACATCTAGAAGGAGTATGGCACTAACAAATATTATACCACGAAGCTCTATGTTTGTTTGTCAGAGAAGAATATGAAAGAGGGGCTGACATTTTAACGTCTTGAACACAAACACAAAACTTAATTTAGTTTAGACAATAAAGGGACCACCTTTCTAGGAATGGGCAACATACCGTCTACCTTCAACTATTTGTGATAAAGATGTTGTTGGTTTCATATGGTACAAGAACACCGGCCTCCTGGGTATCCATCGCTCCTGACCCTCCACCCCTTATGGAGTTACTCTTAACACTTGATCACCTGACTTTGTTTTACCATTGCTCTTATTATAACAACTCAAGTGGCTAGAGGTTACTGTCATCTTCTTTTTCTTTCGGTGAATTTTGTAAATGGATGACCTCCTGGTGCAGCAGGTCCCTTCTGACCTAGATTTATGAGGCTGAAAACCACTGATTTAATAGGGTGATATCATTCGCACCAGCAACAAACCTTTGCCAGGGCAAGGTGCATTATCTTGTAAGGAACCCTGTGATTTGAATCCACTCCCAAATGTAATGGGTTCTTCCTCGGCCCATGCCTTACCATTTCACAATATTTCATAAAAACCAGGCCAGTCGTTTTTATTTAATCCAAACAAACAAACAACGAAAATCTAAAAATGACCTCCTCTGTGGGGTAAACACCCCTAGACCAGTAGGTTTACAGTATGTGTTTTCAGACCAATATTAATAAAGTGACTGAATGGTTTTGTGGTAAAGGTAAAAATAATAAAAACGTGTGCAAAAATGCAGAGAACCCCAGAACAGAAAGCCTGTTCTTCAATGTACAAACATATGATCATAACATGAAAAAAACACTGCAATACTCACCACAAAAAAACGACAGAATTAAAGTGAATGTGTACACAACCTCTGTTACCTCACTGCAACAGAAATTGATCACCTTTAACTTGGTTTCTGTTAGTTGTCACTGAATAACCTCCATACAGTTACACCCCAACTTACTGACCTCACTGACCCTTTCTTCTCTGGGTTCTGCAGGGGACTCCAATGAGAACAAGCCCTTGGTGGGAGCAGAGGACGAAGAAGTGGCCAAGATGGGCTGTCCCAGTCTGGGCGAACACACACAAGTAGAGGTGGTCATCGAAGAGTCCTACGAATTCAAGGTGAGCCGGTTTCTTCTGCACATATTTCCATTTACAGGCAATCTTGTTTTGTAAGCTCTTCAGAATGAATCACCATATACTGTAGTCTTGTAGAAATAATAATGCCCACCAGCTTGGCATTCAGATGTAAATAGGACCTGAACAAAATTAAACAGAGCCAAAATGCAAATTGCATCTGAAATGGTTTAAAGTGCGTGTTAGCTCCCCCCACCCCCCCACCGGTCCATTTTGTTAGCATGTAATGGATTCTCTGCTGAGATGCATGTCATTTTGATATCACACATGCAGAAGAGAACAACAAACTCAAATTGAGCTGTCGTCTTGGTGCCTTAGAGGAAAGAAAAGTTGTAATAAATGTTGTGTAAAAAAAGCATTGCATTGTTATTCAGCCGTGGATCATTACAGATCATTCTCTCTTGAGGCGCCTGTCTTCGTCATGCAATGTGTGTTTTCATTCTGTTTATTATTTCATCATGATTTTGTCTTTTTGTCATTGTGGTGAAAATCATATTTTTGTTGCCCATTTCATTTGCTTATGTTTTCCATTTGTGTCATTCTGTATGTGTGTGTGTGCGTGAGCAGAGAGCAGTAAGCACACTTATCTGGCGGGCTGAACAGGTTATCCATCTTCCTCCCTCTCTAGTGCATGCAACGCTAGTTCCTCCATCTTCTACTGAACAATGCTGAGGTGTTACAATCCCAGTCCGATGCATAAATCCTTAATTGTCGCCCCACACTGGAATTAATTTGAATTGTTGACACTACTAATTCACAGTATATTGAATATAAAATGATGTGGTCTCTCTTATTAAATAGTAAATCATGCAGGGTTTCCTCCTCACAAAGCTGAGTTATGATAATGACTGCTGGAGCTGTTTTGCATCAACAACTTTCATTATTCCCCTTCCTCGCTGCTATTAAACAGAAACCTCCCCTACTCTGCCTGAAGGGGTTTCCTAGATTTCACAGCATCGTATTAATGAGCATCCTCCACCCTCAAGTTGTCAGTGTTATGAATTACGGACTTTTTAAATGTATCTTTGCAGCATGAGAGCTAATTGAAAAGTTTCTGTGTGGATGTGAGTGAATTAACAACTTGAGTGTCTTTTCTGGTCTGTGTGCTCCTGCATGTTTGCTTTTTGTGTGTTTGTGTGCGTGTGCGTGTGTGTGTGTTTGTGTGTGTGTGTGTGTGTGTGTGTGTAGAATACAGTAGATAAGTTGATCAAGAAGACAAACCTGGCCTTGGTGGTGGGAAGCAGCAGCTGGAGGGAGCAGTTTGTCAACGCCGTCACTGTCAGCGCAGGTAACACACACACACACACACACACACACACACACACACACACACACACACACACACACACACAACACACTTCCTATTTGACTTCATTTTGAAAAGATGATGGATGATAAATAAAGTACATTTTCGGAAATGTTTGCATCAGCATTTTATGTTGAACCTTTCTTTTGCACTTATTTAACTATTTAAGGTGTAGGCCTACTTGTGCAGGTTTCATTGCTGATTCTAAACACCCAATATGGGCTATTTTCTATCTGTTAACACTAGAGAGAGGGAGGTTTTCTCTAGTCCCGCTGGAAAGAAACACAGTGCTTTTTTGCGTTCTTGCCAACTGATGAGTAAATCAATACTTGTCTCTTGTCCATAAACTAATAGTATGAGCAGCTATTTAGCGTATTACAGGCTTTTTCCAAAGTTTGACATCTAAATCTCACTCCTAAGTTGTATCTTGATTGTTTAATCAATGCCAGATTTATGCAACAATCTGACAAGCTGTCCTAAAGACTCTTGGCAAGAATACTTATTACCACAAATATGTAACTAATTATTGGATTTGATGTCAAATCAATTAGGATACATTTTTGCTAAAAGTTAGCCTTCTTTCAATTATCTCCCTGCTTTTCCTCTCTGTGTGAATCCTCCTCCGCCCCCAAAGGAGACGACGATGAGGAGGAGAGCGGCGAGGAGCGGCTGCCGTCCTGCTTCGACTACATCATGCACTTCCTCACCGTCTTCTGGAAGGTCCTGTTCGCCTTCGTCCCGCCCACGGAGTACTGGAACGGCTGGGCCTGCTTCATCGTCTCCATCTCGCTGATCGGCGTCCTGACGGCGGTCACCGGAGACCTGGCCTCGCACTTTGGCTGCACGGTCGGCCTGAAGGACTCGGTGACGGCCGTGGTGTTTGTGGCGCTGGGAACATCTGTGCCAGGTGAGTAGAAAGATGGAGGCAAATCATTGAATGTGTCTGTCATGGCGCATACTGCCTTTACTGATGCTGAGTTCTCCCAAATTTCAGATTTGACAGACCCATAAAAGAATTGGACTAATCCTTTCTTCTTCTTTTGATTTGAATAGCTTCCGCCCTCAGTAGGCAGGCTCAAAATAAAATGTGTGAAATGGATGCTCCATCACAGCCTTGAGCCCGAGCTTGTCTGCGCCTGAAGGGCACGCGTTGTCCCAGGGCTTTAATTCAATTCCCTTCCTCATCTCTCTCGCAGCCGTTTTATTGTTGCCCCTCCTTATGATTGATAGGAATAGCTCCTTTGCTACTCCTCCATGCAGGAACTATTTTGCTCGCGGCAAAGTCTGTATCAATTCTTTTAGGAGTCATATTATTTTGTGTGCTGGATTTGGGGACTGTAAACACATATTTGATATCCATTAACAGTGTGTTTGTCCCAACACAAGCCACATTGATGTTCATCTGTTCCTCCCTCTCATACCCCACCTCACTTATCTGTTACCCTGCTCTCGTGCCCCATCCCGGTCAAATTATTATTCTGACTCGGTGTTACCCTACTCCATTCTGCCTCTCTCCCCTCCTCTTATTGCATGTTGTGTTTTCCCTGTTGCATCATCCATCATTCTGTGTGCTGTGGTACCGAGGTGTGTGTGGGTGAAAATGTGTTTTCTCTGCCAAGGTGATGCAGGTTCCTTAGGTCATTATTACTTCCCCAGGGAGTGTGTGCTCCATCGTGTGTGTTTGTGTGTGTTCATGTGTCTGTTAGAACCATCTCCTCTCTTGTTACCCGCTCTCTGACTTGCACTTTATGAAATAAGCAGCTCTGCATTATTACAATGGAGACACACTGGAGGATTATCCCGCCAATTTACACCAGTTTTGCCGACTCAGGCAATTAGAGAGCAAATGCTGATCGGAGGCTTGATCGCTGTGAACTGCTGCGTGTCCCTGGCTGTTAAGAGGTTTATGGAGCTTATCTGTTACCATTCATGCCTGTAAACAATATCAGTGATGTCAATATTTGATATTTGCTATGAAATCATAGTTTATCTTCACACAATGCTTCCTGAGCTTATGGGCGCATGAACTTAAATAGTTTTGTCTTTTTTTATTGGTGTCACATTCAAGAAATTGAGCATCATTTTTAAAGGGTCAGCTAATTTTCTTTACTAACCCCACCTCAGCACAATGGGGGTACATGTTTGTTTACTTTCTACTGGAGATATAGTCCTGATTAAAACACAAAATCTATAGTAACAGTTACACTATGTTGATCCTAAAAATCCAATTTGGTTCACTTTGTATTAAGGATGACATCGTGTTCACTTTTTCTTACAGGCAAGAGATTATCATGGTAGTTATCCCTCAGTCCCAAGCAGTGTTCAGACAATCCTGTCAGTCATAAATTACATTCCCAACTCAATTACTTTTTACTATTAAAATTACAATTAGGGACTACAAACATATTTGGGAAACTTTCAGAAGCCCAAATGAGCTACGATAGCAACTTGCTATGTTTCTGACTTTGACCAGTTAAGGAAAGTACACTATTCACACTTCGTTTTCTTCTACATTACAGTAATGTGAAACCGTTATTCAGTAACAACATAGTAAACTAGGGGATAACAAAGTTGTAATCTAGAAATTACATTACCATTACTGCTAGACTGGTAGAGGACATATTGGCTTGTTGAAGGGGCTGGAGGTGTGCTGAGGGGGCTCGCTTATATCAAAAGAGAGGAGGAATATGTTCACTAACATCACCAAGATAAACCATTTTATATTTAGAGTTACCAGCTTCTCAGAGGCTTAGACATTGTCATTTATGGATCTGTAATTGGGTCTTTTAAGAGGTAATTCAAGAAAATTGATAACGTTAGTGAAGTTGCATTTCATACAGGGTTTTATTTTCTGCGTTGCCAGCAGTACTTAGTATTGTGTGTGGAGGCAATAATGTGCCATTTCATGTCTCAAACCCACAGATTAATTTACCTATGTCGACACGTTCATTTCTGTTTGTGAGGTCTGCTTCCAACGGGCTTCATCCCCCCCAAGAAAGTTTGGAGGATTTTCTTCATGTTGGGATATGAATTTCCACTAATCTCGCCGAACATTCAAATGAGAATTGAAACTCATCTCACCAGCCCGTCTATAAATAGAAATAAGCCGAGACAGGCGCGCAATAACTGGCAGCTGTTCCCTGCTGTTCCCTGCCAAGCCAGTCGTAGAGCCTCTGCGCCTTTTACCCAATTCCTCCTCAATGTTCAGCACCAAAGAGCTCAAAGCACGCGCAGCAGCCTGCATCATGTTACAGCATTAATGACATCTGTTCTGTCTCAAGCTGATGCCAATATACAGCTGCGGAGTACGGAACTAAAACATTAATTTCCCTGAAAGCGATTCAATGTATGTTACATCACAAAATCACATGGATGTTAATGAAATTAAAATTCAGGGGGTTCTTTCAACCTGGATCTTAACTGTGGCTCGTGTATACTTTGCATTTGCCACTTACATTATTATATATATACAAATATTTCCACTGCGTGCCTCTAAGTCCTTTTTCTCAATTCATTTGAGTCCATGTGTCTCAGTATGTGTCTATTTTTACCAATTGCCTGTACGTATGTGCTTCTCTCTTTATCTCTAACAGTCTTCTCATTAACAATTCCATAGACTTCTTCTACACTAACTTGTTCTATAGTGCCTGTCAGATTATATCTATGGATGTAGATATAGATAGAGTACGTGGGTGGGTGGTTTTATACTCCTTGTTACCCTGAGGTCACTTCCTTAGTGGCTTTCATCAAGACATTTATAATAGATAATCAAAAGTCCATGAAGTCATATTACTTGATGTGTTGTTTGACATCAGGTTGATGTTTTACATTTGTTTCCTGCCTGATTTTGTATGTTTTCATATTGCTTTTCTGTGGATTGGTCATTATGATTAAATAAATGTGGTATCAAAACGCCTCAAATGTATTGTAAACTCTTTGTCTTTGTCCTCCAGACACATTCGCCAGCAAGGTGGCCGCCATCCAGGATCAGTACGCCGACGCCTCCATCGGGAACGTCACAGGCTCCAACGCGGTCAACGTGTTCCTGGGCATCGGCGTGGCGTGGACCCTGGCCGCCGTGGTGTGGCGCTCCAGGGGCAAGGTGTTCAAGGTGGACCCAGGGAACCTGGCCTTCTCCGTCACGCTCTACACCAGCATGGCCGTCATCTGCATGCTCATCCTGCTGTACCGGCGGCGGGCCTCGGTGGCCGGGGGGGAGCTGGGGGGGCCGCGGACTTGCAAGATTATCACGTCGCTGCTGTTCTTCTCCATGTGGCTGATCTACATCCTGCTGGCTTCACTGGAGGCCTACTGCCATCTACCAGTGTTCTAAATGGAGAGGAGACTGACCCACTGCCAAGAGGGGGAGAGGGGGAGAGGGGGAGAGGGAGAGAGGGAGAGAGGAAGGGAGAGAGGAGTCTTCAGACGGACAGGTCCAGGACAGATGGGTAGCAGAGGCGGATCAATAATGGACTCTCAATTTCCTCTTTTTTTTACGATTTTCAGTGTTTCAGATATATTTTTGTCTCTCCATTTATTTATTTCCTGCAAACACTAAGTCATTTTTGCATTAGCAGCTCTTTGAGGAAAGGAGTCCCACCATCTACCCAGTGTTAAAGGGACACAAACCCTCCTAACCAAGATTTATTTCACATAAATGTATGTTTTAAAGGAGCTTTTATGTTGTTACCTCAATCATCCATCATCGTCAGTGGACCACACGGTTTAATAGTTAATAAAAGGCTGATATCGTTCAATATACTGCCAAATCAGCAGGAGAGAAAAAGAGATTTGGAGCAAGGAGAGGTGTGACGCCATCACTCACAGGAAGATTTAGGGAGGAAGATAAAAGAGGACATGGAGGCAAAACAACTAGAAAAATGTTGTGGATAAAGTCGATGGACTGACTGGAGAAGAAACAAGAAAAAGAAGAATGGATTAGAATACATATTCTTCTCCTCACTTTCTCTCTCTTGCTACTTTCTGCTTTTTCCTATCTGGTCTACACAGGAAGAATCATACCCACTGTACTCTGTTAATACTACCAGTGACTTATAGGTTGAACCCCTATCCCAGATGTACACACACACACACACACACACATACACACACACACACACACACACACACACACACACACACACACACACACACACACACACAATGTGGGGCCTCAGGTGAATAACATTGGAGGACCTCTCGCAGGATAACACAGGACTGTTCCTTTTTCTTTTTTTCGTGAATACACTGTGCGAAATATACTCTCCACCCCTCCACACACACTCTCTCCTACCAAACACTCCTCCCTCATCCCTCCCTTTGCCTTACCCGCTGTAGGACTTGTCTTAAAGTTGTGATAATGAAACGCTGTAGTAACCACCATCAATCCCTCTTTTTAATTGAGCCAATCCCAAGTCCTCCTCCTTTTGCGCCAATCAGCAGCCTCGTTTATCCCACCAAGGTGTCTCCCCCCCCCCCCCCCCCCCCCTTTCTTTTCTAAACTTTTCAATGGCGTCACGTGTTGATGTTGTTACCGTGCAATTGTAAAAAAAAAAAAAAGTTAAGTAAGATAAAGACATATAAATATAGTATGGAGGTATGGAGGTAAAAAAGGTTTAAGCAGGTGGTTCGGAAGAATGTAACAAATGTCGGATTAGCATCTGGGAGAAAAGTGGGATGGAGAAGAAATGTGTGATAAAAAAGTCTGGAAAACCAAGCAGTCCACTTTGTAAAAGTTGAATGAAGAAGCGTCGTGCAATACACAGCGTGACTGTTAACACTCTAAAGTCGCTTGTAATGGCAAGGAAACGAAAATCGGGACTAAACAGGAAATGATGTAACGCTATCTTCTGAACAAGATGGACGCCAGTTAACGACTAAGAAGAGGAGGACGTTGATGACGAATCAAAACTATGACTAGTGTTTCTAATTGTACATGATAATATAAGAAACTTTTATTGATGTGTGTGAGAAACACTGATATTTAATTTATGTGAAAACCCCGGAGGAAATAGGAAATTGTCGCCCTTCTTTCCTCTGAAACACAATTCAAAGAGAATCCCACCACCAGGGGAAACGGCTGGAGGACTCACAGACAGAGAGAGGAGTCTCTGAGGGAAATGTACGGCAGCTCTGAAATATCACACGACTGTTCTGTGGCAGTCGTCACGTTAGGATGTTTCTTTGAACAAAAATCACAAATCCTCTGTTATCCAAAGATGTAATAGAAGAACAATGTCACAGATCACCGTTCATCTCCAGTGTGCAGTTTTACCTCGCAGGCGTCGTACAAGTCCCACCAGCTGCCAGGTGTAAAAGAAACTCTCATATTTAAAGGTGTTCACACTACAGATATATGTGCTTAACCATTGCTATTTTTATGGGTACGAGCCTTTATCAAAAGCTGTGCTAACTATTTAGTTTTTGTATAGAAGTGTGAGGCATGGTGTGTGTGAAAGTTTGTAGTAGAGAATATTATGCCACATATCATATGAAATCCTCCATTTTTCTTAGTGCGTTGAATCCAGATTTATATAACGTATGTGTTTATAGCCCTGCCTTGCCCAGGGGCTGGGCTGAAGCTGGGCAGAAGGGATGGCATATGGTGCAGGTGATTATTAAATGTAATCCCTCTGTTAACAGCAGCGTACGAGCAACCATTTTCCCCTCAGCTGCCCACACAGCTCGTTGTAAACTTCAAGGAAAATCCTGTAAGGACAATAATTTAGCTTTTTTGTTTAATCCACAGAGAGCAAAATGGGACCGAAAACAACAATTTACCTGCCCACCATCCGCCCTTTTTCTTTCAGATAAGGACAAATTACCCGCTGCTTTCAATTGTATGTAAATGCTTACAAAGCCCGCTCAGTCTTCACCAGGCTCAAAAACTCACGGGTGGAAATTACTTCCTGCGTCACCCCTTCAATCAAATGTGACGTTTTAAACGCCACAGCAGTCCCCATCGACAGCCAGAAAATCTGTTAAAGTCGCAGTGAAATCTACCTTGAACAGCTGTTTTCTGCATCAGCTGATATCTGACAGGCACAGCCAATATTCACTGATAAAGAGATGTGGCCCCCTGCCATCGATGCGCTTGCCCTCTTTCAAAAGAATATTTCTTGGCTGCAAATATTTCCTATTGCTGTCTAGAAATTAGACACAGGTTTACACCCCCACTGAGGACTCTTCAGCATGTTAAGTGCTTCCAGGGCCTTTCGGGAAAAATATTGAGGTCAGGAATCCTGGAGAGAAAGATTTGTCAAAGCCCCAAACAGATACTATTTTATTTGGAGTTCTCGTGTTTTATTCTGTTATATTTCCATTAGTTTCCCAACATGCAGATCTAAATGTCTTAAAGTAGAAGAATCTACTGAAAGTATCCCACTATCCTCAATCTGTTTGTTGACATGGAATTACCCGTACCTATTTGAAACTGTCAGACTAACCATCCAGACCCTCTCAAATCCTGAGTCAGTCCTGCAGCGCACCGTATATTTTCAAACACAGGAGTCGGTCATCAGTTAGTTTTGACATGACTTACTGGTTGGCATGGCTCCTGACCCTCTGAGACGCCAAACGGTCCCCCCATGACTCCAGCCTCTCTAACGTTAGACTGAGTGGGTGGGCTCATAGTGACGCCACAAGAATACTGAGACTGATTTAACAATGTAGGCTCTTTAAAGGTTCATAATCCTTTCTGGAATAAGACGGAGTGTGTGTGTGTGTGTGTGCGCGTGCATGCTTTCTAAGTGAGTGAAGAAATGCAACCATATTTTTAGTCTCTTGCCTGTTGCTTAGCGACCATCTAACTGCGAGCCGTTGTCTTCTTGACTGTTGCTGGTGTGTGTGTGTGTGTGTCACTCTCCTTTGATGTTTCTCACTTGCCCTTCTTAGAGTGAATGTGACAGTTTCTCATTCATTAGATCTCTCTCTGCGGGCCAATTCCAACATGTATTACTCTTCGTTTCCTCCGACGTGTGTGTATCGTTTCCTTTGTGTTCCTCGTGCCTCACCTTGTTTGCATGTGTATCCGTTGTGTGTAGGTCTACATGCGTATGTGAGCCTTTGTTTGTTTGTGCCGCTTGGTGTTGTAATCTCCTTATAAGGGCTCGCCCCCCGCGTCCCTGGCTGAGTCCCAAACGCCAGATTAATGAACCTGAATGCCAACCTGACCCACAGTAAAAAAAGGCCTGGAAATTGGATTCCCTCCATTTCCTGTGTGTGTGTGTGTCCCTATCGAATTAGACGTATATTAGATTTGGCTGGCAATCAAGATTGAAATAGATGGTGGCACATTGCTTGAAGAAATGTGTGTGTGTGTGTGTGTTTGTGTGTACAGTGTGTGAGTAGCTGTCATACATTAAGGTCACTGACTCTACAAACCGATTGCGTGATATCATGATGCTGACAATCACACACGTGTAAATAACACATACACACGTACTGCACTTGTAGAAACACAGATGATTGATATGGTTATAAAGCAAGCAATCCACACACACACACACACACACACACAAAACTTTGGCTCTCCGCAGTTTTAGTAAAACTGAACATATTTCCTAGCAATGTTACACTTTAATTTAGTTGGAAAATGACAACAGAAGCCCGCAAAGAAAGTGTATTTAGTTGACGCTTTAAGTGACGGTTGCTAGGTCGATTATTTGTGCATGTGTGTCTGAGTGTGTGTTTACAGACAGAAATCACTATGTGTACATGAGTTAGAGATATAAAGATACTGAGCTTGTAAAGAACCAATTTTCCCATTTTCCCATTTTCATTTCAGAGACGTGTGTGTGTGTGTGTGTGTGTGTGTGTGTGTGTGTGTGTGTGTGTGTGTGTGTGTGTGTGTGTGTGTGTGTGTGTGTGTGTGTGTGTGTGTGTGTGTGTGTGTGTGTGTGTGTGTGTGTGTGTGTGTGTGTGTGTGTGTGTGTGTGTGTGTGTTGATCAACCTCTATTTATCAATGTTTTTTACCTTTCTTTTTCCCCTCTACCTTCTAAATATTTATATATTATATCACTTCCTACTTTCCATTTTATTTATATATCATGCCACCCTATGTATGAGGTCACAAAGTGCTTTTGATATAATTATCTTTCATTTCAATTTTTCAATTTCTTTTATTATTATTATTATTTTATTGTGCAATGTTTAATTTGTGTCCAAGGTTTTATGTTGTTTTGGTGATTTTGTTTTGTAAAATGAAAAAAAGCCCTCAGAGTAGAACAGGAAATTAGCATAGTTACAATTGAAATAGTGTGCTATATTATCCCTTTTTTATTGTGTGTGCGAGTGCGAGTGTGTGTGGACACGCGCATCTTATCATCATTCCGTCCACGAGTGTGTCGATGCATGAATTAAACTCATTCTGAATACAGTGTTGATGTTGGAAATGTCGTAGTAAAGAGTAAAGTATTTTTAAATGCTGAAAATGACATGAAAACCGATATAGATGTTTACAAAGACCAAACTTTTCTTTTATTTCTTTTTTTTTCTCAAAGATGAAATAAAACGTGACTGGCAAACGCTCAGAAGAGTGTCTGTTTGTTTTTCATTTAATCATGGTGGGAAATATATCAAAAGATACTGATTTGACTAAAAGCTCAAACCAATCACAAAATGGACCGTGAGTGTGTAGTCATGATTGGACTGAACTAAATTAGCCAGGTGTCTGCGTTACAATGTAATCTAATCCAAGTCTCCTGTTCACAGTACTTCAAGTCAAATAAGTGAAATATTACGTTTTTAAAACACTTCCTTTGATGGATCTTGAAAATAATGTTATTGGTTGCATTATGGGAAATGTAAGATCAAACACTTTTAGTTTGACCACAAAGTTAAGTGGTGTAATTGTTTTTTTACTTTTGCCTAAATCTTCACAATTTCCTGTTGTTTATTCATTTAAATGGGGAGTTTACTGGAGATGAAAAGATTCTACTGTGACGCATCCTTTCCCTATTTATTTAAAAACAAAAGAGACAACTATGTAAAAGCCTTTTCCCATTATGCTGCTCCTACTGAAGTCTTTAATTAAAGCTGTAAATATTGATTTTGCCGTCAAAATGAGAATAAAAAACCTTTTTGGTGTAACAAGTTGCTTAAATGTCTCCAACACCTTCCCCATAGCACTATAGTAAGTGTGATAGCATACGCCGATGATGCAATTCAGCTGAGGCCTTTTATGATGATATATCATGCTGTATGAACTGTTCTACATATTTCTACAGCTGTCCAAGCGGGGGACTCATCCGGATTTCCAAGCATTTTCACAGAAATGGAAAGGTTAAATCAGCATCCCAAAGGGTTTGAGTCATCTGGGCATTGTTTGAGTCAAACAAACAAGATACATGAATAGCAAGAGTCTGACCTGACCCATCTGAAGATCACAGGCTGATGTCCCCATGGTGGATAATGTCAGCCTTTCAGAGAGACACTTCAAGGTTCAAGGTTCAAGGTTTTTATTTTGTCATACGAACATAGCTACAGTGTAGTTATGACGGTGAACATCTTAGGTCACAGGCTCCTTCAACAGTGCAACACAATAAAACAGAAATACAGTGCAAGTAAATAGTAAATACAAAAATTGTTTAAAAAAGTGAAATAGTGCAATAAGAGTCTATGTGCAAGTTATTGGAATATGATATATTAGATAAATAGATACATAATTTCTAAGTAGTAAAGGGGACAACAACTGTTGATTACGGCTTTAAATGCAACTACATCTCACAGAAGGGAAGAAGCTGCACATTGTTTTAAGTGTAATAAAGCAATTTGCTGATAGTCTGCTTTAAATTCACACTCATTTCTCTTCTACTGAGCTGCAATAATCAATACACTAGCCCTAATAGCTATCTGTAACAGATGGATTCATAGATCATTTGTTGTGCTCTGTGAAAAACAAGATGCTTCTTTGGTCATTCAAAGAAACTATTTTGAAATAGCAACTGCATTGAAAATATATGATATATTTCGTCAGTCACGCAGACTGTTGTCATATCTTAATATCTAAAGTTTGATGCTAATGTGTAGATCTGATCGGTTAGCTTCCATTAAATGCTCGGGATGGGTGGGATGACGTAAACTGGAAAACTGTCATCATTGGTGCGTTACTCTCGAAATTAATTTAGCTAAACTGCCTCACAGTTAATCATCTCATCAGCATCCGCCTCGGTGTTACCTAACGCTGCAACATGAGAACAAACACACTGATATTTATAGCACAGGCCTAAGGGGAGTGGTTGTTGGAGATTAACACACGCCTGGGACCTGACCAGCAGAACCGCTGTCGGCCAATCAGAAGCTCCACTGTGGTTCCCTGATTTGATCTGAGGCACTTTGGGAAAAGCAGATAGAGGGAGGGTGAGTGTGCTTTCACTTGCTCTGCATTATAGTCCAGGTGTGTGTGTGTATGACGTTTATTTTCTAAGACTGACCTAATTAGAGTAAAGAAATTCAAACTTTGACTCAGAGCTTTGAAACTGTTTTGCATGTTATTCCCCTTTTTCTGGTTCTTCTCTGTCAGTTTCCCAACAACCAAGATGGCAGCTGTTATTCCCAAAGCAGCCCTGCGGTAGCCACGACGGCGAGACACGTCTCCATCCTCCGCTGGAGAGGAACAAGACGAAAAGACAAAGAGTAAACACATCCGTCCTGAGGGACAGAAAGAGAGAAGGAACACGAGAAGGAAGAGGCAGACGGAGACGGACAGGGAAAAAGACGGAGAGCTACAAAGTGTGTGAGAGGGAGAGAGAGAGAGGCGGACAGACGGGAGGAGTTGGGATGTGAGACAGACGCAGAGATGGCAATAAACAAATTGAAGCTGTGGAGTTGTTGCTGACACAGATTTATCCTGTGGGATCAGGAAAAAGACAGGAAGTGACACGCTACGTTGATCGTCTCCTCTCTCCTGGGTCCAAATGTTTGCCTGCACGCGTAAACACATTTTGACACTTCTTAGTTGGTTAATTGGCTCGACACTTCTTTTTTTTAAAACAACTTTCTATTAGTATTCACCAACAAAATGATGTTTCTCACCAGAAGCGAATCATTTAAAGACATCAAAAGAAACAGATTGTTTCAACATTTTACAAATGAGTTATTTTCTCATGCAGCTATTTGAAAAGCTGTGTTTTTTTTAAAGGGACCCTATTATGTTCATTTTTCAGGTTCATATTTGTATTCTGTGCCTCTACTGTGACATGTCTCCATGCTTTAATGTTCAGAAAGGTCTTTATAGTATGGCAAATATCCGCAACAAAACGACATAGTATTTGATGTCGAAATAAGGTGTAGTATAGTATGTCGAAAAAATGACAAAAACAACATAATATACTATGTCGTAAAATGACAATTAAAAAAAATGAAAACATAGTATTTTATGTGAAAATAAGGCGTAGTATAGTATGTCTAGAACAATGACAAAAACAACATAATATAGGCCTACTATTTCAAAAATTGAAAAAAAACGACAATTTACAAACAAATAAAAACATAGCATTTTAAGTCGAACATGTTTTTCGACTTAATATACGTCTTTTCATATTTTCGACACACTATATTACTTTTTTTCACATTTTCGACATACTATATTATGGCGTTTTTTTGCATATTTTGGACATACTGTAGGCCTACTATACTATGACTTTTTTCATATTTTTGACATACTAGTATGTCGTTTTAATTAAAAAAAATTGAAATACTATACTATGTAGTTTTTTTCATATTTTGTACATAATTTATACTATGTCGTTTTTTTCAATTTTTTGACTTATGTTGTTTTTGGCACAGTTTTCAACATACTATACTATGGCCTTTTTTCATATTTTCGACATACTACACTATGCATTTTTTTTTGCATTTTTTCGAAATACTATACTACGTTGTTTTAATGCATATTAAAAAATACTACACTGTGGCTTTTTTTCTTCTTCTTTTCAACATAGGCTACTTATCGACATAATATAATATATTTTTGGGGGAGGAGATAAAAAAAGTTACATTTTAAGTAACGGGGAACCCTAATATACAAATGTTGTTCTGGAGATAAGGGGGGACGCTTATCTAAAAAATGTGATTAGAAAAAGTTAAATTTGTATATAAGGGTGGACACTTATTTAAAAAGTAAATTCTGCACATAAAGTCCCTTATCTAAAAACTAAGTTCCGGACATAAGGGGGACCCTTATCTAAAAGAATATTTTCGGACCCTTATCTAAAAAGTATTATTTTTATATAAGGAGCGATCCTTATCTAAAAAGTGAATTCTGGACATAATGGGGGATCCTTATCAGAAAAGTAAAATGTTTATATAAGTCGGACCCTTATCTAAAAAGTGTATTCGGGACATACAGTAAGGGGGGGAGGGGGACCTTCGAATCTTAATATGAGGGGGGACCCTTAACTAAAAAGATAGTTACAGAAATACTGTAAGGGGGGCCTTTATCTTAAAAGTTAGTTCAAGACATAAGGGGAGGAGGTAGGACCCTTATTTATAAAGTTAGTTCTGGATATAAGTTGGGACCCTTATCTAAAAAGTAAAATGTTATATAATGGGGGACCCTTATCTAAAAAATAAGTTCCGGATAAAATGGGGGACCATTATCAAAATTGTAAAAAATTTATATTAGGGGGGACCCTTAGTTAAAAAATGTGTTTGGAGAAAAATGTGATCCGAACAAAAACCCTTACTGTAACTAAAAAGTGACATTTATATATAGGTGGGAACCTTATTTAAAAAGTTAGTTCCGGACATAAGGAATGTTTTGCATATTAGCGACGGTTCAATAAGGAAGCCTTCCTTTAGTAATTATTCTATTATTTAGGTTTTCCCTTTGACTTCTGACGTTTTCAGTGGACTGAGGTCAGTAAACTTGACAGACGGCGATTTTCCGTGGAACATTTTCTTTTTAACCTCAAGTTTTTATCCAAAAATCTGCCGTCCAGTGAATCAATGAGGATTCTCTCTGTGAAAATGTTGAACTGATGTACAACCTTGTTCCAATTCACACCTTCACAAAAAGAATGCGGCCAATTAGAATTGCGTATAATTGTGTACTGTAGTTTGAACACAAACATAGCTAGTTTGTTACTCAATGCACTTAGGATGCTTTGCAGTTTGAAACCAGTTCCTCTGACAGTTTTGCCTCTTCTTTCTGCAAAGATCACCTCTAAATGAATGTGAAGCCATAGCTGTGCCTCGAAATTGAGGGACCAAAATCACTCCGAACTCAAACAACCAAATCAATGACAAAACTTCATCACACACATAAAAAAAACAACCAAGGTTCAACTCTGTAACAGGAAGTTTATCACTGAATGTTCAGTCGTATACTTTATATTAATTATGAATAAAATATTACATCTGGATCATTGTATAGTATTCCCTTACATCCAACAATCATTTACACATATACAGTGTCAAACAACTTATCACACAACTATTGTATCTGGCATGCTTTCTTCACTATGTCAGTACAAACTGCTTTTAATTAACTTAACTAGTCCAAAAGCAAAAGATGGTCCATAATTGAGTGGAACTGAGGGGAAGGAAGTGGGACAGAGGGGAATAAAAAGAGAGCAAGAGCAGACATGACAGCCAGGGGCCTCGGGGGGGGGCCTGCAGGGAGACGAGTCACACCAAATGTCTAATAAGAGTCAACGAGTGTTTGTGTGAGGCTGCAGCCAGCACAGTGTCTGATGGGACGCTGCTGTGTTTGGGCCAGAGAATGATCATGTGCGTGTCTGTTTAAATGAGTGAATTCAGCATAAAGAGGAGGTTAAAGCTCACATCGGACATGAAACATCCGGCTGCCTTCAGGTGGAAAGGGAACTAGCTAACGGCATTAGCAGAATTAACTTTCCTCTCTCTGTGTGTGTGTGTGTGTGTGTGTGTGTGGGGGGGGTGCGCTCAAGCAACACACCAAAGACCAATTTAGGCATGTATTCAAAAAAAGAGAACTGATGTCGGCCTTTTTAGTGTCATGGTTTACACTCAAAGACTCATAGTAAAGAAAATGTGGGACTATAAACGTTTTATTCAATAATTCAAGGTAACACGAGGGGTGGGTAATCGATTTACAATTGGACTTTTTAGAAGTTTAGTATTCCTTTAATTCTGCGACTGGTTGATAGGACTATGTGAACTGTGCACATGCTAATGATTTAGCATGCAGTGTGTTGTTAGGTAATTGCAGATAAATATTAAAAACAACAAAAATGCTAAAACTGTATTTCGCAAGGTTCATCACTATCAGTTGTAATTTAAAAATAAAACCTATTTATAAGTGTGACTTTAAGTTTAATTTCAATAAACAGCTAATGAAACAGTTAACTTGGGGATTTCAAGTCGTTTCCAGTTATTATTTGTAGTATTTTACCAATCAACCAAGGCATTACATTAAGCTATGTATAACTAATGACCTAGTATTAAAGCAGCTCGTTGACATTTCATTACAACATTATAGCCTTAGAGCTAACAGGGAAAAGATGAATCTGGTGTCAAACTCCCAAATGCCATTGCACCAATGAGTTTAGAACTATTAAGACACCATCTTTATCTTCCTAAACAAAATGTCCAAACAATTCATGTTGTTTGATCTACAAAGACACTCAACACCTCACGTTAAAGCCACTGGCTGCCAGGAAGAACCAACATGTATTTTTTTACAGTAGGGTCTAAAGATCGAACAACTTAAGCTATTTAAATCCTGATATGTGCTATCTCCTTTAAGAATGGTTGTTTCGATGTAACGGGAAAGAAGAACAAGCAACAAAAACAGAGATTGGTATAATTCAATCAAGCATGAAAAGAGCCTCTACTAAAACGGGTACATGGAACTAATGTACATATCTTATAAATGATTTTTTTTAAATATATGCTGCTGGACTTAGAACGGCTTGGTCCAACTCAACCCTTAAAGCAGACCACCTGCGAGGAATGTCTCGTCTTTTTTCTCCTTTTTTAGAAAATGGTGGCTGTTTCACCCGTTTAATATTCAGACTGTATACATTAGCTTCCAAAAATAGATAGCGGAGAATTGACATTCTGCATGCAGACAGGTAGAGGTGAACAGGCTGACAATCTTCTACTTTAAAAATGATTAGAGCTCAAAAGGTCAGCGTACATATTTAAAGAAAGTGCTCACACCAGCAGGATGTTGTTGTTGTTGTTGTCCTATACATCCTATACATACAATACAAACAATTTGATGCACTTTTTTTGGGCTCCAACATTTCTTGACCTGAAAAGCAGAGCTCTATGATTATTGTAAAAGATGCATTTTACACTGAACTGAATGAAAAAAACTACCACAAAAGAATACGTTGTTAAAATTCCATTTAAATAGATGTTAGTTTACAAAGACGTTTGTGTGGGGGGGGGGAAGACAGATAGACAGGCAGCCAGCGCTCGCTGAAGGATGGAGGACAGGAATCTCACCCAAAAACAATCTATCTTTGAGAAAAAGCAGAAATGATATTCTTCCCTTAGCCTTCCCCGACCTCTCCTGACCTTCATCCCTCTTCAGCACTTGTGGTCAGTAGTCAAATTCACATAAAACTAAACATTTACACGGAATACATGTACATAGAGTGCCATCATTATGCCCCTCAAAGCAGACAAGACAACAAAACAGAGTGGTATACAAGAAACAAAAATAGTCTTCAAAAATGGCTGAAATAAAGATTGAGGAAACTTTTAAAGTACCGTTTGTGCACTACAATCCTACATTCAATATTTGGCTTAAATGGACAAACTGGGGGAGCTGTGTGGGATTATTTTAAGACAGATTCACCCTTAAATAAAATATAACATAAGCTCTTCCCATGTCACTCTGGAGGTGAACGACTGTTACCTATAATATGATATATTAAGAGGTCACGCTTTGAATTTTGAGGCTTCAGTGAAGTTAAAGCAAAGAGCTGGGGCTTCTTACCACATTATAGAACAATTAAACAATTTGGTATATTGAGCAGATCTACAGAGCTGCAATAAGAACGCAAAAGACCACCCTCATTTGGTGATTCAGACCTCAAATACAGGCGCATTTTTACATGAAAACGTCATGATGCAGCTTTATATCCTCATCTGAAGAGTGCCTCCTACAGTGCCGATGCTTTTAAAGCATACTAGGATAGAGCAGATGTCACATCAAGGGATTAAGTTCTGAACGCACACACACACTCACTTTCAAATACCCTTGAAAAGTTTCGGCCATATTTGTAAAGTTATGGGATTGTGACAGATTGGATGGGATGAGGATTTTAAAGGCTTTTGGCCACTGAACCAATTAACTCTGAGTGTGTGTCCCACTGCATTTTTATAGACGCCTCATTACAAAATACAGTGTCATGCATGTGTGTGTGTGTGTGTGTGAAGTGTTACATCACTCAGGCCCTCCCTTTTTTCTCTCTCAAACAAACACATTCTTATCTAGACAGATGGATGAAAAACCTTGTCTGGATTCTGTTTGGAGGTTAGAGGTCAGAGACTTGATGCTAAACAATGCGACAGATGTGTGTGTGTGTGTGTGTGTGTGTGTGTGTGTGTGTGTGTGTGTGTGTGTCAGGGTACAGTGTAATAGGATGATCACGCTCCATGAATGAAAGGCGTTAAAATAAATAGCCAACGCTGCAGCTCCACTTGCTGGTCAGCTCCTGCCATTACAGTTAAAAACTAAACTTTTAAACCCTTTTGTTAAAATGTTGCCCTCTTTTACTCTGGAAAATGACCTCTCAGCGTTGTTTTAAAAAAATGTTATGTAGTACTTAAAGAACTCCATAGGCTTTGTTTTAAATAGTTCCTGATCTATTTCTAGGGAATAAGACCATTATGAATCTACTAACATCATATTACCATGAATTGCTTGGGTTAGCTGTATTTATTCTAAAAGGTTTCCCCTCAACAAAGTCATCTGTTTTCAAATCCTGCTCTTCTCTCTGCACAGTTTAAAGCTTTCAAAGTGTCAATAAAATGTGAATGTAAAGCTGGTTTCTAACTACAGTAAAGCTTACTGACCAGACCATTTCAATGATGCTAACACAAAAGGCATCAGACGATATGACATTAAAAGCCAAAGACATACACCGAAAAGTAAAAAAAGTCATGATTCTAATGAAATCTTCCAACAAAAAGACATGTGCATCTGACAAAAGCAGCAAAATAAAAAATGATATAGCTCTGTAGACACGAACATAACAGTCTGTAATAAAAAAAAGGAATAAAATTAGTAAATAATTAATATCATTACTATCCCACATTATAATCATTATAGACCCCAGTTGAATGTAAGCATTTGCTTTTTACACGTTATAGTTTTAACTGAACGACATCTCCGCCTCTGATAGGACAGGAGTGGACGAGGAAGTGGAATCAGCCAATGAGGCGGTGCTATTGTCCATGCTCCTGTTCCAGGGGCAGCGGTCGGGCGTGGAGCAGTTGGAGGGGGGGCCCGACCCGGGGCTGCCCTGGTTTGGAAAGGGCGAGTACAGGGCGTCTGTTCTCAGCCCTTTGTTGTGCAGCTCCACCTGGAGGTGCTGGCAGATCTCCTCCTGCAGGCGCTCATACTCCTGGTCCAGATCCTTCTCCAACTGAGACTGGAGCTACAAGAGAAACACAAAATACACCAAAATATTAAAAAATATATTCAAACATTTAATACTATGGTGTCCTATGGTCTTTGTAGGCAACATGACAAAATATATATATATGGACCCTGGGGAGGAGGATAATATTCCGGGGGGAAACGTAACATTTCTGATGAAATAGGCACATTTAAATACGGTTATTTATATAAACATAATTGAAATAGGGTTATTTATATGAATATAATTGAAATACGGTTAATTCTTTGTCTGTTTTGGCCGATCCAAGCCACCGTACTGGTTTAAAGAAGCTGTCGTGGCGTTTTAATCCGTTTCTACATTTAATAGCCACTTTCCTCTATCGGGGTTGTGGGTTATGACGCGCCTCTCTTTGCTTCCAAACTTTGTGGAGAGCGTTGTAGCGTTGAATCACATCAGATTTATTCTTTGATCAAGGCGGCATACAAGCATGAAGACAAACTTCCTCGCTTCAAATTAACTAAAAGTTCTCCGTATCAAAAAAGAACAAAAAGAACACGGTCAAAAGACTCACCGCTTCCCGTCTAATCACACACTCGGCTGTGTACCATTGTCATGCCATACATGTATATATAGACATGCACGTCATACCCGACAGCGCACATTTGACAGCAAATAAGTGACCCTTAAATTCATATCTTTTGAACCGTAGTGTGACTCACAAAAATAAATACAAAGACAAACATTCAAACCATAAAGATGAAAGGAAAATGGCTCCAACAGAAGCAACATGGTCGCTTGACAAATGAAAAGTTACTCAAAGTCGTTTTAATCTCAGATAACCTTCTATTTATTTGTTCTTGTTAATGTACAACCTTATTATTACCCCCACCCCCCCAGCTCCATAGTTATTCATTAACACCTATTGTACAATGACCCTGATGTGTTGTCGTACATCAATGTCAGTGTGAGTCGATGTGTTTTGCTCAGGGTTCGAGTTATAAACTGAGCTCTATGGGGGTCTTTAAAACTAACGCACACGCACACACACACACACACACACACACACACTCAAACACACACACAGCAGCAGCCCTTTACTTGCTACAAACTTAAATATGAAAAGGTTCAACTACGCACACACACACACACACACATCTCGGCTCGCGCAGCACGCTCACAGGCATAGATTGCGCAATAATGTATTGTATATTGTCATTCAAGAGATGCGTAGTTCTTTTGGAAAACATGTTTTTCTTTTAGCCTATTTACCTCGTTAACGTAAATAATACTCATTACATTGACACATGCATTATTTGTGATTAAAATAATGGTTGTTGGTAATGTATTAGCGACCCCCACAGATGTATGATTTCACTGCGTCCGTGGGAGCTCAGACCCCTCCTTATGGGAACTCAGCTCCCATTGGCTCCCACATAACTCGAACCCTGGTTTTGCTCACCAGAGGAAGTTCATCATCGATGTGTTGCAGCATCTCCCGGTGCCTCAGCATCAGCTTGTCCTGCCTCCTGGTCTGAGCCTCCTCCAGCTGAGGGGGGGGAGGAAATAAGAGAAGGAAGGGAGTAAGAAATAGGAAGGAAGGAAAGGGACAATGGGAGGTACATTGGATGGGTGTCAGATGGGGGAGAAAAGGTTGCAAGGAAAGTAGAAATGGAGAATGGACAGACGGGAGGAAGAGCAATATGTAAGAGGGGATTAAAAAAGAAAGGAAGAACGGAGGATAAAATAGGCGGATTAGGGAGGAAGGGAAAAGGAGATGATGCGTGTGAAGAGGGGAGTAAAGTTGATGACAAAGGCAGAAAAATGTACAATAAAGTAGATGAATGGCATTCCTCAAGGACTGTGTGTGACTGTGTGTGTGTGTGTGTGTGTATGTGTGTGTGTGTGTGTGTATGTGTGTGTGTGTGTGTGTGTGTGGCTTCTTACCCCGCCGATTAAAGAGACAGAATCCTGAATATGTTTCCTGTTGATCTCATTCAATTCCCTAGAGAGAGAAATAGGGAGAGGAAGAGCAGGGGCAAGGAATATTAAAAGAGATGTGAATAAAAAAATACTGTTCCGACTGCCTTCCAACATGAAATCAAATCTCTAATTCCAGACGAGCTCGTTACGTTTCTGCCTTGTCTTTGTCGCGGGTCTTGGCGTCGCTGATGCTGTTCTGTCGCTTCCTGTCCATGATCCTCTGGAGCTCTTTCTTCTCCCTGCAAGTACAATGGCATTACGTCCAACTGAAGACACATTGCAGTTACCAGAGGGGACTTTTCATGGGAACATTTTTGTGAATGTTATTCAAAAACAATGCTTGTGGCAAAACCAAAAGTCCCAATATGGCATTATGGAGAAAACTAAGACCTATTGATACCATAAGCAGCTGCACTTACTTCTCGCATGTCTCCTTGAGCTTTTTCAGCTGAGCTGCTTGGCATTCATTGGCCGTCTCCTTTAACTTCTTGAAGGCCTGAAAACAAACGGCAGCAGACGACCAGCTGTCAGAGAATCGCTGTGCAGGTGTGCCAAAGCGCCCCGTCGGTTTGTTTTTTAGAGGTCAGCTAATGAGGAGTGTTTGCATATTTAAGAATTCATGCAGGGGTGCTGTGTTATGCGAAGTGTGTCACCTTGAGCATGCAGAAGTATGCAAAGATTGGGGGAATGCAATGTGTGTGTGTGTGTGTGTGTGTGGTTACCTCCTGCAGGTGTGTTTGCTGCTTTTCCCGCTCCGGTAGGTGAAGCTGCTGTCGGAGTTTAAGGAGTTCTTGCATCTGCCACTCCCTCAGCTGGACCGACTGCTTCTCCAGCTCCTGATCCAGAGCGGTGAGCTCGCGCTGCACCGGCTCATTGGGCTCACTGAACACACAATGAACTCTGGTTAAACACACAGTATGTCATGTTCTGCCACTAGTTGCCTTCACCACCATTCTGGAGGTTTTGACCCGGAGCTGAATTATCTGCCGAGATCTTCTCCTCCCCAAAATATAGACCTTTGATTAAACCCGATAAGAAACAAATAATGAATGTGAGTTTCTCCAGTGCCTTACACAGCTTGTGTCTCTGATGATTTAAGATTCTGATGTACAATGACTTGAATCACTCATCTGGGTCAAATATACAGTTTAAAAAACAACCTAGATCGAAAAGGGTTTGTGAAAAATGTGGCTTTAAATTGGATAACAACTCACTTTATGACAGCTTCTTGCAGACGACACAGACACATGCTTAAAGGGAATAAGACCCCATTACAGAAGACCAAATAAAAAGGCACCGTTACCAGTTTAAATTACAGATCTTTGTTGGAAACATTTGGGTTAATGAAAGTACACAACAATTGAAATAACATTTGTGAACTCATTTAACACTGAAATATTAAATATTATACCCTTAAGGTCAGCCTATTTAGATCCATCTATCTTTATAATATCAATCTATTCTTATTTTTCATCCAATCTTTTTCTCCCGCCCTAATTTACGATATCATATTTGATCTACTGTTCTTTCTTCATACTGTTCATCCCATGAATTCATCCATCCATCCTTACTTTTTCCTGATGCTCCGTTTGAGGTGTTTCTCCATCTGACTGCGTCTCCTCTGGGTGTCAGACTGAAGCTGGCTGCTCCGACTCTTCTGCTCCTTACTCAGATTCCACACCTACAAACACACAGGGACATTTTAAATAATTTGTTTTGCCGAGGAAAATGACATCACACGGAAACATATAAATCATATGGATGGAAGTGCATGTTTCTGTGTGTGTACCTTTTTGAGGTGCTTCTTTCGGATCTCTTTGAGTTCTTTGCTCTGTTTCTTTTGGAGCTTCAAGTAGCCCTTCTGCTGCTTCAGCTCCTCTATAGACTGGACCTGGATGTCTGACAGAAAGAATTATAACCAATTATCATATCATTCAATTTGAATAATACTGACAAGTAGCCACCTGCTAGTTTGTCCAAGTGATGATAGGGAATGAATGTGCTGGTTTGACCTTACCTGCCAGAACAGTGGCTATGAGGTCCTCCTTTGGACTTTGTACTACACACACATGCAAAAAAAAGAGAAGGAGACGCACAGACAGAATGTGTGAAATGGATGATGGGAGAATGAACCAGGAACAAATCATTGTGCTTAATGCAACTAAGAAATTGCTAATAAAATTCCCCCTTGGAATTGTAAACACTAAAAAGCTTCCAATAAATGGGATGCATGATTTTCACAACACAGTGAGTGGATGTCTGTACTGTTAATGGTCTCTTAATAAATGATACCTGCAATCTAATGTAATACTGACAGTGGAAACACATTAATGGCGGTGAGTTAAACGTATCAATCATTGAAAGTGATACCAATCTAATGTATTACATTACCATAACACGCTTTCCTAAGTGCAGAGAAATGACAGGCGTGTGCGAGACAACATTTATCCTTGTGTATGAACAATGTTTAGAGGTCTCTACCCGGTGCAGGTAGTTTGAGGATGTCAGGGGCTTCGTCCAGTGGGAAGGGGGGAAGGCTGGAGAAGGGGGAGGGCAGTCCCCCGCCCTGAATGACCTCCCACTCCCCCTTGCTCTCGCGCTCTTTGGGCTGGTTGGGAATATGCTGGAAAAAAAGCGACAGGAAGATGAATTTGAGTGACAGCACACCGTTTGCAGATATTTAAAAAATGCATGGGGTTTTAGGGATTTTTCTTAACCACACACGTTTTGAATGATGTGCGAAGCATCAGGATGTTGTTGTCTTACCTCACTGTTGTCCTCTATGAGAACAGCCAGCTGAGTCTCCCTCTTGTGTAACTGACTGATGTGCTTAATGGGGTTGGTCAGAGCCTCTGCATACTCTGAGAAAAACACACACACACACAAACAAGGTTGTTACTATCATACACAACTGTGACATTATTCTTGAACATCAGCAAAGTTGTATGAAGTCTTTTATGGTAAATCAAGTCTTAAAATCAGGAAACTTTCATTAACTTTAATATTTCTAACGTGTTCCCTTTGATATTGTCTGAAACGTTTTTTAGCAGTAAAGCAGAAAAGTCAACACTGTCAGCTAGTAAAATCGTTCAAATAGATAGCAAAAAGTAATGGATGAACAGCTGGAATCTATATGAAAGTAGTGCCACTTTGGGGTGAAGGGACTGAAGTGTGTGTGTGTTGTTGATGTGGGTCTCACCCTGGTGTTCATTGGGGATGTAGTCCTGAGCCTCAGTGTAGACCAGCAGAGAGGGCAGGATGAGCGGCTGGTTCAGCTCACTCTTCAGATTAATGTAGTGGTAGCCTGGAGGGAAGGAGGAAGAAAAGAAAGACGAAAATAAATACATGACTACTCTCCATTGGTCCCGGAGAGGATAATGGACAGAAACACTGAGTGCAGAAATACAGGACATCGGCTTTGTAATAACAAGACTTTTCTATGGAAGTCTAAGAAAGAAAAATATCTGGTGATCCATTATGCAACAATCTAAAATCATGTTAGATGCTTTTCTTTAGGTGAGGTTTAATTTGTCCATGCATCTTAACAAGTTCATTCAGTTTGAAATCAACATCAGATATTCACCTATTTTCCACAAATATTCAATTAAACATGATTGTTTAAAGGAAAGGAATGACCCTGGCAAACCTTATTTTCACCCGTTCTTACTAAATTAAGAAAACAGATCACACGTTTTTTTCACATCACCTGCATCCATGTGTGTGTGCGTGTGCGTGTGTGTGTGTGTGTGCTGACCAGGTCTTATGGCTGACACAGGGAGGATTCGATGTCCAATAAACTTTCCATTTTCTTCAAACACCGCTATCCTCAGAGAGGCTAGTGTGGGGAGGACCACCTGCAAAGAGAAGAGGTGATGTCATTGGTGCAGTTAACCATCAGGAGTATAAAGACAGACAATGAAGGCTGACGGGACATTTCACATGACATCTGTATCCTAGTATGCGCACCTTATTAAACACAAACATGTCATCGTCCCACACGGGGTCCAGAGAGTTCCCATTGGATGTTTTGGTTCTGTACTTCCTCTTTGTATCAGCAGGAAGTCCAAATATGTCCACTTCCACATACACGCCCACCTTTTTATCAGTCAGAAACTGCCCTGAGATCACCTGGTGGAAATCCAACAAGTTAATTATAACAACTCTTAAAGAGAACTTGAATATCTGAATGATGGCATGTTTTGTCCTTACCCTAATTTTAACAGTATTAGCGACTATCCCATCCACTATGTTTTCTGTGAAAGGGTCAAACTGTTTGTCCGTCCTTCTCATGAACTCAGGTTTCAGCAGGTATCCGCTGTGGCCGTTGTACTCAAACACACCCATGTTCAGCTGCATAGGGAGGTCTGGAGGAGGAATGCAGAGAAAGGGGGGAAAGAGATGAGAGGCATCAAGAAAAGTTGGGAAGAGAGGGATTTACAGGGATGAAGACTAAGATGCTTTAGCCTGACCTCTCTGAGTAGGGAATTATTTATAAGGCTGAAGAAACTTTCAAAATACCACAGTATCTGCCAGCTACAGAAATAAAAACTTAAAAAATACCTTATTTATGGTTCTGTGGATACTTTGTACTTTGAGGGCCGAGCTCACATGTTAGGCCATCTCATGCTAAACTGCAAAATGACCCTCAGTAGAATGTGCTCAAACTAACAAGGTAGCATCAAATCACACTCAGCTTGTTTACATATTGTATTGTGCCTAACTTGTGGATTAAAACATATCAGGTATGAAATTAATCAGCAGAGGCTTTGGTGATAGACCAAACTTTTCAATGGATTTCAGTTTTTAATAATAATTATAATGCATGTTATTTGAAGGTGCCTTTCTTAACACCCAAGGACACTTTACAATTCATAAAATATTGGGAAAAAAGGTTAGCAACAGTAAAACCAGACGAAAAAACAAGACTGGAAAACAGCGTTATAGCAACCTGTCAATCACAAGTAAGCCCCGCCCTAAAGCAAACGCTGCTTTTTCATTTTTTTTTTTGTCAAAATGGGGCAATCATTTACAAACTTAACATCATGCTGTATTAAAGAATGAATGGCAATAGTGTTTCAGACCATAGACTCCTCCTAGGTAATAAGTCAAATGAGAAATACGGTCATTTCTCATAGACTTCTATAAAATCTGAATTATTTATATATATATAGAGTCATAAATGAGCACAATAGATATATCCAGGAAAAAGTTCAAGTAGGAGATATAAACGGGACTCACCGAGGGTCTGGAAGTTTAGCGCCACCATCTGGCAGCCGACGTTCCAGAAGAGCTGCGGCATGTAGTTGGAGCTGTCCACCCTCGTTCCTTTAGGGTAGATTCTGCTCAGCTGGTTCTTATTGTACCTGGAGGAGCGCTGTTAAGAACCAAACACTGTATACGTGGCATATGTGTTAGCAGACATCATTTTGTTCACGTTATTTTAAAGTCATATTTTTACTCCCTCACTACTTTCCATTCTAATGGACAAAATAGAGGCGTTTGAATTTCCTAAAATAAGTTGTCAAGAGGTAACAAGCCTTCAAGGATACTCTACAAACTTGATGGGGGAAGCCTTCAGGATGTCCATGCCTTTTGTTTCCACCAATGAGGACATTTCAAAGTACTTTCTTCTCTCTGGTGGACAGAAAGAGAGAGAAATAAGAGAAACAATTCATTCAGAAAAACCGACACTGGTTCAGAAATTGGTTAAAATAGTCAATGTGAGACAGGTCTGTATGACAAGATCAATAACCACAAATGACTTCACCTTCTTTCACTTCATATCTTTCTCATACACTTGTCTTTTTGTATCTCTGTAGTTGTTTTATCTCCTTGTAGATGTGTTGTGTCTCATTGTAGTTGCTCTATGTCTCTTTGAAGTTGTTTTACCCCTTTTCATAGTTCTCAATAGTTGTTTTGGTCTCTTTGGCATAGCTGGTAGGCCTGTTTAGTAATCTGTCCATGTACACACATCCACACACTTACTGTTTGCCACCTCAAAGCTCTTGAATTTGACAGGCTCGATGTAGTTGACAAGAGTGGACATCTCCTCTGTGGCGTTCACCTCACTGCTGGCTGTACCCTGAAGGAGGCAGATAGCACTGATCCATCAATCATCCAGTCACACAACACTTGAGCCCGTCACAACATCATCACCCGCTGGAGGCTCTTACCTCGTCAGAGTTGGGCTTCTTCAGGTCTGTCACCGGTTCGTCCTCCTCATCCTCCTCGCTTTCTCCCTCACCCCCTGAGACATGCAATACATACACTTTAGGCAAAACTTATGTCTGACTTAATAAAACTTAAATCCATCTGTACCTTCGTCTAGAACCCACCAAGGGATTTGCGTGGCTCAGAGTCTTTGACCATCCTCTCAGCTAGCTTTTCCTCTCCGTTAGTCAGCAGATGGCTTCCCTCGCCATCTGTCAGTGGGCCTTCTACACATTTAACAGGAAACTTGTAGTTTAGTGCAATACAAGTTTAAAGGAATAACGGTTATTTTAACCCCATTGTAAGCTTGTAAGATCCTATTCCTCAAAACACTCATTAGAGTCAGATAGGAGTGACATTAGAAGTGAAATCAGAGATGTAGGTAGTCGCCTGCTCTCACCGTTGTTGTGCGACGGTTGCTCCTCCAGCTCTCTGCGCCGTATGCTGCCGCTACTCGAGGGTCGGTGGTGCTGGTGCTTCTTCTTGTTTTTGATGAGAATCCTCCCCAGCAACTCCTGTGGGGTGGGGAGCGGCTGACCAGGGTCCAGCTGACCAAACACAAAAGACAACATGTAACATTTGGAAGAAGAATTAAGGTAAGTAGGGCTGTGTCAGTGATGTGGACCGGCAACATATTATACATAGTTGGTGTTAAGACACAAAAGTCACAGGGTCAAGCACAAACACTACTGTACAACTTTGTAAATAAAGTTAACAACCTTAAAACTGTTTAAATTAAGAACAGTTTAAGATTCTTAAAACTCGGATAATTGTGTTTAATTTCAAGTGTTTACACTCTGCCTTTTCAAATACTTTGGTAAAAAACTACATTAATTATACATTTTAATCTGCATGTATATAAACACATGAGGAAATGTTTACATATACTTTCTGTACTTCATTTTCGAACCCTGCTTATACTTTCTTAGAAAAACACTAGAATACAAATGAAAACATGCACAACTTTCTGCAAATACCCTTATGTACCCCTTTCACACATAGAAACATAGAAACCGATCACACAAAATGTTTTAATGATCAAATCTGGTACCAGGACCCTTGGTGTAAGGTTTTTTTTTAATACAGAGAAATGCATCACAAGTTGTGTCTCAGCAAAAAAATATCATCTGGGTATCACAAGCTGTTTCATCCTTTTGATGGTTTGTAAGTTGATTAACACCATGACTGTGGAGTCGAAGGACATGAGTGTGTTGAATCTTTCCTTAAGGAAATGTCAGTGACAAACCACTTCAAAAAAAGGCCTTAAAAGGATACCATAAATGAATGTATCCCACAAGGACATTGTTCATGTCAGATCTGCCTGGAAATCAGTCTTACCGGATATTTCTCCAGTGGATCGATGAGCAGGGCGTCTCCAAAGATGGTCCTGCAGTACTCTGCCATCTTGGCCTGCTGCTTAGCCCTGACAGAGCAAGAGACACGGGTTACTTTCTCATTTACTTTAACCCTTCAATTAAAACCCAAATTCCTCGCGATCATCAATTGCTATTATAACAGCCCAGATTTATTCTCGGCATCAAGGAAGACTGTTTAAAACTTCCAATAAATGCTTGAATATTGCATCTGGTTCTAGTGATATATACATGTGTCACTTACGAATCTACGTGGTTTTCAAAGGACAGGATGAGGGGGTACGCCGAGGTCTTGAAAGCACTCTCTGCTATCGCCTCGATCACCTCCTGCAGGCAGAAAGAATAAAACATTAAAAGCAGCTCTATACATTTTTTGCTTCAGTTCATTTTTGGCAAGAGGTCCCCATAATAATGTTTTATAGTTTTACTAGCAGAGGAGAAATCGCACCTCAGCATGTAAGTGCTTTATAAAGGGGAACATATAAGTCAATAAACTATCAAATAAACTAGACCCAATGTCTTTTTTTCTATTGAGGTTTTCCAATGAAGCTTTATATGTCTGTCCCCATATCATAAGAAAATATCTTTATATAGAATGCTAATTTAGAAATGAAATGTTATAATTAATAATTCATGGTATTTACAGTATTTTAACGCTTTTCCAAGTGCTCAAAGCGCTTTACATACATTATATTACATATATTAGACATGTAATTCATTGAATACTGTGGATAATACGCACAGGAGCAATTTTAGGGTGAAGTGTCTTGCCAAAGGACACAACGACATGCTGACTGCAGTGGCGGTCAAGGTGGGATTGAACCTGTATATCTGAAGTTAAGCGCACTAAACCACAGCCGCCCCAATTCCTGTTATGAATGAAAGCTGGAAGTGAACATTTAACACCCTTGTAAAATCCTGTATAGTACATATATATGAGAGCAAAGTCTCTTTAACGTTCAAACTCAAAAGGGAATAATCCTGTATAATAAATGAAAATCAATCCCACCTTAAAGGGGATCTCAGTGGTCATGGTGAAGCCGTGGGTGATGTAGGGCTCCTCGTCCTGCGGGCGGCCCTTCCAGCAGTCCAGCTCGATGCAGCGGCAGCCGGTCAGCAGCACCTGGCGGTACATCTCCACCGAGGAGAGGCCGGTCAGCTGACCCACTGCACACACACACACACAAAGGAAGGGCAAATGGTTTTATATATAAGATAGATATTCAAAGTTAGCGTTGATAAACTCAGGTAGGTACTAGACTGCATTTCTTGCAAGATAGCAACTAATCATTCTGGAGGTGTCTGCAAATTCACTTTTAAATCTGCTTTGAAATGACCTAAAATGCTGGCGAGAAAAGCTATTGATGGTGAAAAGGGTCGGGAATGAAGTCTCCTCTAATTCCATTAGAAAAACTGTAATCGTAATCACTGGGTACTTTGACTCTAGAAGAAAACATGACGCTCTTTCGATAGATGAACTCTTTTTTTGCAGAAATGTAAGAAACCATTGCAATGATTTTTGATATGATCATTGTAATATTGTTTTCTGAATTTAAGTTAATTATACCTGTGTAAAAATGTCTGAACTGGGGACACTGAACATTAAACAAAAATGTGCATTTAATGTCCCCATTGTCTGTCTCTTACTATAGAGTTGCTGTGCCTCATTTCTTTATTTTGTATCTTTCAAGGAGCAGTCCTGTAACATTTTGTCTGTACGTTTACTTCTTTGGAAAATGTTGAATATAAAAAAAAAAGCAAAAGAATGCAGCATCATACGTGCATGTTAGTTCTGAGGTGTGTATCTCTTTTACCTGTGAGGTATGTGTTGTGTGATGAGTTAATGAAGTAGTGAGACAGAGGCTGATTCATGTCGTCGATGATATCCAGCCTCTCTGGAGGAACGATGCTGTTTTCCTCTCCTCCCAGATACCGAGTGAAGGCCTGCAAACTGATCTGATCTGCATATGAGACAGAGAGAGGGGGAGAAGAATGAAACGTATTAACCTGTAGTTAGAAAAGGTCAAACTTGTTTGGTGCTCTGAAGATTTGAAGGGCAGAGACTGGAGGATACTATAATTAAGTGAAAAGGCTTCTGTTTCCTGACTTAAAGGGAGCTCCAGCTGAGTCTGAACACTGTGGGGCTGGATTCTTGATCACCTTACAGTTTTTGGCTTAACGGTGTCATAGCAGGGCAGCTAACGGCAGACAAGGCTGTGCAAGTTCCACAGTTTTTCTACAGTGTATCCACAGCAACACATGTCGAGAACATTTGATCAACATCGCAGCTGATTCCCACATTCTGGATGAGAACAGATATCTATTTCAGTGGATGTCTAAGGATTTAAGAAAAGGACAACCTGCTGCTTTAAAAGAACCAGGAATCAATCATACCAATAAACCTGTAATATTCTCAGTACTACTGCAGCTGGTAAACCCTGCTTTGGGACAAACAGATCAAAGAGGACACAGCTGCACGTACTCTGAACTCTTGTTTTGAACTCTTATTTACGTGACATGATTCTCTTTAAGTGTGGGTCTTTGATTCAGCAGCTAAATAAGGTCAGTGTATCCTGGACATTACCTTGGATGATCTTTGGGCAGCTAATTAAAGGTAAAAAAAACAGGACTGATTTATATTAGCAGCACTGTGTATTTTTATCGAATGGAACATTTGTATTCAAAGTCCAACGTCTTCTAAGGTCTTGTTTTATCAGTTTAATATGAAATAAAAAAGCAGGATATGTCGAAATAAGCTGAAAACTGTTTTGCTTTTTGGCATGAGAAATTACTTCAACAATCATTTATTTGGCCATAAGGTTATCGTTTGGTTGATTGATCTTTTCAGCTCTATTAATCACACAATGGAATTTCTACCAGGTTGTAAGCTATGTTTTTTACCAGTATCAAAAGCATGAACGCCCCCTGGATACCCAGAGGTGAAGACTCAAAAATCTCTGTTCCGTCAAATGCTGGTGCATGATGCAGAAAGAACATTTGATTGCAGCTGCAAATTCAGGTTTCTCTGTCAATATAGCCCATGTTGTCATAAATGAAGATCACATGTCTTATCTGCTCTGGATACAAGCATCTAAATGTCAGGAATGTGTACACATAAATAAAGAACTCTCAAAGTGACGTACCTCTCTCCAGCTGGCTGACGTTGGTCTCGTATTCCTCCATGATCTGTCGGACCTGCTCTCTCTTCAGGGGGGGGTACAGCACCTCGTTCAGTCGGGAGTCTCGCTGCCTGTGGTTAATGAATTCTATCAACTGGTCCAAAGAGATGAACGGCTTCCTCTTGGAGCCACTGCGAAAGAGAAAAGAGTGTGTGTGTGTCACCGATAAAGGTTGCTGGCATTACAAGGAATCCTAAAAATACAACTAGAGCACCATTATGAAACGATTTAGGGTGGGGGTTAAACCTTTGGACAACATAATGGAAAGAGATTGGATTTGTTTGTAAAAAAAAAATGTTATCACATACCTTTCCTCAAAGATGCTTTGTATCTCAGGCCGGAGACAAAGGCTTTCAAGAAACTTCTGGAAGGCGTCCCACGTGAAATCATCTGGCTTGATTCCCTCGATCTGAAGGAGAATAAACAAGATTGTATAGAAAGATATGGAGGGAAAAGAAAGAAGGACAATGACCAAACTGAGGATAAAATACTACATTTAACACATGTAAATCATTCTAATCTTTACTAATGATCCCCAAAAACATTGAAATACTGTAAATGTTAAGGGCTGAAGATAATTAAGCCCAGAATTGTGGATCAGATGTCCTTCTGTCTTTTCCCTCTTCATGTGTGTTCTGCTACTCTTCCAGCAGGAGGCACCAGAGCACAACAATACAAAGAGAAGTGCTGACAGTGCAGTTTGCCCAATCTTACCTCTTATTCAAAAAGGAAATGTCTTGTGACTCTAAACTGATTTTCAAGAAAGATTGCACTGAGCAATAAGACACAAAGAACCTTGTTTCACCTAACAAACCACAAGCCTGCGGTCCCTTTCACTGACTCTCAGGTTTGACAGAATGAATGAAGCCCGGGTTTCTATTGAAATGTATTAGGGACTATTGTGCAACTTCTCACCTACTTGATATCTTGTGTATGCAACCTTAAAATGGGGTTACTATTGTGTCTTCATTTTGCAATCAAGCATAAGACTTTTGCACTGTCAATAACTGCAATCTAAAGTTTTGTTTGCGAATCCAAACGTTTTGTTTGATGTTGCCCTAAATGTGAGTGACAGCTTGGCATCATCCGCAGTTAATAAATGAGAGCTGTGAATCGATGTGTGCTTATTAAACAGCCGTGTTGGTCACAGCCAAACTTCTGGTTTGGCAAACATAGCTTTGGAATTCTTCTTAGCACAACTCTTAATCTTTTTAGATTGCAGACACATTTGCTCTAAAGTCTTTTTGACTGCATATTAAAGAGAAACCCCATACCTTAATTGCAACAGGAAAAAAATAGTATAACATTTAGGGAAATAGACGTATTTATTCAAAGTTAGGTGATAAGATTTACACTACTCGGTAAATATGAAGGTACCAGTAGCTGGTTGGCTTAGCTTAGCACAAAGCTAAGTAGACAAATCTAGCTGTGACTGCGAACCAGTATTTAAAGTCATTAGCATTAGATATGTTGTTTGTTTCATCTGTGCCAAAACAATCTTAAAAACTCTTGATTAAAGTTAATTAAAATGTCCACTTTAAAGCTACTCTCCCACAAGACTGCAGCCTTAGTTTATTTGTTAATTTAATTGTTTATTTGAACCGGGACAGTGCACATTAATGAACATTTTAAACAAAATAATGTTTTTAAATGTAAATTAGCCAGATTTGAGCTTTGAGCTAGTTTCCATCCGTTTGGTGCCTTTCTAACAGAGCCAAGGCATGCAGAGAATGCTTTGCAGCACCCCAGGGTGACTGATTTGCAACTTTTCGAATGTATGAACCAACATACTGAACAGGCATTTTTAAAGCTGTCCTGTGGTCAGTGATGGCTTCAGATGATTACCTTGTTATTGACGAGGCCACACTGCTCCAGAGCCGTCTCCACTCTCTTTTTATCTGAGAACATCTTGAGGATACTGACAGAAAGACAGAGAGTTTGGAGAGTTAGCAGTCATTATTCAAAAGGATTCCTTTAATCATCAACAGCGAGGAGGTAAAACCAAAAGTGAACTTAAGACGAGAGAAAGTGGAAGAGAGACAGAGAAGAGGAAAGGAAATGAAGAAGTGGAGAGCACTGGTGTTTAAAATTCTGTACAGAGTTTAAAATGTGGTAGATGTGTGTGTTTCTCACTTCTTCACAGGAATCTTCCCATCCTGATTCACCTGCAGCTTTAACTTAGTGTACCTGAAACAGAAATAGAGGGTTTAAAAACCAATATCTGAAATCTACAGTTCCCGAAATTTAAGATAAGACTTCTTCTTACGCTTTGTGCAGGAAGGTGTTCCGCGATGCGTTCTGGGAAAGTATGTTTGTGGCCAAAGTGAAGAGCTCATCTGTCCAAATCTGGAAACACACACGGGATGATAAAACAGGGTTGTTTAACTCTTCGTCTGATGTCAAAACTAAGTGGAACAGTTACTATATACACAACACACACACACTCAAGAGAAATCCCTCTTTACAACCCCTAAACACGCACATGCCTTAATGTCAACATCGTAAAGTGAGCAATCAGCATATGGCCTGAGGAAAGAAGGAGACTAGTTTAGGGGATAAGGAGAGAGGATGGAGAGATGACAAGAGGAAGATCAAAATAAAAGGGAAAGTTCAACACTTAACCTGTATTAACCTGTCTAACCTGTATCGCTATTATTCATCTAGACTGTTTTGGTGTGAGTTGATCACAAGCCTCTTGCCCATGAGACAATGAACACTTCCCTTTGTGTGGTGTAGTTTGGTAGAGAGAAAATAGTTCCTACAGGAAACCCAAGGTGGAAGAAGTACCCGGATGATTATTGTGTTTAAATGCTCGATTACAAGTAAAAGTCAAAATGTCGATAAAGTAGTAGTAATTAGGAGTTTTATCAGCAAACGTTCTTTCCTGCGTGAAAATTATAATAACAGAGTGTTATATTACTATAGAATATTATATATTGCTGTTTTTATCACAAACAAATGCATATAGGAGCATGCTCATGTTGTATTTTGTGTATTTAAAATGGTTTAATACTGTGTTCAGGAGTAGTGTACTGTACTGCATCATATCAATAAGGCATACATGGGTTTCCGATTTGAAAAGTAACTACAAGCATTACATAAATGTTGTGCAGTAAAAAAAAAGTACATTTATGTCAAAGTAGTACTTAAGATTGGGACTTGAGTAAATGTACTCAGATGAAACTGCTTACAACTAGGTCTATAGTCAACGTCGATAATCTTAAGTAACCGTATTGTCATTTCTGAAAAAATATAATGCTTTTGTGGTTTTGAATACATTTTTTGGGCGAGTGCCATCCGCTTATATTGTAAAGAAGGCACACATATATAGGCAGCTCATATTTAAACAATCTAGATTGAGTTTGGGTGAGCTGTTCCTTTAAAGCCAGGTTTAAGTGAGTAGGTTATTGGACGGTGGTTTCCATGGTTACCTTGGCTGTATCTTCCTGCATGGCCTGGAAGTTCAGGTAAGAGATGTTGACCAGGTCATTGCCATAGACGACGGTTACCAGCTTCCTCTCGACGCTGCCTCCCTTAACGAAGCCGAGCACGTCCCGCAGCTTGGCGTCCTGAAACAGAAACACACACTTTTTATAGACACACACTTTGCATACATAATGTATCGACCACAACACTCTCCATCCTTCCCGCTCCAGCTCTCGGCCTCCTGAGAACAGTAAATGTGATGCATGTGGTGTAGCACTCTGATCTAATTAACTAAACGACTCTTTCCTCCTTTTTAGACTCTTCATCTACCACCAACCGTCTCTAACACTCAATGTCTCTCCATCACTTCCTCTCTATCATGTCTCCCTTTCATTCCAATTTAACTAATCAACTCGGATGGACGTTCATCAAGACAAATCCGGCCAAAGCAGCGCACAAAATGTACTCAAGCAGCAAGCGAGAGTTTAGAGGATCAGTGCAATCAAATTACGGAGAAAACAAACGGCGTCCATGTGACTCAAGACGTTACACAGGCCTCACTTTAAACCGTTTTCTGTGAAACCATAGAAATAGTCCTCGTAAAACTGTTGACAGCGAGTTCTGTGGATTTTCAAGAGCAACATTGCTTCTGGATATAAACATTTTAGATAGTGTTTCCCACACACAGTACGGTTTGTTAACGGCCGCCAAAGCATCCCTGCTGAACCTGTTCACATGGCAATCGCAACAACGGTAACACAGAAGAAGAACACAGACAGAAAATATAATCAACCTTGAGTCCACCAATGGTTATTTTTCAATCGGTGGGAACCATCATTATTTGCAAACATTTTAAGAAAATAGATAAAGGTGTAGATCTCCAACAATAAGTCGACCAACGATTGAGGCAAGCTGTAGCTCAGGAAGTAGACGGTCGTCGTCCAATTGGAAGGGGTAGTGGTTTGAGCCCCAGTCCATCAGGACGACGTGTCCTTGGGAAAGATATTGAACCCCAAATTGATGGCATTGCCAACAGTGTGAATGTCCAAGTCCACGTTTGGGATTGGAACCTTGTATGGCCACCTCTGCCTCTGTAGGGATGTGTGTGAATGCTGGTTTGTGCTGTAAAAGCGTTTTGATTGGTCGCAAAGACTGGAAGAGTGCTCCATTAAAGCACTCCTTCAGTACACAGAGAAGTAGCTGAATATAATCTGGAGTTTACAAATGGTTCGCCTCTGCCCAAATGTGTCTGTCTACTGTATGTTCTTAACACAGTGTGGTCAATGTGGTAGACACAACTTCATATGCAATCATTTAAGAAGGACATAGTACACATAGTACTGATAATACAGTTTGACCAATATACAGATCATTCTATTTAGTTAAAATAAACAAGTAAAAACATTGAAATAATGATAATCTATTTATCATTTAAAGAGCTGTTTTTATTTAATCCACCCGTGGTTTGGTGCAGTTCAGGAGGCATACACTTAGGTTTCTTTTATCCAGGGTTTTCTCTGATAACATCTCTGTAAACTATCTGCAGTTTGTGACTTTAGGCAGTTGAACCAGTCTGATATGATTCTTTTTTGTTTTTGTTCCACAAAAAGACCACATTTTGAAATAACTTAGCTGTCATCACCACATGACATTTCACATAATAGATCCTAGAAATGCTGTTTTTTTGGTTTGAGTTATTAGCAAATAAATATAAACTCTTAACCAAATGAAAGCAGAATCAAATTCCACAGTGACAGCTTTTTTGTAACCAATTTGACCCAGGAGCCAGCATATGTTTGAACCACTGAAGCCACTAGCAGCGTAATATCAGCGTCTCCTTCAGCTTGATCTATGTCTTACAAAACGACTTCCTCGCTAACGGTCACTGGTTATATCACTTCCTGTATGAGAGCCCATCTGTCAGCAGGCTCATTAACGCTCCGTCACCTTTGCACCATCAGCTGAGGGAGGAAACACTCGCAGACAGTGGACACACACGGTCACATCTTTTTGTGACAGTCACAAGTCTGGTCAGAGGACAAAGTTATCAACAGCAGAAGGTGACAGCTTCTTTCTCTCTATAACACACACACACACACACACACACATTACTGACCTTTGGTAGTTTGGCGTATTTTCCTGTCCTGGTGTCCCTGATGGTGTTGATGTCCAGAGTCTCCACCTCCTATAAAACAGATTAAATAAAATATAAATAAATAAAAAGATTGAAATTAGTGTCAGTCAATCCCTAATTGATCACTTATTTTGCATCAACGACAGAAATTCCCCAATTACATCAGTAATAGCTACCTGTATAAATATTATTAACTCAACCAATGAGGTAATGTATTTTGGTTGTCAACAGGATTCCAGAAAAATGTCATTTCATTTTGGAGCAGCTCAGAATTTTTGTATTTTTGGATGGAAACAAATGAGTACCGATCATTCAGTATCACTGTTGAAAATCAGGGAAAGAGGAAGAAGTGAGATTAGCTGTAATACATCATCTGTAATCACTTACAATTTTGAACTAAAGATATAAGGACAGTTAAGGGCCTACACACATTTATTTGTTTAACAAAAGGCCATACCATCAGCCTTAGCTTTAAATTATGCTAAAACGCACATGTTTTCATGCTAACAGAAGCAAACATGGGCGTTTTGGTGAATGTAAACTCAAAACAACGACACCAGTCAAACGTTTTTTGTTTTTTTTAAAGTAACAAATTATTTCCTGGTTTCAGATGTGTTGTGAGTTTGGTCTAACACTTCTCAGATTTACAGTATCAGAAACAGGATATTTAGAAAACAGAGGGCAGAATACACAGATGAATTGACAGATTACAATGATGAAAAACAGTGATTTTAAGCCAAGCTGTTTTTTAGATAAGTGCTCAAAAAATCGTGCCATATTGAGGTCAAGGGGTGATATTTGATGCGCTCGAGTAGAGGATAGAGTTTGCAACCACAGGAAATGTACATAAACAGGTATGGGTGTAAGTATGCTTACACACCATATGACATGTTCTGCTGTTTGCAATTCATAGCAACAAGCAGAAATACTGACGGAACAAAAATGTATTTTTGATATGTTTATGCCCTCGACTTTCTCTTTCCACGTTTATCTATCTTATCAGTCTCTTCTGCTTTTTTAGACATAAAACACAGCAGTGACATATTTACTGTTTGTTTAAAAAAACAGAAAAAATAAAACTGCACTCACAATTTGGGTAATATTTGCATAACTGATGTTGCGACACAAGTAGTGTTTGTATGCATGCATGCATGCAAAAACGGGAAATCCACAGAGAGAACATATGAAAATAGTTGCACTGCATAACAGTAAACAACGACCCAGCGAGACCATTGACCTGAAGGAAAGCGTGGTCTGGAAAGCGTGGTCTGGAAAGGCAGAGAAAGAGCGGGAGGGATGACAGGAGGAGGAGTGTGTGGTTGTAAAGCCGCCATAAACACAGAGGAGGGCGCACTGTAAATATTTGTTTAGCCGTGCACTCTTTCCCCAAGCTTTCTGACTACATGTATGTCACTCATCATTTCTCTCCTTATATCTGTGTGGCTTTGCTGGCTGTATTTTAAGGAATCTATTTGCGCTTTCACTTTTTACAAATGTTTATGTTGCTCTTCTTGTTACTCTGTCTGACTCTGGGTCTGTTTGTCTCCTTGCTCTTGTTTTATCATTGCTCTCCCCATGTTTCCGTTCCAATAACAACACAGAATACATCTCATAAGGTCACTGTCCCTGGCTCAAGTATGTAAACTCTTCCTCTCTCTTCCTCTCGTTACCTCACTTGGGCTGTGATGTCATCGCCCTGCTGGCTGTGTGCTCTCCTGGGATTGGCCGTGGATATTAAAGGTCAGAAATACTGGACCAATTGGATTACACTCTGTCTCAAACTTTGTCCTCTGATTGGCCTGTGGAGAATAACTCACTTCCTGGGGGAATTAAACCACTTCTGGGTCTGTGGGATGACAAAAGTGCACACACACACACTTCCTCTCCCACAGGCCGTGGTTTCATTCTGCCATTACCATGGAGACTCCTTGGAGACCGCAGTAATGAGACTAAAACTTAGTCTGTCGCCTGTGTGTGTGTGTGTGTGTGTGTGTCTTTAACAGTTCACATTTTCTTACTAGCTAGTAATGCAAGACACACACAGACGCAGCGATATACAGACAGGCATATCCTCGACATGCAGGTCCTGACTTGTGAAACATCCTGACCTGTTGTGCAACTAAGACAGGGTGTGTGTGTGTGTGTGTGTGTGTTAAAGATTTGATGCATGTGACACAGAAGCGAGAGCAATTCTTCACGAGCAAATCTTCGCGCGAAAAGAGTACAAATGTGTCAGCATGTGATCTGAGAAGTGTGTGAACGCGAAGAAGAAATGTGTGTGTCTTGGCACGCTGTTGTGTATCCGAGCGCACAGCGTGGTGCGTGTGTCCGCGTGAAGGTTGCTCATCCCAGCGAGCACATTCCTAACATATTCCTGCCTTCTGCTCAGTTAGCGTGTGTGTATCTGTGCGTTTCAGTGTGTAAGATTTAGCTCGTCGTGGCAGCTGTAGCGCTCCATTCATCCCACGGAGCCCAAACACAGCTCGCTCCATTTATCTCCCCTGACTGGGCTGCAGGCTCATTGTTGCTTCAAATGACTCTTGTATTGTGACAAAGTGCTATACTTTACTTTAATTGACTCTTTTTTTCCTTCTGGCTCGCTTGTTGATTTCCTACATTTTCCACAATGCACTTCTTCACCACTCCCGTGAACTTGTTGCACTCAGTGGCTGATTGTGTGGGCGAGGAGTGTTGCTAGTTAAAAAAAGGTGTAGTTATTATTTCAGCGGCATGTGCTGCAATGCACTGTGGTCTATTGAGTCTAGAAGAGTTTCAACCTCCCTTTATAGTTCTAATGAAGAGACATAAACATTTCTAATGATGTTTTATATTAGATTTGTTTCTGCCATCAACCACTGAAGCCCTGAACTTGGCTATTGCTGCCATATCATTTTACTGGTCAATTAATTGTGATTCATGATATTATCCTGATAACCATCAGAATATGCTTAAAACTTTTACAATATGGCACTAAAACATACTGGAATCAACCTGGGGGGACAGAGCCATCGCTGCCCCCTCCCTCTGGAACTCACTCCCCAAACACATCCGTGACTGCCCCAATCTCAACATGTTCAAATCTCACCTTTTCTGCTGCTTTTAATCTGTAATTAATGTTGTGTTTTATATATTTGAAGTGTGTTTTTATCTGTAAAGTGTCTTTGAGTTTCCAGAAAAGCGCTGTATAAATAAAATGCATTATTATTATTATTATTATTATTACAGTATCCCACATTTGGACAAGAGGGCTATATCATAAATAATAAGATCACCATGCCTGAAAAGAGAATAAATACTGATTTGTGTTTTATTACATGATAATTCCTGTATTTTTTAAACCAAGCTTATCATTCACTTCTAAAATGATAGATTTGTTATCACATCCACGATAAGTTACTATTTCCTCCCTGATAGCATAAATAAGATTATAATTCATGACATAGTATCCTATAGGGTAATTGGGTTGCCCTTCTGCAGTTGCGTGCAAAGGTGGGTTAGATGCAACAATTGCTATAAGGTTAGTCTATTGTTAGACACTACACACAAGCAAGGTAAATGCTACTCTGATTAGGTCCTTGTTCACTCACTCCTTTCCTTTCTTTATTTCTTTGATGGAAACTCCACTTCCCCCCATTGCCACTCTCTCACATTCATTTTCTTAAGATTAAAAAAACACAAAAGGGCAACTGAACAATCCAAAGAGTGCCACTCCTTTCCTGTGACGCGCCTGCGAGTGCGTTTGAAAGATCAGCCCAGCTAAATAAGCCTTGAATAACCAATAACAGCTCCTATCAGATGGCACATGATGACGGCATAAAGGAAACTGATCCACCTCGACACACACACACACTTGACACGCGAACACACACAGCGCCAGAGCAGCACACATCTCCCCCTCTGGGGAGGTAGTTAGACAGAAGAAGACTTTAAAGGACATAGAAACATGGGAGAAGTAGAACAAAGAGACCTTCAGATTGTTTTATGGCCGTGATGGGAGAGATGGCAAGGTGTTTAGAGAAAAAGAAGGAGAAAGACACTTTATACGCTGTGAAACACGGGAGAGCCCTGGATCTCTTTCTCTGTCGCCTCGTAATATTTCCTCTGCGTGAGATAACGCTCTGCCTTTTATCTCTCCGTCTCGTTCTTTGTCTTTCACTTTGTTTCATTAATCTGTGGTCTGGAAAGAGAGCAAACATTTTAGTCACTTAGCTAAGAGACTGATCCGGAGTCATTTGTAATCAGTGAATTATGAGCACAAATACAAAGTGCTGCAAAGATGGAAAAAGAAACAATAAATGAAGTCCAAATGTGCGAAGCGTTTATGAAAAAGTTGGAAATCAATCAAATGAATGCACACATTGCTCACAAAGTCATACCAAATGTCCCGAAACAAATACACAAACGCAGGACTTGGCCCAATTCACACGATAACTCACACACAACAACAAAAAAGCCGCAGTAATCATAAATCTCTCACTTTCACACATAAATCAGGGAGTGAACCCAAACCTGCACAAACCATGTGCAGGCAGATGCACAGAAACAAAGCAATACAATATCCAAAAAGAGTTGATGGAACCACATTTTTGGGAGGTGGAACAGAGAAAGAGTCAACATTAATGTTCATATTAAAACTATGGCAAGGAGGTCAAAGCTGACTCAGAACGTCTGTGTGTGATTTGTGAGGGATGCATTACATTTAGTCATATTTTAGGGATACAGTGTTTTAGGCACAGGAACGAGGCAGCACGTCCTACACAGGACAGAGACCCTCTAAAAAAAGACTCATGGTGATGACATAATGAATTGGTGGTTTACGTCTTAAGAAATGTCTTGAGTCAGCTTTGTTTGTGCTGAATGCCTTTATTCAAGAAAATGATAAGCCAGAAGATTTAAAGTGGTGCTATGATGTCACTCTTTTTGGAGAAACTCAGTTTTATGGATCTCGATTAAATCAATTCAGCGGTTGGTCATTAAAATGTTGAATGTTAGGCAATTAGTAGAAAGCCAAAGCGATACATTCTATTTGCCCATATCTTTCTGCCAAATAAAATAAAGTACTGTTTGGTCAACAAACCACCTTTTTGTATTGCCCCATCGGCCTTTACGCTATTCAGCAGTGAAAAACTAGACTTAGGCTTTAAATTAGAATTGATAAGCCGCTAACACACGTGGTGGAAGTTTGAACAGCGGAGGGATGAGTAAAGCACCATGACATGTACTCAAACTGTGGAGAAGAGGAAGCATCTGCTCAGACAATAGACTCGATACTGACAGTGTCTCACTTCTCCATACAGTGACTGTGTGTGTGTGTGTGTGTGTGTGTGTGTGTGTGTGTGTGAGAGAGAGTGAAAAGTGAAGACTGCTCGGCCATGTGCACTGCCTGATAATGTCAACAGAAGATGATGGAGCAGAGTACAGAAACCAGGAGGGAAGAAAGAGGGAGGAAACTGTCACATTATCGACTGACACTCCACTTCCCCTGCAAACCGCTCACTGGGGGTGTGTGCGAGAAAAATGACCTCCTGCACGAGTGTGTGTGTTATATAAACCCCTTGTTCAAAGTTAATTCCTTGTGGATGTTTGACTTTAGTCAGAGATAATCTTTATTAGATCTCTCCCTATACCTGCCAACAATCCTTCCACTTACAATTCAGCTGGCTCATTTAAACACAAACACACACACAAAAGCTTAAAGAGGCTAACGATACAACTTTTGTTACCAGTTAAGATGGGTATGGCTAAGATAAAAAGTAGATTTTTAATGCATTTTTTTAAGAGGTTTTAGGCTGTTATGAAGAATAAAGCATGGTTTAGGGTACATTTGCTGCATTTCTCTATTATTATATCTTAAAAAATTAAAGTGTTTGACAGAATATGCAGTTTAAAGATGTCAGCTGCTTTATTCAGAACACAAAAAATCAAAAGCACCGACACCACTTCCTCTAATATTTGACTTACACGCTTCAAATCATTGTCACAACTCAAGTGTTTGTGGTTTCTGTGTCCCCCCCCCATCAATCTGGTCAAGGTATGTGAAATCACTTCCACCCCATTAGAGCCTAAATTGCACTTCTGTGGCAACTCAATGACCTCCCTGAGGGCAAAGTCCGAAGGACCAGGTGCTATTGACATGACCTGCACACCTTAATGGAGGAGGGAGGGACGGAGAGAGAGGAGGAAGGACAGGAATTCAGAGAAAAGGGGAAATGTGGAGGAGGAGGGGGAGGAATGGGAGGAGGTGGGGGAGTGGGGACAACGGAATTCCCCAGAACCCCCATCTCCATGTCTGAATGACTTCCTGCCAACTTTCCCACGCCAAGGAGGGGGAATGAGCGAGATTAGAAGTGTTGTTGCAAGAAATGAAAGAGTCATAACTCTAGTAGGAAGGACCATGTGAGAAAGAAGAAGAAGATAAACCGAAGAAGAAGAAATAAATGTAGCTATACAGTAGGTGGCAGACAAAGAAAAGATGGAGAGCAGAGAGGGAGGAAATGTCATCCTTCAGTTTACATTAGAGGAACAACTTCTGCCTCGTCTCTCTGAAGGCTACCAGCTGCCCCCGACACAGAGAGACACGAGGAAGTGAAGGGGGGAGAGGGAGATGAATTGAAGGTGGATTATCTGTGTAGAAACAGGGCAGGAGCCAGCCGCTAAAGTGATAAAGAAAGGATAGCCAAAGTCAAACAGAGCGGTGAGGAGGATTAGCTGTAGTGTTAGGTGCATTTCAGCTCATGGCAGGTGAGGCCAGGACAACACTTCATCAGGAAGGCTTCGGAGTTTACTGGAAACGACCTTTCAGCTGACAAATCGTCCGCGTTGGCAACAGCGGTGTGGAAACTGACTGCAGAATGTAATACGGGGAAACAAGTGGCCATGATGGATATCTGGACTGGTAAGCCCAGTTTGGCCGTGCAGTGGAGACCAGCTTTACAAGGTGTTGTTTTTCAAACTACAGGAATAATCAAATGTCAACATTCATGAATAATGAAGGTGCAAGATAGAGATGGAATTGACAAAAATCCAGGTGAAGGGCTCAAAATGTATACGAATTTGATTTAAATTGCAATTTTTACAAGTGCAATGTCCAAATATTGGAGTAAATTAAATATGTATTGAAGTCAAAAGTGAATAACATGAATCCAAATGAAGTCGTGTGGAGCTGCGGAGATGTGCCAGCCAACAAATGTTATTCAACAGACGTAAAAATCCTTGCACATTATCATGTTAACATATATTTTAGTGAAGATTACAATAACGATGCAAAAATGGTTATTCTCTTCAATAACATGAATAATTATGCGATTGCAATATATAGATATAATAATAGAATAATCGTAAATAGCTTCAAAAGTGTTCAGCCCTAATTATAATAAGTAAGTATTGAAAAGGAAACTTTGATTCGAGGTTATCCTCTCTGGGAAAGCCATTTTTCCCTGAAGTAGCTTCTTTCGTTTATACTATAGCTGTTTAAAAGTTTATGATGCATCCCGAACTTCTTAGAGAGCCCTTTAACCCCCCTCCTCCATCTTCCTGTTATTGTTCCAACATCAATCCTCTCATCTGCTAAACACTGAAAACACTGAGTCAAGCCTGCACATGTAAAACAGAGATGAAGCTAGAGGACAGAGAAAGGACACACACAGCGGAGTAAACAGCAGGGTGCAGACATATGTTGTAACAGATGTGTGGATTTTGGATGTGGATGTTGTGTAACCCTCAGGCTGGCATGCACTTTGTGTATGGACCAACCGCCCAGTATTCAGGAAGTTTGAAATGAGTCGGAATTAGTTTTCTTTTTAGGTCTAACATGACTATTTCATTATAATAAAAGGCATTTTAATAGTTTGAGGGTGCCATGAAGTTGTTTTTTTATTTTTAGGACTGATGATGTATTGGGAAGTTTCCCACCTGGATAAGATGGACATTTAAGGATTGATAAAGGGGTCCCAACCAAATACATTTAAAGATTAAAAAAGAGTATACTGTATGTCCACAATTCTTTTTTTCCGTGGACAGGCAGGCATTTAGAAACAACTTTTGCAGACTTTAAAGGTGGGGTAGGTAATTTTGGAAAAACCAGCTCGAGTGCGCTAGAATTTGAAAATACACAGCCGGAAAAAATCTGCCACTTCCTTACAGAGCCCCTCCTCCAACACACACGAACGCGCACATGACCAATGAGGGCACGAGATAAGTTTGTGCACAGATGGAAGGCTGACAGGCAGGTAGGCCATCCAGTTATTTTAGCCGGGACGGCTCAAATGATTGGTCGTGCTTTTTACAGTATTACGGCTTCCACAGATTACATTTTTTTATGGATTTATTGTCAAAGCACTTCAGATATTCATTGCTATCGGGATGTTAAGAGCATTCCATGGAATATAACAAAAAGTGTATCTCGAGCCGGTTTCTCAAACTGACCTACCCCACCTTTAAATCATATGGGTTTTATGTATTTAAAAATATATATCTTCTGAACTCCTGCTGCACATGAACTGTTTCAAAGATAACACTTGAAACAGACTGCCTTTGGATTGCATAAATTAGCAGTGTGTACATCAAACGGCATCAAATGTGTTAGACCAACGTTTGTTTAGGCTTGCACGCAATGTAACAGAATCCTGCCGTCATTACTTTCAACTATTTTTATAAAAATCCAGCCCTGTGTACCCAGCTCGATTAATGCCTGCAAAAAACCCAATGAATAATTACTAATATAAATCACAAGATTAAAAGGAGCTGAACTCTTTCAACTGCAAATACATTTCTGAGCATGTTAACACATATTTCCCAAATAGTGGACAGATGTTAACATGTGGAACCGAAAAGACAGACAGAAGGACAGTGAGTGAGAGGAAAGAAAACAGACTGGTGCATGCTGGGGTGTGTCTCGCCTGGTCTCACTGCCAAACCCACCGGTGTGTGTGATGTTATCAGGCCACTGACTCAAGAATTAGGGGAAAGGCTGACACACACACACACACACACACAGCACACACACACACACACACACACACACACACCACACCACACACACACATCACACACACACACACACACACACACACACACACCCACACACACACACACACACACACACACACACACACACACACACACACACACACACACACACACACACACACACACACACACACACACACACACACACACACACACACACACACACACACACACACACACACACACACACACACACACACACACACACACACACACACACACACACACACACACACACACACACACACACACACACACACACACACACACACACACACACACACACACACACACACACACAACCACACGAACCTCCGAACATTACACAGAGATGGAGAGGGGGAGATAACCGAGAGAAAAGGATGACGGAGGAAGGGGGCGAGAGAGACATGTCAACGATTATCAGATGGAGAAAGAGAATATAATGCACAGCTGAGCGACACCGCAGGAAGAATATTGTCCCCAAGAAAAGGACGAATAAGACCAAAGCATATCAGATATCTGAAAATGAGAGAAATACAAAGACGGTTACTCAAACGAAAAAGTTAAACACAGTGGAGGTGACACAAAACAGATGGAGGAACGTGAACAGAAAGGAAATGGAGGGAGGATGGGACGCGGAGGAACACCTGGAGAAAAGGTGAAAGGACACACATTCAGATGGATATACAAAAGGAGGGAGAAATGGAATGATAAACATTTGAAGAGGAAATTTGGCCCAATAAGTCTGAAAGAGAAGTTGAAAAATGGAGGCAGGTGGACTAAACAAAGCCAAAGAGGAGTAAAGACAGAGTAATGATGGATAGAGAAAGAGAAATGGGTGCACATAAGGATCATTCTGAAGTTATATTTGATATATCGTGTGATACCAATGACCCACATTACCATATCAAAACTATGAGAATGAGATAGCAGGTAACCTCTCACTGTCCAGTCCCAAGTAAATCTATGGTCAATTAAATTACATTATTAGTTACAATAATTGCTTATTACGGAAGATCATTAAGTGAAACTACAGCTGAGATATAAGGACACACTCTCAACTGTTACACACCAAGTTGTGTGTACTTTTGACCTGTTCAGGTTGGTATACATATAAGAACACTTGACCTGGTTACAACCTCCTTACAGATGTTTTTAATGAAACTGCACTTGTTTGTTATCATGGTGATACCAGGCTTATCGTATCATTTGTTATTTCATAGTCTTAGGTAAATAGAATTAAAGTAGTTCAGCTGAGGTTTCTTTGTATGTACCTTCTTCTTAACCAGTGGCAATTACCTAATTGTAGTATAATTAACCTTTTATTTACGAGGTAAATACTTAGTAATTAGTGAGCTGTAAAAAAAAAAAGGGTTACCGGAAGGAGAGCGTGTGTTTTAAAGTCCTCCATGAGTCCTTCAACTCAAATCCATAGGGGAGTGGACGGGAAGTTCTAATAAAATGGAATGTCACTGCTTCCTCCTTCTCACCTTGATAAGGAAGATATACTTTCTACCCTCTCATCTCAAGTTGAGCATTGTTAAAAAGTTATTTAAGACGTTTTTGGGTTATAGACTTTCGGACTTCTTAGCTGAGCTTTCTAAAAATAAACGTTTCTCCCTGACCATTGGCACTCCTGCAAAACAGACACAAAACATCTTCATCACCTCCATATGGGAATAACCCTTATTTAGCTTAACAACTTGACATCCAAAGTGAAATGAAAAGCAGAGCATCAAAAATAACAAACTGCACTGGAGATCAAATATTTTGGGTCCCTCTATTCAGAGAAATGGGTTCCATCCAGAATGCCCTAGTCATCTGTGTAAAGCGTATTAGCTGATTAATAATAGCTAGATATCTGTGCTGCCGTGTCCTCTTTCTTTCTAGCTCTGGTTCAAAATCTCCAGGGGAGCTTATTTAAAGTTTCACTGAAATCGGACTTCTGTAAAGCCCTTGGTTGCGGTCGAATAATCCAAAAATCAGCTCCTAAATTCTAACCCTATCGTCTATTCCTTGACCTCAGAGTGAAACGTCATGGGGTTAAGGGATAGTGGATAGGAGAATTCAAAAGGATTTAGGAGAAGAGACTGCGGTACTTTAGAGAATCCGACTGCACTTTCACTATCCGACGTGTTTAGGATGCGCCAGCGGACGTCATGAATGTGCGTCTGCTGCTGTGGGGAAACTATGGAAACTACAGTTTTCTATACAGCGGACTACAACATGGATGTTTAATAAGAACGAGGGACTACTGTAAACTCATCTAGAGACTCTGCACCGTGCTCTGATGCTGTTGTTTTATGCTTTATGAACGGGGACAACAGAGAATCATATTCTTCATGACCAAAGTTGGAATTGAAATAAAAAAGGAAAGTGAAACTTATGCTCGTCATCCTCTCCCTCCGGTCCACATTAATACAAATGATCCCAATACATATGATTGTATGAACTATGAAAAGATCTTAAAATCAATACAAATGTATTTATTATAAACGTTGGTCCTTAACATCTATCACTGTTCAAACATCTTTTAAAAGTTGAACAAACCCCACACAGCTCAGTAAACACTGTGAAATGTTGACTTTATTTGATCATTTCAGTAAAAACTAACGTTCATATTTCTCTTTTTGATATTCTGATGAACGTTCAAAACAAAGCACTTTGGCAACTTACCACATACGTTTTAAAATGCTTAATAAGCACCGTAACTTTCATGATATAATTTCTCGTTCATAATCGGTTGTTTCCGTGAACGGCCGACTGTTGTGTGACGGCAAATGCCGCGGCCGCAAGGCATTGTGGGGCAGCATTTTCTCCTCTCCTTTCGGTGAGGGAGGTCCAGTGGTTCCTAAGCTAAAGGAGGTTATAAAGGAAGTCCTTTCATTTAGAGAATTCGAACGGCACTTATCATGGCTGCCACTGAGGGACTTCCGGGTCATTTCACTCCGTTAGGAAGGTTCCTAAGCTAAATGGACTATTCGACTTCAACCCTTGTCTTTATTTCTTGTGTGATTTAACCTCAGAAAACAGAGAGAGAAAGTTCATTCGACCAAAAGAAGGTAAGAGGACGAGCACGGTATCATTCCTACCGTCCAGATTTTGTGAGCCAGATGTAACCTGCGTCATTGAAGAAACGTAATACTCAGAAAAGTAGACAGAAGCCACCGTGCAACTGAGTGATGTTTGGGAGGTGCAGTATAAAAGACACCACAGATGTGACTGAAAACAAAAACATTTTAGGAGCTGCAACATCCAACTTTGGACATTAAAAACAAAAAGAGCTACCATTATGACATTATGTCACTGGCTGTTTTCTACATGTCTAAATACCCACCTTTCTCTCTCATTGGCCTTGGTGGTCTGAATGTTTTGAGACAGATTTCAGATTTGTGGCCAACAGCGAGCAGCATTCCCGCTACTGAAGCAAGAGTAGAGCCACAGTCCAGCTCAGTGATGCCAACATTAACAAAGATGAAAAGGACTAAGTAAGTAAGTAAGGAAAGAAAAGCCAAACACTGCGGCACATGAGGCAGATGAGTTGGCTCCGCTTCATCCTCACATTCCCAGGGAAGAAGAGGCCGTTGAGTCAGAAGTTGTTGTAGTTTTAAGATGAAATCTGACACAATAGTGTGACAGTTTCAGTGATCATGCTCACATGGGATTGAGAAATCTGGTTCATGTCTGTCTCTGCTATTTTCTCTTTTTGTTTATGTGACATTGAAACCAACTTGTGTTACATATCTTTGTTAATCTAAAAATAATCCATCAGTTAATGGGACAGTTTTTTAGTTAGGTCAACATTTGAGGTCATTGTTATGGATGTTAACAATGCAAATCTCATCTTTGTCTTGTCGTCTTTTGTCTGAAACTGGCTCTTTCACTCTTCATGCCCCAACCTGACTTCATTTTAGCAATGTTGCCACACAAATGTCCCAACTAGGAGAGTCGTGGGAAAAAGAGACAAATGGAAAGGAAAGAGCAAATAACACAACTTCACATGAAAGCAAGTCTATAAAAAAGGACTTTAGATGTTATTTTAGTGATTCTATGAGCATTATCGCTTCAGGCAGGTGATTCATAGGACTGGGGTCATTGGTGACATTTTATGTTTGGATTCCCTATAAAAGTGTTACTGCCAATAAAAATACGACCAAGACAGCACGCTGCATGAGTCTGACTAACCAACAGAACCTCTTTACTTTAAGTGACATCTAAACAGTATGTGCAGTCGTCTTTTCTGAATCTATGTTCCAACTTGTAGCTTCTCCACAGCTGAAGTGACTTCTAAACAAACTCCAGTTGTGTGTCTTCAATGAACTGCTTGCTCTCGTTGTGTGCAGAGATTTCATCTTCACGATGTAAAGATTTAATGACTCTTTGCTAAACAGTGTCACCGCTGCACCTCAGGCGACAAATGGCCTATTATCGCAATACCACACACACACACACACAACGCGTGCATGTGCAGACATCAGGATGAAATGAGTATTTAAAGCCTCTGTGTGTTATGTGAATGCAAGGACACATGCGGACACACGTGCAGACAGACAGCATGATGTGTGCTCTGGCCCAGATCATGTACACACACACACACACACACACACATGAGTACACACACGAGCACACACAACGCAGTGGTAATATTAGCTATCAACAGGTCATTCCGTACATGCCTTAAGGATAAATAGACAGCTAGAAATAAAAAGAGGGACACTGGTGTGTGTGTGTGAGAGAAAAGTTGAAAAACATAGAGAGAGAAGTGGGTGGAGGGATGGGGAGAGCAAATTAAGCTGCCCTGAAATGTCATTTGATACACATGAAGAGGTTTCACAAAATGTACAAATAGCCATTTTGAGAATTTGGCCTATTTTCTTTTTAGAAATAAATATCTGAAATGCACATTAAGATGTTCATTTTAAACTGTATCTATATTTATTTCATAGATTCAAATAAGATAGTGTCTTATTTGAATAATTAAACATTACAAAGATCTGAAAACGTATATTTCATAAAGAATTTGGGCTAATGTAATTCATCGAAGGGGGATAGTGAAATCTGTTAAATGTGCACTATTCACCTGTAGTGTCTACCGTTAAAAGGTCGAGAGGAGACAGAGGAAGACGTAACAAAGACATGGAAGATGATTAAAACAAAAAAATATGTTATTCTTCTACACTGCACAACCGTAATCAGAATCTCAAACCCTACATCCTGCTGACGCACTGTCTACTACGTCTGGCTAATCATGTCAACAAATGGCTAAAATCCAATATTACCAAACTAATGGCTTAAGCGCAGCCACCAAAGACGTGCAGGGGGGGGGGGGGGGGGGGGGGTATTGGGAAACAGAGATTGAGGGAAAGAGATGGAGGACTAAAAGGATGAAGACCACAAAGACATCGGGGGGGAGACGGAGGAAGAGAGGGGAGAGGAGGCAAACAAGGCCGGGACAAATTGATGAAAGCCAATTTGGCTGAACTAATGGACTGGATAAAACCACAATGAGAGACAATGAGACACTGAAGACGAGGAGGAAGAATCGATGAAGAGATAAGCTAAACGGCAGGAGGAAGAAGGAGCTATGTGGCACTCAAGGAAACAAATAACAAGTGTATTGTCCATTTGTGTTTGTGCATCAAAAACCCATTGTGGTCTGCTGTAGAATGGAGCTTTAATATTCCATCACGTCTGTTTTTGTGAACGCAATGCACCTTGAGACCAAACTGCAGTGATGGAAGAAGTACTCAGGCCTTTTACTTAAGTAAAAGTAGCAATACTACGGTGTAAAAAGACTCTGTTACAAGAAAAAGTCCTGCATTCAAAAGTGTACTCCATTTAAAAATCCACAAAGAAGCTGGTAGCTATTCCTTAGAGCAGCTGTGGTGGAGTAAAGAGTGTCTCACCAGGTTGGAGCCTCCAGTCCAGTAGAGGAAGAATCCATCGGGGTCAACTTTCAGGGTCACCAGGGTGGGGGGGCCGCTGTTTGGCTCCTATACAAGAGCAGACGTAGAGAAGTTAGCGGGACAAAAAATAATATCCTTTTCTTCCTCAAACACAATTAGAAGTTAAGTGAGGTCCATGTTTAGAAGCAGATGGGTACAGGTTTATTACAACCTGTGTCTTATCTCAATTCATTCAGCCATACATTCTAATGGCTGTAAAGACTTCGCTGATGCCTGGAAACATGGCGGACAAAGACAAAAACAGGGATATAGATGATCAGTGCAGCCATATTATGTGTATTAAGTTATTTTAAAAAGGTATAGCTGAAATAATAACCTTTGTGAAAGCCAAAGTCACAGTTGGGTTATTTTAACTGACAAGAAATATGAAGTACGTCATTTATACAACGTTACAATATTTAACCCAAAACATGTTTCAAATGATGTTTTCCAAAATCCTAGCCACATGTATTGAGCACTAACGTAATCTTGTATAGCATTACATTTAAAAATTAATATAGTTGTCTTAACAATAGACCTGAAACGATATGACTTTATCCTATATTTTGATATGCAAAAATACATAAAAAATAAACAAAGGATAATGAACAGCTGTTTAGATGCTGCAAACAACGGTTTGGCCATCTCATTCATGTGCAGTATAATGATGGCACAGGAGCCTGCATCAACATGTCATTAGCATCATCATTATGTGGTCATACGTATACACACACACACACACACACACACACACGCAGCTACTGGCTCTGTAATTACAGTGGTAAGCGCTCGTACTCCGGTCCAGCAGACAAACCTAACGTCCAGACATCCTGGGAAACAGCGATGATGATCTAGATTGTTTGTTATTACAGTGACAGATGACTCATGTGCACATATGGCATTACAAACATCAATATCATCATCTTCATCAGTGGAAGATCTTGTCCAAAACATTCCCTCTGACACCGAATATCAGAGGGAATGCAGCAAGATTTTTTAAAACGCACGACACAAACTGATAGCCACATAAAAAAGGTATTTCTTAATGATACAAACTAGGTGAGATACTCTACTTATGACAAGCAAATGATCCAATAATACATATCACTTTATAGTTCAATAAATGACTATTTCAATCATGTATACTCACAATGATCAGGCTCGCCTTGTATGGGGGAATAAACATTGGTAAGCAGGAAGAAAAAGCAGCTTTAAACAATATAAATTATTTTTAAAAAGGAATTATAAGATGTCTTTACGCTCACTTAAATCATGCTTCTAATCCATCTCTCCACAAGGAAGCAAATACGTGTAGCTACCTAAAGTTATATATATATATATATATATATATATATATATGTTAGTTATGTTTTTCCCCCAGGGAATGGACATTTTTAGTGCATTTCAAGCCAAACATACCTTGAGTTTAGGCTCCGCAGTTGGCTTACGGAGAAAGAGTTAGCAGGAGAGGAAGGTGTGTGGATTTGGATAAGGAGGAGGAGGTTTGAGAGAGAGAAATATGGGAGAAAATGGTGAAGGGTGAAAGAAAGAAACCAACATTTTAGAGGGAGGAGAAGAAATCCCTCAACATCACGAGACCTTAATTAGCTACAGTGGATTAAAAGTTTTTTTAAAGTTTTATAAAACCAGTTGGAAAGTTGCCAGATGTCTTTCTGGGCTTTTATATGAATCCCAGTGGGTTTGTGATGTGAAGCCACGTCGGAGCTGTAAATCACTCAACTTTTGACCCCTGTTTACTGACTGGAATCAGTGGGAAACTGTGCAACTGTAACGCTGCGATTAGGCTGTGACCTGATGTCAGATGCTCTCTTCAGCTGGGGATTTTGTGTCAACGCAGAGCTCTTCTTCGGATGCCGTGAAGCCTGAGCGTGCATATACCTGCAGCCGTAATGACTTCTGTTTGTTTGTCCATTTCTGAGACAACAGAACATGATTACAACTGATAAACACATCCTGTTTATATTAGTAGATCAAACTGTGCTTTCAATGCAAATTGTTTGCAAATCAAAAATGCATCTTGGGGGATGGAGGCAAATGAGAATGTTTGCTGCAGCTGGTAAACAACAAAAGAATGTTGTATTGTTTTGGTTGACATTTGAATGCTTTTTTAAATGTATCCATTGTGTTTTGATATGGTTTATCTGAACTGTATTATTATAACATTGGTAGACTGAGGTAGGATTGTTCCTGGCTTATGATTCAAATGTCTAATAATCTCAGAGCTTTGTAAGGTCAAAAGTCTATATTTATTGAAAAAAGGTAGATGTACTAATTTCCAAAATCCATGTTTTATCTATCCAAATATCCAGCTACCATTCATATTTGATGAGAAAGATTGTCAGAACAAAAGAACAGTTTGCTCTGCAGCTCACTGCACACAAAGGGAGAAACACACCTAACTAACAGCACCATAAATTACATTTATAGACCCACAATAACATCATAAACGTCATCTGCTCATCATAAAATATAACCACAGACATTTGAAAACCTTAATAGAAGCTTGAGACATTAGGTTCAGCCCTATACAGTACATCATGTGTTATGGTAGCTGTGGTGATGCTGCAGTTATGAAACCCCCTCTTTACCCTGTCACTATTTCATTCTTCTCTTGACAATTCACACTTTGCAGTATAGATACACACATGTATGGAAATGTGATCTATAGGCTGATGTGACATTATATTTCAACAGCTGCATATTCCCTGCAGGCCACACACACACAGAGCTGTGTTTGAATGTTATGTCTGCTCAGTTTACATACCTGCAGTTACTCTTTAGTGCTGCCGTTCGCCATGACGCGCATTTCTGTTCACTCTCTTTCTTTTATCTCTTTCTATATGGAGTCTTTCAACCTTTTCATGTGTATTCACACATTTCCTCGCTTGATTCTTTCATTTGGTTAGTCTTAGCATCAATTGAGTGTCTAAATGAAATGAAATGTCAAATAAGTTCTTATTTCAGCTCCAACAATTTGAGAATTTGCTACTTTTTATTTCTTTACTATCATTAAACACTTACATTTTATACAATAAAAAGGTAATGGTATTTTTCTAAGGTCATTGTAGTAAGCATTAGTTAAAAGGTAAGTCCTTAAAATATGCTTAACATTATAATGTGTTAATAATAGCATCATAAACATGTCCGCTGTTAGATTACAAAATACATTTATAAACTTAAAAGTTAATGTACTGCTTTGGAACGCAAATAAAATACTTATGACTTTCATCATCACCTTTTCTGGTGAAACTTACCCCTCTCCACATCAGTTACCAACCTGGGTGTAAGATTTGACCGACATCTGACCTTTGACACCCACATCAAACACCTGTGCAAAACCTCCTTCTACCACCTCAGGAACATTGCAAAACTCCGTACCACACTCTCCCTGTCAGATGCTGAACAACTGGTCCGTGCCTTCCTTTCCTCAAGGCTTGACTATTGGAACGCTCTCCTCATCGGGACTCCTAGCGGGAGCCTTCAGAAGCTCCAATACGTACAGAACAGGGCTGCTAGGATCCTGATGAGGGTGAGAAAGTACAACCACATCACACCCGTTCTTTATTCCCTCCACTGGCTTCCTGTCTCATTCAGGATTGAATACAAGATCTCACTGCTCGCCCATCAGTGCATCCACAGGAATGCTCCTTCATACCTCAAAGAACTACTCGCATCACAAACCTCCACACACAAACCTCCGTTCCACAACAAAGCATCGGCTTCGCCCCCCCAGGACCAAACTCTGCACAATGGGGGATCGGGCTTTCTGTGCAGCTGCTCCTCACCTGTGGAATTCCCTCCCAGACCACCTGAGGACTCCACAGACCACTTCAAGAAAAGCCTAAAAACCTTTCTTTTAAAAAAAGCTTTTGATTAAACTTTTGATTCTTTTGTTTGTTTCTTACGCCTCCTGTAGCACCTTGGGGTTGCTTTTAGCAATGAAAGGTGCTTTACAAATACAATTTATTATTATTACTTTCTTAAACTAAATTATAACAGCATTACAAACCCTTTTATATACATTAATAGGAAGTAATCAACAGGTATTTCAGAATGGAAATAGCCGTTGTTTATTGTACTAGTCATTTTTTCTTGTTTGGGTTTATTACAGCCACTCTTGTAAAAGTTTTAGAACTCAAAGGGTCACTGTGGTTTCCAGATGGAAATAAGGGAGATTGTCAGAAACCTAAATCATTACTTCATGCCGTTGTCACACGCACCTTGTTTACCATAAACATGCACCCTGTGGTGCTGAGAGGGGGTGGTAGGGTTATAATAAAAACTCACCCCCTCCCTAATTAACGGCCATATGTAGAAACCTTCTGAAGTCTCGCCTCATTTCCTTCCTTTCATGTTTTTCTTTCTCTATGCATGTCAATCATCCTCCAGTTCACCCTCTCCCCAACACTTTGAATTCGTATTCCCTCCCTAATTCATTTAATGCCACGTCTCTTTCTCCGGATGCCCTGACCCTTCGGAAAAAAACACCTTCATTACCTGGACATAATGTCCAACACACACACACACAGTGAATGGACCACCCTCTGAGGAGGGGGCCTAACACTGACAGACGGCAGCTAATGAGCCCCTCTTGAAAAATCACAACCTATTAACTTAGAGCATACACATGTAGAAAAACACACATGGCTCTCTTCCTACACGCTGCCCTCGCTGTAAATTAATGTGTGTGTGTTGTATAATGTGAGTCAGGAGAAAGCCATTAGAGAGAAACTGATAAAAAAAAAGTGGCTGCTCCAAGTGCACCTTTGGTCGTGCGTGTGCGTGTGCGTGTGCGTGTGCGTGTGTGTGTGTGTAGCGACAGTTTGCAGGAGTGGGCCAAGGCCAGTGTGCACTTAGTGTGTTTGAGCTGCTGCTTTGGCAACATGGTAAAAGTTGATGACAGTAGGTAACCTTTGGACTCCAGAGAGGCGAGAAAGAGGGAGGCCAAGCTATAGAATATAAAACAGAAAGAAGGTCAGGAGAGTTAATGTTTAGTAGATCGCTAGATAGCATGTAGTAGATGTATTTATCAAAACAGCATTAATACTGCAAGCTTAAACGTGTCTGGTATTTGAGGGGACCCTAGGAGTGAGAGCTGCAAATTCACAAAAGGATTGCGTGGCTTTTGTAGCTGCTAAACCTGCACACATAAGACTGAATAAATCATGTTTTACGCAAAACTTTGCAAGGGGTGAGATACAACTCTAACTGCACTGTCAAACAAATGCCGTTTTTTTTGCTATTTGCACATATGGAAATTGGGTCATATGCAAAACTTTGCTCATATCAGATTGATTTTATGGCACAGAAAACACAGTATCGTTGCAGAAATGGTTCATGAGAAATCAACCAACCAACACAATTTTCAATACGTCTAGTGTGCACATATAAAGAAATAAACTCATTATTTCTTTATGGGCGTGTTTGCACTGCGCAATATATTTTGTGAATTGGCCCTCAGTGCTCTCATAGTTGCTGTAACACCTCATTTCTCCACAGGGGTCATTTAACCTTCATCTGATCCAACATCCACTCAGGAAATGAACCGCTAACCCCGCCAGAGCCAGTGCCATGTTCTAACTACCGAACAATACCCCAGTGTATACACGTTGCACCGAGTTAAATAAAGTGGCAAGATTTTATTTCAGATTTCCCCCCCCCATTAGGAGGATCAAATTCTCTGCACCAGAGTCCTCGTCACAGCTGAGGTGGTGTGAGAGGGCACCGGGGATGTGGGTCGGGTTACGCACAATCTGAACTAGTTCAAAAACGTAGTCAGAAATGAGAAGTTTATTGTTGCTGCTGCCTTCACCAACAACAGTACATAGCGTAGCTTCCTGCTGGTGTTTCTCCAACTATAATCTACCACACAAAATAAATCACATATACATATAACCCTACTTCCATGTGTGCCATTAACATTGGGGACACTTAAATGGCGGATTTAGTTCCTTTTCAAAGAATAATTTGAATAAAATGTTCTGAAAAAAGCTTGCGAGCAAATGAAAACGCTTTAAGAAAGTTGTGTTAGCACATTAAGTAAACATAAAATGCATTGAAAATGTAGACTTAACAGAAATGTACTGTCATAAGCCAAAAAAAGACCCCTATCTTACTGCTGAATAACTTTAACCATTTATTTGATGTAGTTTCTTGTTTTTCTTCTTATCTTTGTTATCATCTACTCTGACCTCATTCAAAACCGCCCATTACATGCCTACAATTGTATATGTTGAGGACCATTTAACTAACTTGTGACCCTTCAAACATCTACACTATCCTTTTAACCCAAGTAGGGTTCAATAAAAAAGACCAGACAGAGATCCAAACTGAAGACAAGCACAGAGGGGGAAACAAAACTCAAGGAACAATAAAGAATCTAACCGAAACCAGTAGAAGGAGGAAGAGAAAGAAGAAAGAATGGGGAAGAGTTCACATATAAGATCCAGGAACACGAGTGAGAGCAGAGAGATGGAGCGGTCCCACACTTCACATGTGGCTGTGGTTGACCTTCCACCTCTCCCCCCCATCCGTACATCCATCCTCGTTTCTCACCCCTCTGTCAGGATGTCAGCAGCCTTTCTCGGCACGCTGTCAGACCTTCACACAAGCCTGCGTTTCCTAAACATTCACCCCTTCACTCACTCATAACGGCTATCTGTTGCTAAACCAAGACTTTCTAATACTGATGCACAGAATTGGAGCCCATTGTGTTTTCCGATATGGTCACGATGACAAAGCACCTCTGCTTACAGGAGAGATTTGCTTCCAAAATAGAGACATTTTCATACGGTATGATATATTGGCTGTCACATCTCATGTAAAATGTTTTCCAAGCAGCTATAAATCCATCTGCACTTGTGTTATGACTTTCACCACTCTGCAGGGTGGCTTTGGAAAATATCCTTCTTATTTATCTTTTTTAAGGAGGGCAATGATTGTTCAAGGCTGCTTTTTATCAGGGCTGTGGCATCATAAAAACATTCCATGGCGTTACAGTATAACTAAGAAACCAAAAAGCCAAACAGGAAGAAAAAAACAAGACGATAAAAAGTGCTGCACAGCAAGTCCCAACATGACCAGGAAGAAAGCGTACAGGAAGAATCTATACCAAGGGTGAGAGTTTGAAAAACGGGTTAGAATCAAAAGAAAAGTAAACATCCACGTCTTCATCGCAGCACTACAGGCCTGCAATATCTTAGTCTTAGAACAACAGGAAAATAAACTATGCCAAGAAAAAGAAAATAATAATTAGCTTTATAATAAAACATAGGTCACCATTGAAAGGATTTCCAGGAAACATTAAACTGGTTCTGAGGTCAACAATGGCGCCCTCAAACGAGCAGAAGTCCTCTAATTGGCTTTGAGTGTTACATCAGAAGATTGTAACCACATTGTTAGCTTAATAGCATAAAGACCGGAAACAGCTGGTGTTTTTTTTAAGTGAATAGTTGTAATGTTCGCAGGGACTGATTTAACCTAATAATTTCTCTATGAATCCAAGGAATCTGGGTGTGAGTTTGCTTTAGAACTGAGCCTTTAACTAGTGCTTTATGCTAAGCTACGCTAACTGGCTGCCACTTCATGTTTACCATACAGACATAAGAGTGGGGTTGGTCTTGCTCTCGGTCTCAGTTAGAAAACAAACATATACATTTCCATAAATCGACTGTTTTTAATACCTGAAGAAGCGTTCGTAGCGTAGCTTGGCACACATTCAATTAAGTCTTTGACTGACGATCATCCAAACCACAATTTACTACATATTTGGTTAATTTCAACTAACTATAGGAATAAATCATTTAAAGTCAGCTATAATTTTCACTAATTTTTTGTCCTGTGTCCATATTTATTAAACCTAATCCTGTTTTTCATGTTTTAGTTGAATACGGGGCATTTAAGTCAGATTTTTCCGTTTCCAATGTTTCAAGTTGATACAGTTACAGTTACGGATTATGAAAATAACACTGTTGTGCGTGGATCACTGAAAATGCAGCGCGAGGGCCCTTAAGAGTATCTTCGAACTAGATGTGGATGGTGAAAACATTAGATAATAAAAAATGCCAGGTCAGGACATTTGTGAATGGAGGATGAGCGTCTGCACTCCGTTTGGTTTGGCAACAGAGTAATGATAAACACTGAGGACAACAGCAGCATTAACATGTCTTTACTGTCCTCAACTGTTGCCAAGATTATTGCTCTGCGCTCCTCTCAGTGAACTGAGGTGCGGTCGGACTGGACAACCCCAACCAATTTGCAGGAAACAGCTTCAAAATGAAACATCTTATGGTGCATCATGCTTCGCTCAAGTTACAGGAATTTTGAGCTGGAGCCAAAACCGTCACAAAACTATTGTCGAACTAATGAGCTACTATTGATTCCATGTGATATAAGCTTTGTAAGCCGTGGTTCACTTTTATTTGTGCCATGTGAACATAAACATATCAAATCCAAAAAACTGCACTTTTCCCATGTGGTTCTGAACAAAGAAGAATAAATGAGTGTTTGTGACGCGGGTCACCCGACAAATTCTTCTTTTACAAAGGGTGCCTATTAAGTGCATATTTGAAAGCATGCAAATGCACATTATGGTTCCACACACATGGTGGAAGTGTATTTGAACACAGGTGCAAATATAATCCAGCTGAACAAATGCTGAAAACTCTGCAAGGTGTAAAGATGATTTTTTTTACTTTTGTGCCCTCCACTCTGACAGAGAGCAGAGCTGCTCTGTAGACAATCTGTCTGTCTCTTTGTGTTTAATTGGTTGTTTGGAAGGAATTTTAACTGAATTCCAGTTGGAGTTCATCTAAATTGAATTGCGGCCGGGCTGCAGAGGGCGGAGACGCAGCAGGGGGAGGGAGAGAAGGAGAGAGGGAAGGAAAACGGTTTGGCTCCGGAGCCTTAAAACAAGCTCGAACAGGAAGTCATTCAAAGTGAGACACACACCCAGAACAAAACAGCCACACACACGTGAGCACACACGCTGAAACACTGAAGAAAGACGGTCAGTTTGTAGTGCATTCCAGTGAAGAAGTAATAGGGGGGAGGACACGGTGATGAGGAAGGGGGTGAAATGTGAGGGATGGGGTCAAAAGTGGGGTTTTCATATAAACAAACGGCACTGCCCTCGGGCACTTTCTCTGTATGTGTGTCCTCGTTCTTTTCTCACTTTACTAAGTCCTTAAAGGAGAACACCAAGTTTTTTGGACAGTGGCCCATTGGTCAACTTCCCTGTTAAAGCACAGACAGACGCTAAAATAAACCATGTGCACCGCTACACTACGTTTGATTAGATTTATAATATGTCCAAGTAATCAATACATCTCAAATATTAACCTTAATGAATTAATCTCCCTGTGGTTTTATTATTTCTGCAGCACAGTTGGGGTGATTTCTCTTTGTTTAGATTGAGTCATGCTTAACTTGATATGGATGACCTTATGATTCCCCCCCAGAGTGTTCTGAACTTGTAAAAAAAAGTACCTTGGTTTTGGAATAACTTACATGATTCAGAAACACTGCCTTCACACCAGGCATTTGAATGGCATATTAAGAAAAAGTTGAGCGACTAATTTGACTGCGTTTAATAGTTAACTCTCTCCTTTATGCCCCGCGGGCCCTATAATAATATAATATATGCCGTTGCTGTGTGAGAAAGTTGTAAATCAATTTTCATGTGAATCTGTTAGCACTGCACCGCTGTTTTTGGCAGGTCTCTCTCATAAAACAGATGGACATCTCAAGAGACTTCCAGATTAAATAAGAGTTCATACAATATTCATATTTAGCAGTATAACAGCAATAAGTTCTTAAAAGTTCTCATGTTTGAGACTATGGTATGCTTAACTGTGATGGAGCAACTTCGGAGTGAGCCAATACAGAATTTCTGATTTTATTTTTACCTAATAAAGCATTTACATGATGCATTCGGTTGAAAATCTGAAAAAAAAATCCTTCTGGGACAAAACATAAGGACATTTGGATTCGAATACAAAGCATTCCTGTTTGATTTCATTATTTTGGAAAACTGACAGTTCTAATTTCTCCTTCTCTCTCATCTCAGCCACATCCCTCCTCTCCCAGATGTGTAGTCTCCAAAACTAAATATTTTCCATAATTCAGATGTTGGGGTAAAGACACACGGGGAGAAAACATGCTTATGTTTTGGAGTGTTCACACACTTTATCACCAGCATAACCATTTCCTGGGAATTCCCAATGAGAGAGAGTCAGTGTGTGTGAGAAAGAGAGAGAAAGGAAATCAAAAGGACGTGGTATGCACTGTTAGCGTGACAAGACCCTTAGTTTGAAGCCAGACACACATACACACATCACGTCATCATTACAGTGTGTGTCGCGCTCTGTTGCCGATAGCTGGGTTTTAGGGCTCACTATTATCTTTAGTCTCAATTTGTCTGTCATTTATTTCTAGATAACTCTTTTAGCCTACAAAATGTTGGACGATTGTGAAAAATGAACGGATTTCTTAAAATTTCTTAAAATCCAAAGTATTTTTTAAATGTCCCATTGTATCAGTTCAAAACCCAAATATATTCCCTTTGATAAGATATAAAAAGGAAGAAAGCATGAAAACGGTCATATATGAGGGTATTATTTTCAAGAGTTGATTTTTTTTTTAAAGTACCTTTTTTACATAACACTTTGTTTTTGCGTGTGTGCATGATACACCACACCTGACCTTCTATTTGCAAGGTAGGCTATGACAACACCTTTGATAACAACCTTTTTGGACGATTCACTTTAACTGTTTAATATTTGAGGATCCACGCACAATCACACACATTCATAAGTTACAGTTTGTGTGGCATGGACGGGATCAAATATACACTGCTTTATTTATGAGATATAAGCGAAATTAAACATCACACTGTACAATTTAGTAGTGACACGTATTTATTGATAAGGAAGTGCAATAAACACACTTGATTTTCCACCATGCGTTCCCGTGCTGGAGCTCAGCAATTGGACACTTTTGCCAGCAGATTAGAATAAATTGCACTTATTTCATAACCTGGTATGTTTAAACACGCCCAGTCTTCTTCCTTTGAGATGAACTGCTGAATGAAGCTCACACTGTTAAAACCTACATATCTATTTCTGGCCAAATTGTGGTCGTAATTTTTGTCCGTTAGTTAATGCAAGTGGTTTGACTTGTTTGTCTGTTGAAAAGTTGCCATTTTGATAATTATATGTGATGGTGAAAGGTTACATATCAAGAAGTTTTAGCCTAGGACACACACACACACACACACACACACACACACACACACACACACACACACACACACACACACACACACACACACACACACACACACACACACACACACACACACACACACACACACACACACACACACACACACACACACACACACACACACACACACACACACCACACACACACACACACACACACACACACACACACACACACACACACACACACACACACACACACACACACACACACACACACACACACACACACACACACACACACACACCACACACACACACACACACACACACACACACACACACACACACACACACACACACACACACACACACACACACACCAGATCAGTCAGCAACTTAGTTAATCATTGATGGCTGCTCAGACTCTCTCACACACACACACACACACACACACACACCTACTTTCTTTACAGAGAAGATTGCAGAATGGCCCTGCAGTCTGTATCAGAAAACCCACACACAGACAAATTATTATGGTCAATGACACGGTGCAGGCACATGTTAGGACTGCCAGACAAGCTGCTACAGAACTAGGGAAGGAAAAATAGAGCCGGACAAATAAAGAAAACTTCTGATGACGTGATTTAGAGACTCATGGAAAACAAAAACAGAACACACATGGAACGTTTTTAAAGGGGACATTTCAGAGCTCTAGGTGCACTCTCAAATAGAGGTAACTTCTACAGGCAGGTGCTTACAGAAAGAGAAGGACACAGGAGGTGAAGGAGGGGAAAGGAGGATGCATGAGGGCGTCTGAACTGAATATGAGCCCGAGAAAAACCGGCTTGACAACAATTCAACACAACACAACAACCTGCTGGCAACTACAGGAGAGTTTTCTACTACAGTATCTGATTAAAACACACTCATACATATAAAGGTGTATAGGGTTTTTTTGTGTTTATGGAGGCACACCTGCACTCCAAATACTCACGCGCACACACACGCACCAGTCTCGTGCCCACTTCACAACAGTGGGCATTCTGTCAAAAAGCTGTCATGTCTCACGGTGTCTGTCTCTTGTCTTTTTTAGTCGCCCTTCTTGACTGAGAAACATGTTTTGTTTCACTCGCGAGGCGACACGTGTATTACACTTTGAGGAAAACAAACATTTCATGTCTCACCTCGTCCCATTTGATGAACTTGCCCCCCTTCTTCAGCGCTTCGTGGACGGACGTGGGCTTGAGTTGCAGCGCGTGGACTCCCGGCTTGGCCCCGGCCATGGCAAGGTATTCCCTGCCCGTTGCCAACGCCTAAACCCCGGCTAAGGCGAGCTGGACTCCTCGGAAGGAACAAAAACCCGCGCTTCCTTCCTCCAACTTCCACCCCGGAGCTTCTTTTCCGGGGAGAGAGTGAACCGACAGGACGAGGGGGGCGGGGTGTGGGGGGGGGGAGATTTTCAAACTAAAAAGTTACTACACAGCAGCGAGACTTTGAGGAACATGAGGAGTAAAATCCAGAGAGAAACACAGAACTTGTTTCAGCGCGCTGTCTTGTCCGCGTCCACGCAACGCGGTGGCGCGCATACAACTCCCCCTTTTTTTGATTGTATTATAGGCTTTGATTCATTTGTTTATTTACGCACAATCCTTTAATCGCGCACTTGAGCCCGCAGAGAGATCATTTCCTTCCTTCCTCCCATCTGCTCGACCCCTCTCCTCTCGCTCCTCTAACTTTCTCTGCTTCCTCTCTCTCTTGTCGCCTCCGACGAGTTTCTCCTTTTCTCCTCCTCCTCTCCTCCCTGCATGTTTTCTGTGGAAAAAAAAGGGAAGATTCCGGAGAGGAGAGAGAGAGGACAGCGTCAGATAGCACTGGCTGAATGAGGAATGAGAGAGGGGGGAGTCACAATTTAAGTAAAAAAGGGGTGTGTTTTAATCCAAGTTCCTGTCTCCTAAAATGTACAGTATGAATATACTAACATGAACATGACAATTGCATGATAATGATTTTCACTTTCTATTTGGTTAATGTTTGCACACGTTTAATTTTCACTTCATTACTACTGAAATATAAAAAAAAAATTGCAATTTAAAGGTGTTGAGTATTGTACTTCCATAAAGTTTGTACAATTTTCAGATTTTCAGTCAGATTAAAAGAAGATAGTCGAAATTAGCAAAGGTTTAGATATCCTGACTTTTGGTCCCTAGCTCCAAAAGTCCTACATGTCCCACAATGCAACTCTCAAATGTCTTTCATTAAACCTTTCAATTTAAATTATCTGCACTTTGTTTGACAGCAGGATTACAGAAAAAATAATAGGCCTGATTTTTACGAAACTTTGTGGAAAGGTGTAGCATGGGCCCAGAATTACATTTCCGTATCATGCACGCTTTTCTATTTAATTATAGAAATGGCCTTAGCGGAGGTTTACAATCTCTCAATTGCCATTGTAAATGTGTTTTGGGCCACTTTGTAATAACCGTGAAGATGTAATTTTTTTTCTAAACTTTGGAAAATACTTCTTTACAGAGGAAATTATACAAATTTGATGTATTAAATATTTCAATTGCCCCTTTAATGAACACTTTATTAACACACTTTCAGCAGTATAGGTATGAAACTCGAGGGTTTTGGCATTCTATAGCACAGTGCTGAATACAAAAATAATCTAAGTTTATTGTAAGAGTATACATCCACATATAACTAGATCCATTCACATCTCCAGGCATCTAAGCATCTAAAATAAAGTGTAAGCAGTTATTTGTTTTCTTTAAGATAGTTTCTATGTTAGGCCTTCGACGACGGGTAACAAGAAAACAATGCTGTTTTTTAAAAGATCAGTATCACTGTCATGTCTGTTCGCTAAGTGTAAAGCTACTACTTGCTATTTAAGGGTCAATTCAAGATTAAAGCACTCTTAAAGCTCCTTAATATGCTGCATGTAAACCCTCAATCTGTTAGTTATTAGAAACGTGAGATGTCAAATACTGGCAATTCAAAAAAGGATAAATAAAACTGGTACAAAGACCCCAAAACATGCCTGCAGAAATAGAGTAATTTCCTGCTTACTGTCTACAGGATTTCAAAGTTTTAATAATATAAATAACTCTGCTTTAAATCATTCATCTTGCTGTTGACTGATACGGATTACTCATGCAACCAATGATATTATTAAATCATGGAACTGCATATTGGAAAAACACATGGAGGTCATTTTTAAACAATAGTATTATCTGCATCAAATTAATAGGAAATAGTTGTGGGTGGATTTTGGAGGGAGGTAATTGAAGCCGCCAGAAGTCATCAGGTAACTTTCCTCTTCCTGATCAGTTGCAGCGTCTCATGTTTTAAAGAAGCGTGTGAACAAGAAGGAAGGCACAGTTACAGTCCGACACGTCCAAATCCCGCTGCCAGGCAACATTACAAGTTCTCAAAAAAAAAAAACCCTAACAGATTTTTTGGCCAACGTTGCCATTCTCCAACTCCCTAACTACACCCGGCAGGAATGTCTGCTATGCTGCTGCCTGCTGACTGACTGCCTGGTGTTTCTACTTGACCAAAACCACAGCGAGGAAGAGGAAATTCAAAGAAAATCCACAGGAATCATCTGATATTAATCTATCATGGAATGAAAATTGCATATCCGTGTCTAGAAAGAGCTGGTGTCATAGTTACATGACCCTGAGGAGGTGCACGCATCCAGCAGGAGACACATTGTTTAACAATTCAGCAGCTAGACAGATCGTGTGTGTGTGTGTGTGTGTGTGTGTGTGTGTGTGTGTGTGTGTGTGTGTGTGTGTGTGTGTGTGTGTGTGTGTGTGTGTGTGTGTGTGTGTGTACCTGGGCTGCGTGCGTCTAAGTCCGAGCCGTAACTGAGTCCAGGTTAGACTTGTTGATTAATCTGAACCACCACACACACACACACACACACACACACACACACACACACAACCTCTCAAATGACAACAAACGAATAAAAGGTGGACACATGCAAATGCATTCTTTCAACAGCACAGCACACGCATAAGCAGGGGTATTGTGTTTCTCTGCGTGCATAATAAAATACACGCACACACAGTATCTCTCCTGTCTCCTACACACAAATGAACTTCTTTTTTCGCTGCATTTGAAGTGCAGGCACCTGTGGTGTCAATAGACAGCTCCCCTCACCCCTCTTTCTCCCTTTTTACCATTTGATTCCCTCTTAAGGTCTCTATTTCATAGCCTTTCTCTTCCTCTTCTGGGTTTTTCTCATTTACTGCTACTCATTCCAACAGGTGTCCAGCTCAGTTTGGATTATCTGACAGTGTACTCATCTGAATAAACATAGAATAAGGAACATTTTGCACTCTGTAAAAAAAAGTACACTCAGACGAGCAGGATGTTTTTTCACTTTTCGTCCCTCCTCAGTTTCATTTTCATTTTACTACTTTCAACGATTTTCTGACTGCACCCAGAAATATGTTTTTGGTGACGTTGCTTCGGCTCTGCTATGAAAAAAGTGCTGTGTAACCGGATATAATGAAGTTTGTCATTTTGTATGTGGTTTTCATATTTGTCAGTCAGTCCACTAAATAGTTCCTATAACAGGGACCTGTCAAATAAAGATGGCAAAAAATGAAAAGAACTCCTGGCCTTTTCTAATATCTGATATTCTTACTACTCCTCTTGAACAACCAAGAGACATTTTGATGTAACATTTCTTCACCACTAAGCATAGTTTGCAATGAAATGTGGTACACTATGATCCCCAGAGGATGAACCCTTATGACGTTGGTGATTCTCTGAGTTTCTAGCAACCACCATCATGTCAAAGTCTTCACTTCACTGTGGAAAATCTGAACTTTCTATCAATGGATTTGCATGACATTTGTGTAAAGAAATTCAGAAGAAGAATCCTATTTTATGCCATTGAGTGCCATGTGCTGTTATCTATCAGACTGGTTGCCATTAAACAGCTGCAGTGTCCTCAAAAAGCCCCCGTCAGAGGAACACAAAAGACTGGGATAAAGTACAGAGAGCAAAAAGAAAGGACCATTTTATAAAAGAGGCACAAAACAGAAGAGGATGTGAGGGGAAGGAAAGGAGCAAAAGGGACAGATTGTTTATATTCATTGGAAATGTAACTGGAGCAAATGTGAGATCTAATCATGTTTAGGTATTTACAGAGGAAGTCATTATTTTCTCTGTAACACATACAGAAAGAAAGAAAGACAATACAAAGAAAGAAAATAGGTAGGGGGTGTTACAAAAAAAAGCCACAGTTAATGAAAAAGTGGGACAACAGGTTAAAAAGGAACAAAGTGAGAGACAAGATGTTGGGGAGAAAGGGAAGACCCCCGAACAGAAAGCTCTTTCTCTCCAACGCAGAGCCAAGGACTCACAAAGACACATTGTATAAAGACACACAGGCATATTCACTGTGTCACCACACACTGCCCCCTCCCTTGACACACACACAGAAACACACACATGTACAGTACACACACTGGCTTTAATAAGAAAGGCCTGACTCAGTCAACAGTAGCAATAAAAACTTGATCAGATTACTGCTGAGATTTTTGGCCTGCAGAGACTTTGACAGTTCACAGCAGACTGAACTCATCCGTCTCCATGACAATGCAAGGTTAGTGTCGACCATAGATATCACATGTGCTGATAACAGTTTCCTCAGAAGAGGTTTTTCATAGACTTGCAGATGGATATGATACACTTATTTCCTCATAGCTCCATTCATCAGTTCACTCTGTCCAAATGAGTTTATATCCAGCTGTTAGTACTCCCCCCTGCAGCCCAAAAATGCTCCACAAAAGGGAACTGAGAGCATGATTTTTACTCCTTATCATTGTCACATATCTGCAATACAATCCTATACTGCCATCTAGTGGCTGAGTGGAGTGTGGTGCTAGCTGGATTGCACAACAGTGAGAAAGTGTCAAATCAATGGTATAACCTAAAGCAAGACTCTAGTCTAGCACACAATTAAAAGAAGATTGTTTAAATCTACATCCTGAAATAATGAGAGTGAATAAAATGGAAACCATGACATACAATATAATAAAATACAGTCTTAGATTTCACTTTTTTTTCAATTAATGCTGACGTGATGTGCTTGTGTATTTATCGAATAGGTTCCATCCACCCTGTCATATGTCAAATAATTTAAACAATACCACTTTGTGTCACAAATCCTTTTTTCCACCTCTTTCATTTTGTTTAGCAATCTGTTTGCTTCATTTCCTTGTCCCCCTCATCAGCTAGACTATACTATGTGTTCTTGCTTTTGATTTTGTAATGTTTTGCTGTTGATTATTATTACATTTTGTATGTATTTTTATTTTTGATGTTGGTTAATTGGTCTTCAGAGGTTATTTGACTTTGACCTCTGACCTCCTAATGGAAAAAGGACAAAGGACATTTATTTTTTGCCTATATTCATAAACAACATGTAACCCGATTCTAATTTATTCAAAAGAAAATGCATTGGCAAGAAACAAGGGGGATAAAAAGTGTTGCAGGTAGTAGGTAGTTTCTCCCAGTGATGACACAAGAGGGAACAGCTCCCCCCTGTGGGAGGATGACTTCCTCAACTCCTGAGGATGTATTCATATTGCTCTCTCTTTAAGAGCTGCTCCATGGAAGCAATCTTAGAAGAAAATAAGTCTCTTCCGCTTATGTTCTTATCGTATATGTCGATGTAGGGCTTACTTTACTAATAGATTTTCTTTCAGACTCACACAACATTGCTTTATATTTATTTATAATTCATTCAGGAGGACATTGCGATTTATTTGTGTTTAATTATTTAAGATTGTTTTTTCTTAAAATGGATGTTCACTTAAAAAGATCTATATCTGGTATGCAATATAAATATGTGCAGCTTTAAGTGTAAGGTAAAGTGAAAACAGGATGTTTTGAGTTCCATTATTTTGAGTTCCAAGCACTGATGATTATCAGGACATTATCATGCATCAAAATGATTCCGGGCAGGATATTTGTGACATATAATCTTATAGTCCAATGCAGTACAGTATAATATCCGACCTGTGTGATGTACAATATAGGTCTCTCACGGTGCTTAAGCTTAGGGATATACAATCTAATAAGATCCGTTTTCTGGCTGTTTGCAAGCTTGAGTTTCTAAGATTATTTGAGCTCATGACATTTTTTCAAACATATGCATCATACCGTGCATGGTTCCTCTTTCACTCTCCTCATGGCCACAACAGTTTTAATGTTGCATGCGTACATCATACTGACTTCTTCTGCAGTGTCTGTCTGACATGTAGTGGAAAGACTCAAATATCAAAGAAAAAAAAAAGTTTGCATTTTGCATTTTACTCTATAACCTGGTGACACATTTGGTTTGTGCAAAGGATCGTGTGTAACAGTGACTGCATGTCTTTGCTATGTGAATGTTTACGTTACTGTGTGTGTGTGTGTGTGTGTGTGTGTGTGTGTGTGTGTGTGTGTGTGTGTGTGTGTGTGTGTGTGTGTGTGTGTGTGTGTGTGTGTGTGTGTGTGTGTGTCCAACTGTGCTTACTCAACTGTAAGTTTCAGACAAGCTCACTGAATAATTCAGTTTTTTATGTCTTGTTGCCATGGTTGTCTGTGAAATGCCTGCATGGGCCGGTACGACACATCACACACACCAATATGAGCATGTTGACAGATGTGAACACCAACATACACACTCTAAAGAAGAGATAGAAGGAGAGAGGCATTATGAATCTGCTCTCCCTCAGTTGCCTCCCCCTTAACTTCACACTCCTATTATTATTAAAACTCTTTTATTAACCAGCCTGGCCGGGTGTAGGACCCATGCTGTGACAACACAATGGACACACTGTGAAAAAATGGGACTGGTTTCCTGTTGATGGAACACCTCCAGTGTTTCTTTTGTAATCTTTGCAATGTAAAAGTTAATTTCCAACTGAATCCACTATCCACTCAAATTGCGTAATCTTAAAAGAGATAAAACGACATCTTGCAAAACATATAATAACACTTTTGTATACTGTGAATTATAAGCTCTCTATTCATAAACTGTGAAATCTAAGCGTAAAATCTTTATCTGTATACATTTCACACATTCCAGAGGACACTTTTGTTGTGAACTAGTCAAATGAGCATTAAAATACCAAGAGTTTGAAGCTGTTAGGCCCCGGGCCAAACTGGCACTTTGTGCAATTACCGTGTAAGGACAAAGTGCTGCACAATGCATTAAAAGCCCATGCCTTTAATGATGAGAGCAATAATAGGTTATTTAAAGAGTCATAAGGTTTGTCAAAGGTTGGGCGATTGAAAAGTTCTGAATAGGTTCACTATGGAGATAAAGTTAAAGTGAAACATTTTCAAAACTCTGTACAGTACATGATATTCCTATGGTTTAACTTTAAGACATTAAAACATATTAGTTAGCATGAACTCTGAGCCATTTTGAAAAATAAAATCCAAAAAGAAGGCAAAAAACTAGAGCGAGGACAATTTTATTTGTATAAACTCTGGAAAGCTCAACAGACAAATCATTGGGAAACAAGAATAAGTCATGAGTATATGGGAACTTTCTGAATTACAACTGAGGGCACTATAATGGACAAAACATTTTTTTAGCTTTAGCAAACAGCAGATCCTGAACAGGAAGTACATTTGAAACTTATTTATTTGGTTTCTGGGTTGTGCTCATGCTCACAAATATGGATTCGACTTTCCTACAGCAAGGAAAAAACATGCTGGAATTCTTCTTAAGTGTTTTAAGTTAGGGTAAGAGCCTATATATACAGACTATGGTAAGAGCACACAAACTAAATCAACACGTTTCCATAATCGTTATCACACTACAATGATCGAGACAGATTCAAGTGCAGATGTATGAAATAAAAATACCAGCACATGTATCAGTACAACTATAATATTACAATTAACTTTAAATAAAAACTCACATTACAGTCTAATTTTGGAATGCTCATGTCCATTATTTTTGCACCATGGGAAAAAGAGTGTACATCTGTGCACATGTGAAGCTCATCTGTTACAGTGGGCTCCAGGGGGTCACATGGGAACGTTTTGGGAAAATGCATGAGAAGGAAGAGGGGGAGTGAACTGATATTCAAAGTTGGAAAAAATCAACATTTGCTTTTCTCTTTTTTCAGTCGGGCTACGTCGGATGCGCTCGAGCTCAAGGAGAGCGCGCGCACGCGCACGCAGCTCTCGTGGGGCTGAGAGAGAGAGAGAGAGAGAGAGAGAGAGAGAGAGAGAGAGAGAGAGAGAGAGAGAGAGAGAGAGAGAGAGAGAGAGAGAGAGAGAGGCGTGTGATTTCTCTTTGTACTGAATGAAGAGTTCAGCCAGCTCCGCTCCTCTCTCTTCTCTTTTTATATAAGCAGAGTTTGCATGCTGTAAATAGCCCAATAAGCCGGTTACTCTTCACGTTTCACCGTAACGGTCGCTCCGGTTTGTTTTGTGGAAACGTCCGGCTACTGCCAATGTCTCTTTGAGCAATTTTTGGACAACAAAAGCATCAGGTCCAGCGCTGTTTCTTCGGGGGATTCCAAGTCACACATTTATCAGCCGGGATTTTTTTTTCAGTGAGGAAAAGGCCAGCACGTCAACAAAAGCCGCTTCGCCTCCTGACTGTCGCCCATTTCACACTTCACACCTCCGGGGGTGATTTTAGTATCCCGAAGCGAGTGACCATGGCTGATACGAGCCCTCAACCCCGGGTATATTTCCAGACGCCGGGCGGCACCGCGGAGGAACCCGAGATTCCGGTTCGGAAGCAGGGACGCGTTACCGTCAAATATGACCGTAAGGAGCTGAGGAAGAGACTGAACCTGGAGGAGTGGATTATCGACCAGCTAACGGACCTCTACGACTGTGAGGTAAAGACCCTAACAATAACCGGCCTGCAAACCGATCGATCCTATCGATCCGGGGCTCTATAAGTAATAGAGCTCTACAGTAAAGCGTAATAAGTCAGTTTATCAGATCTGGAGCCTCTGTCTGTCCTCTTTTAAGGCAAACTGTTACTAAATAAACATTAAATGTAGGCCCTTTGTGGCTGCTTTTGGCCTAGACTTGCTTCTTATAGCCTTTAGTATCTGGGCCATATGCAAAAAGATGAGGTAATGAAAGGCGTGATATAAGAAGAGTGTGACAAGAAACAAAGACTCCATCATGTCAGACATTTGTAATGTTTAAAGACCTCGTGGTTTAACTTCAGCCCCCACCCCCACCTACAGGTAGCTAAATGTAGAGCTGATGCAGCTTTACTGTCTTATCGTGGAATAGAGATCTCTCTCTTCTGATTGGCTGAAAAGATTTTAAAGCACACCTGTGAATTCACCAAATCAAGTATGACAGACCGTACTCTTGTTTAGCAGCTGTTTGGGAACGGTTTTTCCTATTCAAATCAGGTTTTAAACAAGTAAACATTTCATAAAATCATTTACGAAAATAAAATGTTCACGTGCTTGTTAGGGATGCACAAAAAAAGGAAACTGTAATTTATTTCGATTATTAAACAAATATTACACAGTTCTGCCTGTGTAACAACTTAATGTTAAAATCAAATAAATACAAAAAAACATTATTCTTTTATAACTTCTATCACAAAAGGCACCAATAAAAAAGGGGTTTGTACATATCAAAGTGTGGTTTCTAACAAATACTGTCTTTCAACTAACTAACAAAATCCCTTTGTTCAATATCGTTGTCTTTGCAAGTTGACATCATAAGTATTTCATCCTAGCCCTAGGTTATGTCTTTGTCTCATCTACAATAAGACCATTGTTGCACACCTACTCTCTTTTTTGGTGTATGCTAATTTAAAAGTTTTAAGCAAAATTAAAGGAGGGCTACTCTCTTCGGGAAGGGGATGTGCTGGCAAATGAGATAAATGAGGTGTGACTGATGAGTCTGAGTGGGGGGTCTGGTCATGCGTATGACCTGCCTGGCTGTGGTAATGACTGAGTATCAGTGGAAGCTAACTTTAGAGTCCCTCATCAAACCCTGGGCGACACATGGAGAGCTGCGCCATCTCCTGACTGGCTGCTGCCGTCAGGAGTTGGTAAGCCCATGCCGACTGAGCTAGCATTGACCCATATTCTATTCCTAGCATTAGCAATACAACGACTTAACAGGTATGAAGGTTCCTAGAAGGCTAAAAGAGACAAAAGGCAGGAGGATTCAAGAAAATGTGCACATAATACAACTAAGTTAGGCTATTCTAAAGAGGATAAAAAGTTAGACTTGAGCAAAGCTTCCAAAAACTCTCCTACTACTTGACCTTTGACCCTACTGACGCACACAGACATACAATGGGATTGTCTGGCTGTTGCTTGGTGGAGTTGTGTTGTTGCAGACACAACAGAGGCTGTCTCCACACTCGCACCTGTAAGTCCCAAATCTAATCCACTGACAATCTGTAACTAACTGTAACCAGATGCTATTCAAAGCCACTGAGGATGGAAAACGAATCTGTTGTGAAAATAAGATTGTGTCTGACTTGTATTCAGATTTCAAAGGCAGTTGCAGGGATACCCTGTGACATTTGGATAATAACAAAAAAGTAGCGGAGATACTAGAGACTTTTATGCCAGAAGAGGAGATTAAGTGGCCTAGTGAGGATTTTAGAATCAATGTGCTTATTGTTTGCTAACGATTAATTTATATGCCATGGATTAAAACTGTAACATTTAGTTATTGCAAACAGTGTATGAGGATTTTCCGGATAAATACTTATCTTTCTCGATCTATCATTCATTCACTTGTCTCACATCTAAGGCTGCAACTAACACATAATTCATTATCGATCATTTTCTAGATTAATTGATTAATCCTTTGTCTATACAATAAGGAAAATGCGATCATCAAGTAACTCAAAGTCCAAGGTCATGTCTTTAAATGTCTGGTTTTGCAGTCCAGAAACCAAAATATATTCACTTACGAAACAGAAAGCAGGACATCTCCATATTTGAGAGGCTGAAAACAGCATTTTCTTGCACCTTTGCATGAAAAAATGAATGATCATCATTATATTTCTGTCGATCGGCACATTTTTGCAGCTCTACCCACATCCATCTCTTATTCAATAACGCACTAATTATTACAGTTATGCTAGCTTTAAAGCACTCAATCTTTATTGTTAGTATGCTTTTTTTTTTGCCAACAGCTCAACAAATAGGTGCTGTGAGACTTGATTTGTTATCATTTGTTATTCTCAGATCAGGTCGTGTATCAGATTATACTCGTGAAAATGGTATATTGATTTATTTCACATTTTTGGTCACCTATCTCTCATTTATCTCTAATAATGATGGCTATTTTTCCGCTTTTATCCACAGAGGTTTCATTGTTCTGATTCCTTCTCTGCTGGGGCTGTTAGACAACAAAGAGATTAATTTACAGTCGGTTCACTGATGGAGACTCATTGGGCTCATTTAGACGGGGAGATGTGGAGCACGTGCTCCCCAACAGTGTAACTGGAGAGCAGGGAGCAGGGAGGGTTATTTGCTCAAGCCGTAATCCACATATTCACCCATCATTATTTCCTACCCCTTTATTTCACTCCTGTGTTTGATGCATACTATTTCTGCTGTTAATAAAACAGCATGGAGTTCAGGGGATTCATAATGAGCCATTTTCCCGTTCATATAATCCTTTAAACATGCTACAAGCAGTCATTTCTGCCAGCCAGCGTGTCAGATATTCATCCAGCCACTCAGTCCGTCTATCAGGGAGTTGCTATAGTGAGGATCCGAGCCTTAATATGACGCCATGGCAACAAGGCTTGGTTAAATGTTTATTGGTTAACCGTGCAGTCGAAAAAAAAGAGTCCATTCAGTCAAGGAAAGAGTAGTCAAATTCCAAAAAGCCCCTCATTATTTTCTTGCAAGATTATATTTAAAGCTATTTAAGCAGCGTGGCTTAGCATTGTTGGAATGTAGTTTTACTCAAGTACTGTACTTAAATAGAAATGTGAGGTACTTTACTTAAAGGAGAGGTGTCATGGCCATTTCCACTGATCATAATTCCATTGTTGAGGTCTACTAAAATAGATTTATATTGTGCAATTTTCCAAACTCACATTGGTTTCTCATACAGCATCTCTGTAAACTATGTGTATTCACTGAATTTCACTCTCTGCCTTTAACGGCTCGTTGTAGCTCCAATAGCTCCAGCCCCCACCCTCCCTGTGAGCACAGTGTGCTCTGATTGGTCGGGACGTTGTGAATCGCGCTGAGCTCCGTGGAGGTGTGGTTTCCTTGTTTAGGATACATAGCGAAACACAGCCAAACTCATCCTGAGCACACACAAACTCACAGCCGAAGTAAAAACAATAAGTGTGACTTGATATTGAGTAAGAAAAAGGTTGATAAACGCTGTGAGAATGGGTCTGCAGAGAGAATTTCGCCGCGATCCCAACTGTCTGTTATCAGCCTGCAGCCAGGGAGGAGAAATCAGCAGAGCTGCCTGTGTGTGAGGAAGTCCGTGGATTGGTCAATTTGGACCAATCAGCGGGGGCTTAACGTAACGGCTCCGCGGACGTAACGTAACGGCTCCACGGATTGGTTCCGGGTACCGCATGACCGTATCGCGTCATAGCTCTGGGCGTGGCTACTGGGTATCCAGACGTCACGATGCCCAGGAAGAACATGAGAAATCTCCAACGAGGCGTTTTGGGGAGGTCTTTTCTGTGTTAGAGTTTTACTCGCTACAGGGTGTACTTTGAGGGTTTTTGACTCTGCAGACCGTTTACATACATAAAAACCTTCATAACACACAAGGGGACGGGTAATAACCGGAAAAGCATGACACCTCTCCTTTAATATTTACATTTTCCTGCTACTTGATACTTCTACTCCACTTTATTTATCTGACAGCTTTAGTTACTTTTCTCACTTAACATGCAAAACATGTGATAATTTCAGAAAATACCAAAGCGATACATCATGTTTTGTATGTAAAATATTATAAACTACCCAATAGTGTATGGAATAGTTCAAATCAGCACCACCTCAACCAACTACAGAAGTAAAATGCTAATTACAAATGATGCATGAGTAATAACAATCATTTTAAAATAGTAAAACACAACAATAGAGGTTAACATTTCGCATCATGGTTACTTTGTGTCCATACTGAGATGCTTGTACTTTTATTTTTATTAATGGATCGGAATACTTCCTCCTTCTGGGCTTCAGATAATCCCTGCAGTCGATGTTAATGTGACATTTGCTTTGTTAAAGAAACACTCCGTGGTTTTGCGATTCCCAGTGTTAGTGAAGAGGTTACTTGAGTTAATCTGATAAGGTTCTCAGTAGGGGTACAATTATAAAAAAAAGAAAAGGTTGGGAACCACTGCGATACAATCTTAAAACCCTATATTCTCACAGTTTATATTATAAACCCAACTGTAAACGGTGTTAGGTTGGAAACACAAACAGTGAGCTGGCAGGAAGTGTTGGGATTGGAGGGGGGGAGAACAAAAGCAGGGAGTGTTTCTTTAAGGATAGATGCCTTTTTAAATTGTTGTTATTGAGCTTCCACTCTATTACTGGCTTTGTATATATAAAGGTCCTAAGTGAGTTTGAGCTCACTCCAGGGAAAAAGGAAGGTGGGGGTTACACACATCAAGTCCACCTAAAGTACAAACGATCACATTTCACACCAGCCCCGGTATCGTTTTCATAACAAATTGTTTTTCCGTCTGTTTTATCTTCTCGTAGTGACCAGTAGCTACATAGTTAACAGTGGGGCAGGGAGGCGATACAATCCCCCAAACTCCAGGGCCCTACGTGGCCACACACACACACATCCACACACACACACACACACACACACACATCCACACACACACACAAACACAGAAGGGGATAAGAGAGAGAACAGAGGCAGGATTGGTGAGCAGGAATGCAATAAACGGGGGAAGAGAAGGAAAGAAAAACTGGAGGGGATGGCAAGAGGAGAAGGAAAAAGGAGTAGGAGGAGGCAGGGATGTCACCGAGGGGGGAAATGTTTTTGTAACATGTGTCCTCTGCTCTTGTTTTAACATTATAGCAGTGCCTAAAGTCCAGTTTGACTGAAGCAGCACATAATCAGACACTGAAAACAATCCTTCTGAATGTCGAAAAAATGAACAAAAATGATTATATCTTACAAAGGAATCTTTTACATTGATTATTCCTATTTCTGTTGCCTCATTTTCAGTCTGTGTCTCAAACTAAAGAACATTGTAGATATGGTTGAAGCCAGGACAACACAAACCCTGGTAGAGCTGCACACTAAATAATAATCGGCACTATTTTGATAATCCATTAAACAAACACCGTATATGTAGTGTGAGGGTGAGTGTGCAACATTTGCTTAAACCACTCACCTAAAGGTCTGAATACCAATCAGCTTTACCCTGTTTCACTCCAAGAGGGTGACTACAAAGAGTGGTTGTTACACAGCGGGTAGTGAAAGACTCCAGTGTGTCTTTGTAAACCCCCCCCCCACAACAGCACGCACACACACTCACGCACACACACACGGACACAGATCTTGTTAATAGCTTACATGTGGTTCTACATGTTAAACAGTCTCTTCCTGTTGGATTGGGGGTGAGTCAGCATGCTGTAGCTGACCCACTGACTGACCATGTGAGCGTTTATACGACGCAGAGGGGATAAATCAACAGAGAGGATTGTGAGTGATCTTGCGTAAGTGTGTGAGAAAGATCGGAAGGAAGTAAGAAGGCATGGGTGAAGATGTAGAGAGAGGGAATGAGGGATGTGTGTAATCCAGGGGAATGTTTAGATTGTTGTCACAGGAAGTGTGTGAGAGACAAACACAGTACATTAGGGAAAGGGACAATATTAAAACATTACTTTCCCCCAAAAGCACAATCGATACACACACTTGTTGATTCACACACTCACATGGGGAGTTTCAACGGGCACATTTACACACCATTTAGGCATTGAGCCCTCTGTTTAGGCTGTGAGTCACCTTTAAAAGTGGCTGTTTTAAACTGTGAGTCAGGTCTGAGGTTGAAGTTTGCTTAGTAGGATGAGAGATAAAGGAATGAATTACACTGCATGCGTGGGAGATGTGTATGTTGGCCCATTTATCATTTGAGCTGACAAGAACAACAGGAAGTCAAAATGTTCCCCCGTGGGTCATTTGTCACAGTGCTTCCTTCTAATAAATGTGTTGTTGTGAAACTCAACAATGCATCGGATCAACTTATAGTCCATTAGAGGACAGTTGTCTTGCAGACAGGTAAAACTTAGAACAAACAGACGTTGGGTCACAGACATGAATTCCTCAACAGGAAACCCAAAGCTAAAAAAACATCATCATCAACCCCGGTACTTAAGCAGACAAACGTGTCATCAGTTGGATCAGCGTGAGCATTTAATAGCTTAGTGTCTTGAGAAATATAATATAATCATCCCATTAGACCTGGCCTTTTGAAGTCTAAATCTCTGTCCCGAGGTAGCAGCTCAAATTCTCCATACAGAGGAAACTGTCAAATATTAGAAATGGCTCTTTGACGAAACACCAATGATCCTACTGGCCACTTTAAATATACGTTGCCATATATACATGCACCTATTGAGAGATTACAGGTAATACTAGAGAAGGTGATGACTGACTGAGAAGGTGATGGAGCTGTAAAGAGCGTCATGAGTTTAGTACCCACACCAACCAGTTAAACAACCCTGTCTCTAAAAAGAAATCACATCCTCATACGAACTACTGCATATACAGTTACGCTTCAAGGCAAACGGTTGCAGTCTTAAACATGTGGTTGAGTTTGTAAATTGAATCAAAAACAACATGCTTGGTTAAATGTATTGAAAGATTAGAGTTTAGCTTTAAATAAGTGTGTTTGTAATGTTATATAGTTTATATAATCTAAATAAGTGAACCTTGACTTTTGACAACAAGCTAGTAAACCTGGATGTAAATATTGCTGGCTCCATACATAGAGATCCAAAAGACATTAAACAGATTTGTTAAGCTTCAAGGATAGACTTAGTGAGTAAAGTGGTTTTGAACTTTTAAAACTTTGGCTTTTTGGTACCTCATAAAGGCAAGTGTTCTTGTACGTGATCCAGTCTTTTTGTTGTTTCCCACAATCCTCGGCACATGCTCCATCGTGCGTCAGTCGGCCTGCACATACAGCACTGATTGTCTAACACCGCTCCACCACGTAAACGCGTTTCAGCTCCAGATAAGCCTGATGAGCTCGTCATTCCAGCGTCCGTCAGTCAACTGTAACAGGTTCAAACAAAACCATTTTACATTCATCCTCACAAGTCAAGCGTGGCACTTTAGCGCTTGATGCCTGCAGTGAATATGACAGGCAGGCAGTAACTTGTTTAATGTCATGAGACAGTTTACAGACTTGTATTCATTCACACTCTCCTGCAGTTGTGTATACTGTGTGTAAACACTTAACAGGCATCCTGTAAATATCTATCTTCCATAAACATGATGTGTGTACATGTATTCCCCTCTGCTTCCCTGCTCGTTACTCAAGATGAGCTACAAGGGTATATACAGTTTGTTTCAGATAAGCATTAACTGAGTCTTAACAAAAGTAAGGCTGTAAGTAACGATTATTTTCATTGTCAGTCAGTCTGTTTAATATATTATTTTTTAATTAATAAGTTATTCTGTCTATTAAATGGGAGAAAATTACGAAAATATTCACACTTTTCTTATAACACAACTTTAACCGATAAAAAGACAGTCAAAATATTTTGTGATTAATTTAGTAGTTGAGAAATAAGCGATTTATATATCCTTTCAGCTGTTAATCTGTTAATTATTTTAAAATTATATTCACTTTTAATCAATAAGTTATTTGGTGTAATCAAAGAAAGAACAATTTCAACTTTTGGACTTCATTTTCTCATAAGATTGTTTTTTTTTCTGCATTTTAAACCAATTAAATTAATGCATTTTAGGCTGCACACGTACTTTTCTGTTATGTGAAAAGCTCCAGCACCCCTGTGGAGGCTTTTTATAGGGAGCATGGTATAATAGTGATAGATTTTGGCACACAGGCCAGCGTTATTGCAGAATATGACTCCCGGGTGTTGTTGCTGTTATAGCGATTTTAAATGAGAGATGAATATGAGGTCCGGGTGTTTTATCGGCCTCCGTACTGACACCATATTAAAACAATGAAAGAAGCCATTGTTAACAGAGGAGACATCAGCTGGCAGCAGCTGGCACACATCTATGAGAGGAGTTGTTATCATCATGAGGTCTGCAGGTTGTGTGAGGTAACACGGATCCAAAAAAGGAGTGTTCAGTCCCAGGAGGAGCTTTAGAGCAGACAACAGGCCAGTTACTAACTGCAGGGAAGGAGGTGTTAGTATACAGCTTCATGCTATTTGTGCTGTGGGAGTTTAATGTGTTTATTGGATTTTTTTATATACGAATAACCGACTTTACCTGAGATGTGCACAATATCTTCCCTGCTAATGCTGAATATTAAGAGAAGTTGATGGATGACTTCTCCTTGGGATGTGATTTTTAATATAAGATAGTTGTAGATTTCAGTATCAGTAATGGGTAGAGAAAAAACATCTTTACATTATAATTACATTGACTCAAGTAGAAAGGAAAGTACTTGTAAAAAAGGAGTAGGATTACAAGAATAAAAATACCTTCTCAGGTTACTTTATTAGATGCAACTATTACATACATGCATTAAGCTCCTTAACAGGTGATAACAAATGTGAAGTGTACATTAAATGATGATATTAAAATATAAATGTTTTCTTTTAATGTTTATTTTATTATCTTTTCTTTTTAATGACTGATTTTAAATGCCATTTTCATAATGTCTTCCATTTTTGTAAAGCACTTTGAATTGCCTTGTGTTGAAAGGTGCTATATAAATAAACTTGCCTTGCCTTGCAAATGAAAATAGGTACTGCACAGTATAACCTAAAAACATTAAAAAAACAAGACATAAAATCACTTACTAAATTGTGTATATGTCCAGTCTTATCTAATGCTGGTGTACGTCCTCAGCCTAAAATCCAAATTATTTTAAGTAAAATGTATCAGTAAAACAAGCAGGACGTAGGTAGCCAATTGTAAGATAGACGTACATTTTCTCTCAAATAATACTCTTAGAATTTAATTAAAAACGACTTGAGTACATGTACTGTAAAGGGCTATATTTAACGCATTACTACCCAGTACTCAGATTGGCTCACTGAGTTCAGAGCTGTGCCACTGTGTGTTAGCTGATGAAGAGTTGGTAAGAGCACGGTGCCATGCTGGCTTCATATATCCTCCATGATGTCACCACTGAGTCAAACCTCCTTTAAAGTTAGGGTAGGTAAGTTTGAGAAACCGGCTCGAGATACACTTTTTGTTATATTCCATGGAATGCTCTTAACATCCCGATAGCAATGAATATCTTAAGTGCTTTGACAAAAAATCCATAAAAAAATGTCATCTGTGGAAGCCGTAATACTGTAAAAAGCACGACCAATCATTTTAGCCGGCCCGGCTAAAATAACTGGATGGCCTACCTGCCTGTCAGCCTTCCATCTGTGCACAAACTTATCTCGTGCCCTCATTGGTCATGTGCGCGTTCGTGTGTGTTGGAGGGGCTCTGTAAGGAAGTGGCAGATTTTTTCCGGTTGTGTATTTTCAAATTCTAGCGCACTCGAGCTGGTTTCTCCAAAATTACCTACCCCACCTTTAAGCTTTCATGGTGGCACACATTGGATGTCTGACAGTGACAGGTTTCCTGTGTGATTGTAAAAACTGCTCTGGTTAAAAGGGCTTTGTGAAGAAATGGACGAACAGATGGACACACAGACTGGCAAAACAGCTGATAGAAAACTGATGAATGAGCTGGAGGAATAATGATGCGGATATTTTTATTATATGAAGTTCAAATGATCTAGAATCATTTTGTGAATCAAAAATAGATAACAGTATACTTTATAGCAATGTGTAATACTTGTGTGTTCTTGTTTTTTTCTAAAAATGGATTTAATAATTAAGCAGGAAGGAACAACTAACCATATTTGGTCACAGAGTCTGATTTATAAATCCCTGATTAATCAGGAAGGAAGTCTCTCTTTCCTTCTCGCACACAAACTCTCATATGGTTGGAATAAAGAGTATTGAATAAACAAATCAACAAAAGTGTTATTAGTAATTAAGTTTCTGGTCCATATTATAAAATATGTAAAAGGGAACTGGTCAAATGTCCGTAGAAACGTCCTTTCTACTCACCACTCAAGCGTACAGGGTGTGTTTCCTGTTGACAAAGATTTTGGCTGGATTATAACTTTAATCTACTTAAAGTTGGATTCTGTTCGTGCCATGAAACCAATCAGAACTGTTTGATCCTACTACAGAACAAACTTCAGAGGAGAGAAAAGGAAACGCCAGGCGACTAAAGAAGAAATCAGTTAGTGATCAGATAGATGTTCATGTTGGGACACACGGTTTCTTATTAGGGTTGTTGTTTCAGACCATGTCAGTCTGTTTCTGTCTCTGTGTGATAATGGTATTAGATTATATTGAAAGAAAGAGTTATAATCTCATCTAATCCCTTTTGAAATCCAAAGGGATTACATTTTAATGAAAGCAGAATGAACCTGATGGCGCCACAAATAAACGTGGGTGAAAATGAATGGAAAACATATTTAAATATGAATTTAACTACCTCTTAGGGTTGCCAAACTCCTGCCTTAAACTGCCACAATAAAGAAATAAGTAATTCAATGAATGACAAATGAACAAATTAATGTTGGGCCCTTTGCTTGCCAAGAGTGAAATAATGGTAATGTGCTATAATCATACTTTGTGTGGATTCTTAATTTAATCTGCATGTAATCTCATTTTTCAGTCCATTTGTAGTGGTAATTACTGAAGAGGAGGTGTGTGTGGTCTTACTTTGGCTCTTTTTTTGCATGTATCTGTCCCCAAGTTTTGTATCTTTACCCGTTTGCTCTCGTGGTTATTAGTGTCCGATTAAAGAACCGGAAAAATTGAATTGTTAAAAGACCTCTCCCCCAATATTTCACACATCGATATCAGTGTGTGTGTGAATGTGCAGAGCGCCACCCTCAGCAGTGACAGACTTAAGTAGGAGGTGGAGGGTGAAAGTGGGCACTTGAGATGCTGCCTGGATCATTTATTTTAGATGGAGGCACGGGGCCTCTTGTAATTAGAGTGGGCTGAAGAGAGAGTAAGTGAGAGAGAAAAGCAGTATCTTTTATTGCAATCTTTACAAAAGGTTCAAAGTTAGCAGTTTAAGTCCGCTCATACATCTTCTGTCTCCCAGTTTTGGCTTTCTGACATACTTTTCATGTTGTATTTACTGTATTTGCCCTCACCTAACTAAATCTATTTACCAACATTGGAAGACTTGGATGAAATGATCCTTAAATCTTGGATGTTTTTACAGTTTGTGGTACAAACCGGTAGTTCCTGTGCTGCCTCTGCTCTGCACTTCCCTCAAACCACCTGTCAATCACAATGGTGGCACCGAGAAGTCTTTAGAGTTTAGTTCCCTTTTGAACAAGTGTGTGTAGGTGAGGCTTTTTTGCACACCCATGTGGCCAATCATAATCTTTCTATCAACTCTCGCTATGCCACTGTTTCCATGGCTGGAAATGTAAAATGTTTTATTTCCTTTGTGCTGTATTTAGCTGGCATCTTTAGTGCAATCAACCCTAAACATAAACAGGAACATTAGCTATCAATAAGCCAAACCATTTGAAGTGCTACATTTACCTACATTGCTACGGTTGTGTGTTAAACAGCTACCAATGGACAATAAGTAAATATCAACATGTTTGCTTTCAATCTGGCTTCACAGTCGGGTGAACACTGGGCAGCAGCAGCGGTGCCAGTCTGCTGCCCTCGTGTAGTGGTTAGTGAGCGTGATACAGCAGCAGATCTCAGCCCCCCCCCCCCCCCGGTGGCCCCGCTCTGATGCCAGGACAAGTCTTCTCGAGCTGGTTGAGACCCTGAGGGAGCAGCCAGTCCCCCCCGACCCCCCCCTATACCCTTGCAGCTGCAGCAAAAGACATGTCCAGTCAACACACAAAAAGCACCGAAGCGCTCAGTCAGACCAAACAAGCCGATGAGGGAATCATTCAACCGTATCGCACGCTGATGGGGCTCTGGGCAGCTTTGGAGGGTGGTGGGATCAAGGTTGGGTGAAACTCTACATTTTTAACTGTGTGTGTCCAAGTCTATCAGCAGATCTGTTCAGCTAGCCACTCTCTTCTTTACCAAGATATCATGTTGCTCTTTATTATGCAGAGGTGGAAGAAGTACTCAGATCCTTTACTCAAGTAGAAGTATAAATAGATTAAAATGAAAATACTAAAGTATAAAAATGAATAGTAGTCAGTGTATGTATGTCTATATATGTTTTACTATTGTTGCCTAATTACAGCGTAAGAACTGCCAAAAATACTATCCTAATTATAGCGATTAATGTTTCCTGGCATCCTATGAAGATACGTTCTGTGTATTTGGAGCCTGTTTAGTTTGGATTCCTGTTCTCTGAAGCAACCCACACACACACTGGAACACAATCGCATGCCCACATCACTACCATCACACTCTGGTTTATTTTACATTACGTGACAGAGCTGTTTTATCAGTAGTGAGATAGCAGGAAGGGTTAGGGAGTCAACACATACGGAGGCTCTGGTTGGAGTGTATGACATGTCTCTACAGAGGTGTAGATCATTTGGAGATCCTTACTTCCTCTAACAATGCAAGGTGTGTGAAAAGTAGTTTGTATTGCACAATTTAGTTATAGTTTCTGGTCACCATCCAGGTTGTGAAAGAGGTGAGTTCAGTTTAACTGTGACTGTTTTTTGTGTGATTCAAAACAGGACATCATATTCTCCTGGGAGGAAGTACATTCAACTGATAGGAGGTGTAACAGAGATACAAATCAGCCACGTGCACACACATACTGTTACTCAGACTGGATTAAGTACATTGCATTGATTATGGACAGTTGTGGTTTACGGTTGTGTGTACAGCAGCCACTTAAATTAATTGTGCACACACACTTAATCAACTCTGCTCTCTTTAACTGTTAACGCCAACACACACATTCACTCTCACACACTTCCCACAGATCTCGCTTTCCCTCCCCAGCCCAGCAATCTCCAAGGTCACGTAACCAGACAGGAAGTTGCTTGTTCCTCTTGTGTTTTTAACCCCTTCTTCACAAAAAGAGAGAGCTTTTTGAATGCTTTTTAGGCGGTGACACATTATGGGAGCCTAACTGGTTCTGGGAGGAGGGGAAATACGTGCTAAGAGAGGGAGGCAAACAATGTGTGTTATTGTAAGAGATGCAGAGGGAGATAGAAAGAAGATGGAAAGCAGCAGCCGATGACTGACACTATGCATCCCTAACCACTGCACACTTGTTGACCCCCACTCTCTCGTTCCCCTCGTAAGAGCCCGCAGCAAGGTGGCCCAAATACTATGATTTGCCCTGTTACACACACACACACACACACACACACACACACACACACACACACACACACACACACACACACACACACACACACACACACACACACACACACACACACACACACACACACACACACACTGAGAGTGATTTATAGCAGAGCGGTAGCAAAGAGCGCTGATGCCAAGCAGACAGGAAGGGCATCAGAGAAGACGTAAAGATAGTGGGAGACAGAGAGGGGGGGCATGACAGGAAGCAGGTTCAAGCCCAGTGTTTTTCCACAATAGGCTTTTCCTAGATCTGTATGTTTGTGTGTGTGTGTTGATCAGAGGACAGTAGAACTAATAAGCAAATCAGTCACAAGAGGGAGATATATTGTCACTCCGAGTAGCTTTCAGGCAACCTTTTAGCTTTAAGTTGAAAATATCTTCTGGTACTTTGACAACGACATGGGTTTCGATAACTTTTGCAGTGTCTTTTATTTCTAAAAAGGCCACAAATGGGGATTATATAAACGGTATTATCGATTAACCTGCAGATTATTTCCTAGATGAATTGATTAGTCGTTGGGCCTTGAGAAAATGCTGGAAAATAGGAGAACATGTCCAAGGTGATGTCTTTTTTCTCAGTGCAAATCAGAAATACATTCACTTTAATAGTATAAAAAACAGAAAGGAAGGAAATATCTATATTCAAGTGTTTGAAAACAGCAGGTTCTAACTTTTTAGCATGAAACTTACATCAAAAAACTTGTCGATTATCAAAATATTTGGCAATTTATTTCAATCCTTTGGTGCACTCATCGTTGCAGATGTAAAATACCTTTGGAATTATGGAGAGGAAATGTAACTTTTTATGCATAAGTCACATCCATTGCTCAACTTTGCACATCATTTCTGCCACAGTGTTTATTTAACAGACAGGCATGGACATGAATACGATGTGGGAGTAATTAGGTGTGCTAATCGGATCATCTCTAAGTCTTTGCAAACTGTAGTAACCTAAAACCTCCCCTGCATAATAAATCAAATATACATGTAACTACATGATTCTTTGCCGAAGCATGCTTAATCTCCAAGTCACCGCTATCTATCCTGACCTTTAGCAATGAAGAAATATGTTTTCTTGAGTTAACCATGTATTTAGGCCAAAAGTATTTAACCAAAAGTAGTGAGCTGTTATCTTCTTTTCTGTCTGTTAGGATACGTCAGTGATGATTTTGATGTATGCAACAATAAAACATATCCCAACTAATTACGATAGCTGAGATTTAAGTAGACGAGTAAAAGCACAATCCAGTTTTCCGCATTTAAGACATTTTACTCGTAGATTGGGTCAATTATATATACTGTAAGAGCTCATTTAAACAGTTGACTTCCTGCTCTGGTGTTAGTGATGTGGGCTTGAGAAAATGGCGTGTGAACACTTTGTTCTGATAACTTGTGAGAACCGAAACACCCTCACAGCCAAACCATCTCAGCTATGCTCAGAGTCTGTAACTTGTCATTGTCACAAACACTTTTGGGTCCCAGTGCCAAGTCAACCAGCATGAGGTAATAGATTTAATGGAGTCTGCACATTAACACACACTCACTCTATAATGCAAACACACCTAAACACTCAGCAGAAACACTTTGCTGCTTGGACTGACCCCAATACAGTGAGGCAGCACAGAGAGGATTGGAAAGGAAAGTGCAGCAACGTTAAATTAGAATCACAACCCCCCCCCCCCCCTGCATAATTTCACAACTACTTCATAAAAAGAATTAGCAAGGATAGATCATAGGAGTAAAAGCAGTGTGATGAATTCAGTCAAAACAAGCACACACACAAGGAAATTGGAGTGCGTGTGGACATTGTTCAGCGACACACGGCCTACTTTTCCCGCTCCTTCCTCTTCCTCCTTCCTACTTCCTGCCTGCTGCAGCCATCACTTCCCTCTGTCCTCATCCCTGCATTGTGGCCAGCCAAAACATTGTTTGTGTTGCAAAACAGGCGACTGGCCATCCTGAACGCTGACTATTTGTATCCTTCTTTGTCACCGTGGCTGTAGGGAAAGCAAAAGTGGCTATTTATCACTCAGCATCCAGCTTTAAGTAGCTTTTATGGCTGCGATAAAGATGATTTTCTATTAATCTGCCAAAAAGATTTAGTTTACGATAGTATGTGATCTTGTCATTTGGGATGAATTCTTAAACCGTTTTGACTTGAAACAAAGAGTTGCAGCTCTGTTATTCTTTATGTTTTCATCACTTTCCTCTACATGGTGTCTAGCCCTTTTCTTCTACACGCACACACACGCTAACCTGTAGTTTACACAGATCCTATCACAGGAATCAGCTCCTATGTTGTCACTAGGAGACGTGCAGTGTAATCCTTGCAGGTGTCCTGTGTGACCTACTTACACACCAAGCTTCCCACACTGTAAAGCAACTTATATATCCACTTGATATGGACCTGTGTTGTAGTTTCATCAGCAGTGAATCTGCTAGTTACATACAGTAGAGCTGCAATGATTAAGTGATGTACAGAGAACAACTATTTTGAAAATCCATTCATCAATAAATTCATTTTTTAACAAAAAGCTGTTTAAGCCTCCAAAATATAGGTCTTTCCTCTTTGTCTCAGATTAATATCATATTAGAGTCAATATATTCGAGGTTATGACTGGCAAGACATTTAAAGACCACGCCTTAGAACTACATCTAGATCGCCTAGATATTTTTTGACATTTTATATACCAAAGGATTAACAGATTTATCTACAAAATAACTAACCTGTTAATCAAGAATGAATATAATTGTTAGTTGAAGCCCCAAACATTGCATACCTTCATTTATTTGCTTATTTTTACACTCCCTTTTTTCACTTTTCATGTTCATACCCTGTAGCTGCAGTATACTGTATGTGTGTCATTTCACCAGAAAACTTGTCTCGGTGTTGGAAGTTTTAATACGATTTGAAGTTAGAGTACTGACTTAAAAGTTGATTTGGTGAATCATTTTATATTATTAATTTTTCTGTGAGCATATATTTTACAAATGTAACTGCAAATGTATTTAAAAATACTCTTTTTAGCTACATTTTCTTTGTTATTTTGTCTTTTTTTCAATATTGAGTCATTATTCCTTACTACAGTCTGACCAAGCTTCCCTTTAGAAACATTGACTTCACTTCATTGCTCTCTGTCATCACTTCCCTTTACGGAAACATTTACAGTAGTGAACGCTGACCTACTTGTGTGTGTGTGTGTGTGTGTGTGTGTGTGTGTGTGTGTGTGTGTGTGTGTGTGTGTGTGTGTGTGTGTGTGTGGCTTATGTTTTAGCTACGAAGAATCTGTAGCTGCCATTTGATCTGTCCAGGGCTCACACACACACTCACACACACACACGCTCTCATACTGTCACATCTCATCTGCTCGGTTCTGCGGGCAGCCTGCAGACAGACAGTGTGTCCGTCCGGCTGTCTGTCTCAATCTCATTGTGGTGCTGTCTGAATCATATTTGCACGCTTGTTGTCCAGCAGAGTATAATTACATTTAGAGACCACAATTAAAAACGTCTATATGGCAGTTTATAGAGATAGTTTCTAAGATGAGGCTGGTTCGGACTGAAAAGGGAGAGTTCCGAGTATGTAACATCAACAGAAGTGTAGTCTTATGACACGAGATATAACAGACATAACCTCTCTTGCAAAGGAGATACAGCTATTCAAAAGTAAAGTAAGGCTATCTCTGCAGGGACAACGAACAGATACTGTGAACAACAACGCCTGAAGACAAGAAATGGATCCCTGATGAGTATTACTCAAAATCTTGCACTTACAGTCTGTGGACTTGGTTTTTCTAAGTAATAGGAAACAGTGGGCATCATTTGTATTTCTTGTTGCCAGGTATGATGAAGATGAACATGCTGCAGAGCGGTTTGGTTGCAATGGCACAGGTTTGGGAAGTAGTGAGCATACGACTGGAAAAATTAGACTTGAATTAAACTCCATGACTTGTGTGTGAGTGTGTACAAGGATGTTTTGATACAGTTGTTAAAAATGCCCTCTATTTACTTACATTTATCAAGAATTTCCTCAGATTTTGATTTATTTGTGTACCTTGGATGCCTGTGAGAAAATGTTCTTCAAGAGACAGGTAACACATGCCATAAACTAATGATCATTCTGGAGGCATTCCATTTAAATACTATATGCCATGATGATTGAGAAGCAACAACTTCCATGTTCTCTCTATCTATTTCTTACACTATAGGTTTCACATGGACTCAAAAACAATAGTACTGAAAAGATAAGTCTAAATCCGATGTGCCTCTTCCAATAGTTGCACACGGCTCTGCTTTGTTTACCAGCCTGCAGTGTGTGCCAACATCTGGCAGGCACCTCTCAGATCGCATCTGCAGCCGGCAGTAAACCCTGCAGACTGCAGAGGAGTTCACAGAGTCAGTCTGAGGATTGTTTTGGAAACCCTCCCTCGTGATTCCCCGCTTTCTTTGTGTCTCCTCTCTGAAGCCTGTCTTCCGGCCTTTTTTAACATCCCTCCCTCCCTCCCTCCTCCCTCGGTTTACTCCCCTCAGCTGCTCCCTCTTCTCGAGATGCTTCTTAACCTCTTACCTCCCTTCCTCTCTGCGTTCCCTTCCCCCCCGGCACATTTAACAGTCCATCTCTAAAATCATTTTCCAGTAAGCTGTATTAAATATGAGCCAATGTGTATCGCTTTCAGGATGAGCAATGAGAGATTTACAAGACATCTACAACTTCTTTTAGTATGGCACAGAAAAATAAATGAAATGTTGTTGATATAGAAAAATAAACATAAAGAAAAGTCAAAGCTGTTTTTCTTATCCTAAAATGAGCAAAGTCACATTACAGAATTTTGTTTCTGTATTTGTGTTCTTTGTCTTTCCCACGTTTTTTCTCGCCTCTGTCTTTACTGCATGTAGCAGCACATGGAGCCCACATGTTGTGAAGATCAGAGTGTGTGTGTGTGTGTGTGTGTGTGTGTGTGTGTGTGTGTGTGTGTGTGTGTGTGTGTGTGAACAGCAGTCAGTGTGTCTGCAGTGTAAGCATGTCTGCCCCTTTGTGTCAATTTTTAGGAGCTTAAAATCCAAAATTCTGTAAAATCAAAAATGTGTCTGAGTGTGTGTTAATAGTGTACATTGTGTGTGTACGTTTTATTGAACCCTTTTGCTGCTTACTACAGTACATGTCTGTACGCCAACTTGCCTGTGTGTGTGTGTGTTTTACTCTGCTGACAGTAAGTCTATCTGTCACCTCCAGTCTCTATCTCACACAGGCTGTCCTGCTTATAAATCCTCATACCTCTCACACACACACACACACACACACACACACACACACACACACACACACACCACTGTACATCCAGCTCAGACGTATTAAAGCTCATTTTATAATTCTTTAATCCATGTGTGTGTGAGATGTGAGAGACTTGTCACTTTAAAAAGAAAAGTGTGTGTGTGTGTGTGTGTGTGTGTGTGTGTGTGTGTGTGTGTGTGTGTGTGTGTGTGTGTGTGTGTGTGTGTGTGTGTGTGTGTGTGTGTGTGTGTGTGTGTGTGTGTGTGTGTGTGTGTGTATAAAGGAGTGTACGTGTGTGTGGAATAGGGGGCAGTCGGGCAGGTGCAGAGACAGCTGGTGTGGGCAACTCTAACCGAGGGGGAGGACGGGAGAGAGGGTGGGATTCCTAGAGAATGACATGAATATAGGGTAGCAATTGAGCAGCAAAAGAGGGGGAAACGAGTATTTGTGTGTGCGTGTGTCTTGTTGCCAGTGGTGGACGGCTTTGATAGCACACACTGAGCCTGTGTGCTTGAGTGAGACAGATGGAGAAACAGAGAAACAGAGGGAGACTATTAAAGCACTTCATCAGGAAAACAAGGGAATTGATTGGCCGGAGGGAGAAGGCGTGGCGAGGAAGAGGAAGAGAGACACAAAGACGAACTTACAGTGAACTCACTTTTCACTTTCATTTATTTAATGAGCTAGATATCTCTGCTCTAGAGGCAAGGGGGCTCTTCTTATTAGAGGTCAGTTTATCAGTATGAGCCGATAATTGCTTTGCTGGAATTAAAAGTGTGCATTGTCAATTATTGCAGCTTTTTCTGGTTAGATGTGAAATACAGGCCAATTTCAAATGGAGGAAGTTATTCTCTGACTTTGTGTTGATTTCAAAGGAACGCCCTTACGGGAATAACAGGAGTGTGTGTTCACTTTTGGCAGCAGCAGTGTTACAGTCAGCTGTTTACAGGCAACCCTTCAACAATGCACTGTAGATGAGTTAAGCAACTGTTCCACATTTTGGAAATATGCTTATTCGATATCTTGTCTCAAATCAAATCAAATCAAATCAAGTTTTATTTGTATAGCACATTTTTAAAACGATTTTTGGTCAAGCCAAAGTGCTGTACATATAATAATTACCTTACAGTAAGGACACTTTACAGCAAATATAACAGCACAGTCTAGGATAACATTGCAAGATTGAAACCCCTAAGGATCTGTATGCTAAATATGAAGCCTCATCCAGCAGCTAGTTAGCTTAGCTTAGCATAAAGACTGCAAACAAATGGAAACAACTAGCCTGGTTCTGTATGAAGATAACTAAATACCCCTACTAACACCTCTCCAGGGCTCATTGGGTTACAAAAAAAACAACATTGTTATTTATACAGAACACGTTTTTTTACAGGCTGTGTGCATCTAGGCAAATACGTTTTGAATTGAACAATTGTATTTCCTATTTTGGATCCAAGTGTCTTTGTCTCTCCTGTCTTTCGTGATAGAAGGACGGCTCCCTCTAGTGTTCAGTGATGAACATTCATCAGTCACTGCACCACATCACACACAGACAGAGCCTCTGCTGGGCTATTTGCAGACAACCACATAACATAAAAACAAGGAAAGAAATCTGCATCATCCTTTCTGTTCTTAATCCATCAAGAGAGACTGACTAGTGTGTGTGTGTGTGTGTGTGTGTGTGTGTGTGTGTGTGTGTGTGTGTGTGTGTGTGTGTGTGTGTGTGTGTGTGTGTGCTGCCAGAGAGCTGTCACCTAAAGAAACCTTTTAGATTCTGATCTGTGTATCAACAGTTCAATTCATTTTACTCGAATATTTCGTGACATGACATCTTAGCTGATTCATTCATGGTTTCAGGGCAGAATCAATAGTGTTTTTTCCAGGATCTGATTAATATAAACAATTATTTTTTGGGTAAATTGTTGAATGGGACTCGTAAAACAAGAAGATTTTTTCACAATTTCAAGCTCAGATTTGGTTATTTTTCTATACACAACGGTTGGTTACACATGATTCATTCAAGGGCAATCAGAATCTGGAAAATCTGACCAAAGAAATCTGCTTTTAAATGTTCTAGCTATGACAAATGGTTTAATTTGGGCGTTTTATGAGAAGAAATCATGCGTTTGTAATTCCTTGTTGGGTTGTGTGGTTCAGAGGTTAATGTACCTCCTTTTCTCTTGTGTTAGGAGGAGGCCATCCCAGAGCTGGAGATCGATGTGGACGAGCTGCTGGATATGCCCAGTGACGTAGAGCGGGGAGCCAGGGTCAAGGTAGGACACAAATATACACTTATGTCAACTCGTGCAAAGACGCAGAAAAATGCCAAAGGCGAGATGTATATCCTGACTGTCTTCTATTTATTTTCAGGACTTAGTGGTCGAGTGTTTTAAGCCTACTGAGGTGAGATTTGTTTTACCTTCCTTCCTCTCTTCACTCCACTGTACCCTTATATCTATGTACTGTTTGTTTCTGACTCATGTGTTTTGTCCCTCCTCTCTCCCCGTAGGACTTCGTCTCAGAGCTGCTGGACAAGATCCGAGGGATGCAGAAGCTCTCCACGCCTCAGAAGAAATGATGCGTCCCTCCTCCTCCTCACCCACACCCTCCCCTCCACCTCTCGTCTTCCTACCTTGCTCTCCATTTTTTTTTTTTTAAGTCTCCATCCATTGTGCATCTTCTTGTTTCCTCTTGCCTGGATCCAGCCCTATTAGTGGCTTGATTTCCATGTTGTGTGACCTTCCTGTGTTGTTAGTCGGACGTTCTTCTTAAAAAGCGAAGATTGGTCAAGTTAAGTTAGCAACAAGTGTTTCATTGGGCTTCATCCAGGCACGTTCCTTCCTTCCCTTTTCCACTCCTTGTCCTTCACCCTTTGTTTTGGCTTTTACTCCTCTTCCTCCTCCAGCTCTTCTTCCTCCCACCCTCCCTTTAAACCACCCTCCATCTGTCTGAGGAGGAAGAGAAAAAGAGGAAAGGAGTCATATAATTACTGAGAGGAGCGGCTGAGAGTGGGAAGACGAACAAGGGAAAGAGTCTCCGACGGCCAAAAAAAGAGTGGAAGGCGGAAACAGCCAATCAGCTTGAAGCAGGGCCTAATCATTGCTTATGTCTATAATGAGATTCCTTGTTTTGTAATGGGGTTACTCTTTTAGATGATTTGCCAACCGTGATTCTTGTGATGCTTTCAGTGCAGGGGGGATATTCACTTGACTTTTTTGGCGGGGTCAGTACAGTCTTTTCAGATCATTCCTCCCATAATCAGAGGCATGTGTTACACTGGTGCATTTAAAGACTGTCCTTTTTTAGTGTGTGGATCTGCACTATGTCATTTTATGGAAGAAAATCTGAACCCTTTGACCACGAGAAATAATGGGACGTAATTTGAGTCCAACAAAGAGAGAAATCCGATCCTGGAAATAGTGGTTGAACCTTAAAACAAAGTTGCTGTGGTGGTCTAACGGTTCGACTAATTATAGACTACAAATCTTCCTTTGAGGCTAGAGTAGAAGTAGGTTCTCTTTAGGGTGGGTGTGCTTGAATTACACATTTTTAAGGAAGAAAAGTTTATTTTCTTTCCTCAAAGCGTAGTGCAGTTGTAAGAGAGGCTCTTTAGAAGCACATACATGCATTTGTGCGTCCGTGTTGCTAAATGCTACATGTTGCTACATAATGTACAGCAACAAACATAATAGGAGTGTTTTCCGGCCTGTATATTCTGCTGTTCAGTACGACAAATTAGATTTTGTTTAAATAGGACTGGTTCCTGGTTTAGTTTTTCTTGATTTTGTCACACACACACTGACAGTCTGAAAGGGGGGTCCCAGAACAAAGCTGCCTTGTTTTCTTTTGTTTCATCCCCTCTCTGTGTCTCTTCCTCACTTTTATTCGTTTATCTTTCAGTCCACCACATTGTTTTGTGTTTGGCAGGCGTCCATTTGGAGCACACACACACACACACACACACACACACACACACACACACACACACACACACACACACACACACACACACACGTGGAAGCTGTGAAATTGTCTTTAAAGCTCCACGTTGGTGTCGAGACTTTGTATTGCCCTCTGCATGCCAGTAGATCCACCAATGGGAGGGATGGATGGAGGCCGCTGTTTTACATTGAAGCTGTCTAAATGCATCCACCCTTCCTTTTCTTCTCTCACTCACACACACACGCCACCCTCGGGGCGTAGAAAACGGAAACACACTAGCAAACACAGCTGCCTCTCACACAGATGTGCACACACACACTGAGAGAGAAAGGGAGAGGGAGACAAGTCGGGAGCTGTCACAGGACCTGTGTGAGTTCCCCCTCCGCAGCTGCCAATCATCTGCGAGGATAAGCCATCTGCTTCTCAATCTGAGCCAATCGGATCAGAGGCTGAAGCCCGTCGTCCAATCGGAGACGCATTAGCTGTGATGCCTGTGGCCAATTGCTAACACCTGCGGAGACAGCAGACCTCCACTGTCTGTCTTTCTCTCTCAGTGCCAACACACACACACACACACACACACACACACACTCACACACACACACACACACACACACACACACACACACACACACACACACACACACACACACACACACACAGGCCCATTTTCATCTTGCTGCTCTGTCCTTCCTGCCTGTCATCCCCCCTCCTCCTCCTCCCTCCCTCAATCCTTTTTCCTTTCCTTTAAAAAAAAAAAACAGATGTTGCCTTAGGTATTATTTATGTTACACAAACCAAATAAACGGGAGACATTCATTTTTTAAAAGGTAACTGCTAAACACGTGAGCAGAACTGCGACATGTGGAGAATCTCCTGTCGCTCCTTTTTTGGAAAACTAAATGAGATTTCTTTTTTTCTTTTTAGAAGTGAGTGTTTAATACTTAGGCCTTGATACAGTGATTTTGTTTAGATGAAACAATGTTCCTTGCATTTACCATTTGAATACTGGGCTGTTTTTATTGTGACCATGACACTTATTGATGCCATGCCTTGGATTAACATAGCTGAACACAAATCCACTCAGATACACCTTGGTGCGATTGCTTTTGCCTTCCTAGTGGGGTTTCCAAATCAAGCACGGTCTGCGTTTTTATTTCGGAGACATCGGATTGTACCAGGCACGCTCAATCAGTAGGTGAATTTGAGTGGATTTTCTTGTCTAAATCCAGGTTTGGATTATATCTTCTTAGACTGTTATTGAGGAGTCTGTTTTTTTACTGTTGGAGAAAATTGCAAAAAAAAAAATATATATACTGATTATCATCATTGAGGCTAAATACAAGAGCTAAACTGTGCAGATTGAAGGAGCGAAGGTGTTTTTTTTGGACAATGATTAGATCGAAACCACAAACAAATGTAGCAATATCAACAACAGGTCTTGTTTTTGCCCAATTTTGTTACACTTTTATGCAACTTTAATAAAAACATGTAAAATGGAAATACTGTTGTTTTGTTCATTTGTCATTCTTTGCTTCAGAAAACCTTAGCCTTACCTACAATTATACAACAGAATATTAGCTTGCACATAGTTCAACAAATAATTAATTTACTTTTTATATTCTTTATGTGCTTTATTAACAACTTCTATGAATAAATAAAGACTAAAAACCATTCTTTATAGGACTATTTTAATAGAAAACATTTTCCCCAGTAGGTTGCACAGATGCTTTAATAACATGAATGTTGTTTTTGTTCCATCCACAATTTGTTCAGGCAATAACAGGCCAAAATGTCTGCCATAAAAAATGCCTAGATGATAAGAATTCCGACATTTATCAATTGAATAGCTGTCTAGACATGTTGTATTACTTTAGTGTCACCTTGTGGTTAATTGAAGAAATGATTTACACCATGCTGGGAAGAAAAATAGGTCTAGGAATTGTTGGTCATGATAAAGAGTACAGTATATACCTGCTTTATATGAGAAAGGCCCGGAGATAAATGATATTATGATTTTGCACTGTATAAAAAAAGAAGAAAAAACTGAATTATATTTTTATTTTAATGTAAGAAGGATGCTTAACACGAGCTGCATCATATTGTTTATGACATTTACAGATTTGTTTTCCTTTGCGATGAATAAGTTATTCTTAAAATGAATCTACCAACACTAATTTGATTGAAACTTCATGAATTGAACCAAAACATGTTTTGTTAAAACATGATTTAATATTATAAATTAAAAGGGATACGTCCATTTTTGTAAAAAAACATGTATTATTGTAATAATTCACGCCTGTTATCGTTGTATTTATTATAATGCATGTGTAATCTCACTTCCCATTATTATTTTAAAATTGAAAAAAAGGAGATGCGCGGTATTTTCTATAAAGTCCATCCTATTGGCCAACTCTGATGGATTACAGCACCGAACTTGATTCTGATTGGCCTTATGAATCTGCTTGAGCTTTTTGATTGGACAAGCTACGTTTGGGGGTGGTCTCTCCTATTGGTCCCTACAGCATTACGGCTCGGCGCTGATTGGTTGGATGACGGGTTGTAGAGTCCGGCAAAGTGTCGAACTGGGGACTGAAGTGAAGAGGAAGTACTTTTTAAATTGTAAATATAGAAAATGATACTTTAACTTTGTGCAGCGGAGCAGAGGGAGAAGGTGAGTGAGGGGTCCGGAGAAGGGAAGACTTTCTGTTCCTAACAGCTCCGCCTGCCTGCTTGAACAGATAACGTTACTTGTTAATCCGTGTACAGTTGGAGGATGGAGGCAGAATGAGGCGATGCTTCATTGGGATTAATGTCATCTAAACGCTGTTCCTACGAATAGAGGGAATATGTGCCGATAAATGAACTTCAACAGTCGGACAGTGTGATGAACAGACAGTCTGTCCCTCGCTGTGGTTTCAATCGTTAGCTAGTGTTGCACTTGACTTCACTGTGCTTTATCTGCCACTAATTCGATATAAAAATGCAAAGAGGAGTCTCGGTTAATTTATTGTGGGTTGTAGGTAAATGGACAGGCAGTTTTAAATGGTTTAGGCTCATTTCTGGTCTTTATTTTTACTGTAAATACCTCCGTCGATTTAACGTCTCTTACTGTATGACATCACGGAAGCTGCCAGTGGTCAAGTTATGGAAATGGTACTTCCGGTAATGCTACAAAATAAAGGTCCTATTAATGTACAACGCAACCTGTTGAAGGACATAACCTCATGTTATTTCATTTGTAATATTTTTTTTACAAAGCGCTCATAGTGAACTGTAAGATAAGTTATCTGATTTTGCTTTTTAACAAACAAAACCGGGTCATATCCGGTCTTTCTCTGTTGTGTGTGTTGTTATCTGGCTTGACAGACACGGGAGCCATACGGTAGTGCGATGTCCCAGTGTTTTAAAAAAATATTTTTCATTTATCAGCTACAATTCAGTTGACAAGTTGGTCTTTCACCAAAATAATAATACGAGTCATCCCTTTATCTGCTTTCTGTGCTCTTTGTTGTGGTTTACAGTACACTGTTTACTAACCCTATTACTATAACCCAGCTGCAGTGTTGTTACTCATCAACTAATAAACTGGAGATTAATCGATAAGGAAAAAATCTATAATTCCCGCCATACAACAGTGTCAGTATGTGGAAGGCAGTTGTGATTTCTCTCATCATTATTCAACTAAAATGCAAACATATAAAAGTCCGAATGAGTTAGCCAGTGTATAAAACGACCATCAGTCCGCCAGAGAAGGCTGACTTTTAAACTTGTGTGTGCATGTTTCTCAGTCTGCCATGCCAGCCCAGCCCCCTGAGAGGGAGCCGGAGGAGGAGATGGAGGCGGAAGGAGAGTCACAACTCCCTGAGGCCAACGGAGAGGTGGAGCGCCCACGAGAGGACGGAAGAGGAGGTGGAGACGGAGAGGAGACCATGGAGGAGAGCGCCGAGGACAGGGACAGCGACTTGGAGGATAGTGAGGAAGAGGAAGAAGAGGAGGAAGAGGAGAGTTCAGGTAAGATCCAGGTGCTCTGCTAAATTGCTCCATGAGTAAATGCACTGTTTCTCACTTGATATGTCTTCCTCTGTTAAGAGATGGACGATGAAGACTGTGAGCGGAGGAGAGGAGAATGTCTAGATGAGATGATGGATCTGGAAAAGCAATTTCAGGAGCTAAAGGATAAGTAAGTTGTCCCTCTGGTGTGAAATAATCCGTCATATGAAGGATAGACAGAAGAAAAAAACGACTCCTATGTGATCGCAGGTTGTTTCGAGAGCGGCAGAATCAGATTAAGGTGAAGCTGGACGAGGTGCTGACAGGAAAGGCTGGAGAATACCGAGAACCTCTGGTAGCTCTGCAGGAGAGCATGCGGATACGAACGCAAGTGGCCGGTACGTCAAACACACAAAGAAAACTAAATTATGATGAGTGTTGATTTCTCTGACTCTCATGGTTTACACTGCAAGCCGCTTGGACCAAACTGGGATTATGCAAAAAATATGACATTGTTAGGGTGATTTAGAATCTAACATGCACCACACTATGTGCCAAACATATCTGAAACAAATGATGCACAATTTGCAATGTGTGTTTTCCAGCAGAAATATTTGTACGTCATGCATATATTGGATTTCTCAAGTTTTATAATCGATAAATAGTCCCTTTTAGTCACTGTTTAAAAAAAAAAAAAAACCTAGTATCCTCTCTGTCTTTAACTGCAGGAGTGTACAGAGAGCTGTGTTTGCAAGTGATCAAACACAAGTACGAGTGTGAACTACAAGGAGCAAATCAGCACCTGGAGGTAACACACACACACACACACAGATAATATACTACACACATACACTTTAGCCAATGTTATTGAACAAACTTGGTACGTATTTGTGTATGATTGTGTGCTACAGAGTGAGCGGTCGCTGCTGTTAGATGCCATGAAGTCTGAACTGCTGGAGAAGATCAGAAGACTGGAGGAGGACAGACAGAATACAGACCTCACCTCAGGTACAAATCAGTATATTTCACTGCCGTCTGAGGACTGTTTGCTGATAGACCTCCCCTATCTACATTGATATACCCACAATTACAACTAAATCTATTTCGGCTTCAATACATTTAGTAAATGACTTTAATTATGCCCATAAAAAGATCATATTATGTATCTTCATTTGCATTCCATCAAGAAGTCATTACTTTTAGAACTTTAGAAAGATGAAAAAATAAATCTGAATACATTATGCTAAGTCTGTGTACTAAATGATTGTTAATTCATTAATTGAAGTTTGTTTTCATGTATACAGCCCATTATCACACATTTGCCTCAAGGGGCCTATTTCGTCTGAATAAATCAATCTAACAGTGAGATGAGTTTAGTAATGGACGTTTTATTTGTCTCATTCCAGAGTGGAGTGATGAGACGAGGGGCAAGAAGTGTAAAAGAAAGAACCTGCTGGGCCGGTCGGAGCGGAAAAAGAAAGTGGCTCTGGTTTCAGGTAAAACTTCTTCTTTCATATTTTTATGACAGAGTCTTCTTGTAGTTTGTGAATTGTGATTTGATCCATCACCTCTCTGTCTCACAGGGCCTTTCATCGTCTACATGTTGAGGGAAATCGACATCCTTGAAGACTGGAATGCTATCAAGAAGGTACAAAAAGAGAAGCTGCTCTTCCATTTCTCCGGGTTTGCACTTAAATGCAATTTTAGTGTTGGCATTACACAAAATAACAATGATTTAAGACCTTAATGTCACAACACTGAGCCACACACTAGGGCTGCTCGATTATGGCAAAAATCATAATCTCGATTATTTGGGTCAATAATTGATATCACGATTATTAAAAACGATTATCCATTTACTTTGAAAACATTAATTTATTGGAGAAAAAAAATGTGAACAGTATGTTTTTTACAGTAGATTACCCTGAACTTTAAATATAATTCAACTGAAAAACCAATACAAAAAAAGATTAATTTGAAAAAATAAAATAAAATGTAATAATAATAATAAAAAATAATCGTTTTATTTCGATGACGTTGTTTTCGTATTAGTTACAAGCCATAATCGTAATTGCGATTAAAATACGATTAATTGAGCAGCCCTACCACACACAGCAGCTAAATGTATTGTTTCTGTGTGCTTTTCAGGCAAAGGCAGCACTGACACCACTAAAAATGAAATTAGAAAGTAAGTCTTCCTGACACTTCCTTGCAATTAAACATATTTAGCTTAACTGGTAAACAAATATGCAACAGGACAACAATATTCATACTGTTTAGATTTCTTTCCTGTAAGCCTTTCTAATTTCTCTCTTACAGAGCGGTGATGAAGGAGGATCGAATTGAAGACCCGGGCAAAGAAACCAAACTACACACACACACACACACACACACGCACACACACACACACACACACACACACACTCAGTGACTTCCACTAATTGTTACAGTTTTGTCTCATTAAGACCCAGAAGATTGTTGTGTTGTTTAATCCGTGTCTTTGAACCCACTGACCAACCACCGACTAATTGTTTTTATCTATTGCTATTTAAAATAAATTCTTAATGTTATGAAAACCATGTATTTATAGAACGATTTATAATGGTGATTAAAATTGTAATCTTTTGTGACACAAAGTTTTACGTGTTCATGTGATTGTTTCCTGCTCCAGGTTTTATGACTGCACGCAAACACTATATATACTCTTAAGAAAAGGTTTGACATTTTAGAATATAGCTTAATGCGGAGAATTAAGTGAGAAGGTGGGTGTACTTGTGTCTGTACGCTAAATAAGAAGCATTGAATGTCAACAGATACACTTGTTCACCCCATAACCCGATCTCCAATACAACGAAACACTCCATTTATAGCACTTGGCAGTCTTTTTGAACAGATGATTAACAATAATAATAAAAATACAACAGTCTTCCTTAGTGTAGCCTCATTATAATTAATCAGAATAGAGACACAAAGATTGAACAAATATGACCAATCATAAACAAAGAAGTATATATTTCCACCACGGTGGATGTAAAAACTATAAATCACATACCACATAAATCAAATAACAAGACACTTCTTATCGAATCAGCAGCAGAATAAAACAGCCAAGGAAGACAACACAGATGTATTACTTATATATACCTTATATTTTACAAAACACTAATGCTAGGCCAGTGGTTGTTGACAATAGTTTCGTGTGACCAATATTTTGTCAAGTACATTAACTTATGTTATTGTGTGATGCATTTCCATATATTTTTGGCACAATACCCACTATAGATGTGTTATTAATAATATAAACTCTTGACTTCACTTTAATATAAAAGGTTTTGGTTTGTTTTCAATAGATTGTAATGCCAACAAAGTCAAATAATATGATAAATGTGGGGGAAACTTCTGAAGCAATTGGAGTCAGGACTCAAAGAGAGACACGAGGAGAGCTGGAGCTTTGATGGCAAACACTGAAGGTTTATTTGGAGCTTCGGCCGGAGAATTCACAAGACATGTCACGGGCCACGAGTTGACCACACGGTTGAGATGCCACAATCAATTCTGAAGACCCCTCCTGTCGCTCCAGGTTTTAACTAGTTCAGAGTGTAATAATCAACATTCTTCAATAGATAGACTAAACAGCTGGTGAAACTGAATCACATTTGTTGTCGCTTATGGCTCGGGGTCATCTACACCCCGAGAAGGATGTGTTCCAGGTGTCCCATAACAATAACTATCTCTGACCGAGAGTTGCCCGGTCATAAACTGGCAACATCAACAATATGCTAGGGCAGCCCCTCCTTAAGGGAGATAACGGCTGCTCAAGGTTGGGCAGCTGCATCAGAGGGCGAAGGAGGACATGCAGGGCAAATTATTCCCCAACAATAAAAATAACATTAATTTATTCAGCAAACTCATATAGCCATTATTTTCTATGATAAAGTACCGAAATTAAAAACAATTTGTTGTAGCACTCACCTGTATGAAGTCCTCCTCTGTGCTCCAGAGTTATCTGCTCTGCTCCTTTATTCTCAGTACATTACACAACCAGTCCTCTGCACTTTTCAGATAAATAAAAAGGTTTAACGAGGTTCTGCAGATCCACCATGAATGCACCTGTTGGTGACGTACAGGTGTGTTTGATGTCGTTCACATAGCGTGCTACCCGGGCGGTGCATTATTAGGACCGTTTCTTACACTGTTTTGCTTTATACTCTTCTCTTACTAACTTGTTTTCAGCCACAGCTCTGAAAACTGTGATAACAGCGGGAGAGATACTTTCAATCAAAAGCCCGCCAGAAACACGCCTCCAATTACTGGCCGTGTCTCAATTCAGGGGCTGCACCCTTCGGAGTACGCAGCCTACGTGGTCCACGGAGGACCCAGCCCACGTAGACCGGGTAGGCTGGACCGAGCGGCCTACGAAATGAGACCGACTCTAGCCTACAGAGCACTGCCTGTTTACGTCACGTGATACACGCTGTTCGTTTGCGCTGCTCCAGCAGCCTGCTAGCAAATTAGCTTACAAGCTAACTCAGCTGAAAAGGATCCAGAAACATATATAAGCACAGGCGGAGCCCTCTACTGGACTCTATGGGTACTACCTTATCATGCAAGCATTCACTTACTGAGACTTCTATAGACGTAGCCGGCCCCGAGGCGGGCCTACCTGAATGCGCGCACATCTCACCGTATAAAAGGAGGCCTCGCCTCCTGACTGTCATCCTACACCTCTCATCAGTGAGCGGTATAGGACATACAGTGCCCCGAGTAGAGGGCTCCGCCTGTGTTAATATAACAAGGGTTACAATACGTAACCCCTCGTTATATCTCTCACAGGCTCCGCCCTCTACTGGACTCTATGGGTACAGTGGGCGAACCCCCGATGTATACACACGCTGTCGTCCAACAACACCTTTCCACCCACTGCCCCTGACCGGCTTTCTGGTTAGCAGCCGCTGCACCTCACTCTCCTCTACCTCGGTTGTAACCGTGGAGAAGTCTGGGCCGCGGCTGACAGAGCACACTCTGACGCGCTTACCTCGCGAAAAGTGTGCTCGGAAAACAGTGCTGAGGGCTCCCCCCCTCCGCCCATAGGCAGACGGAGAGAGTCCCCAGCCCTGTATGGGCTCACTGTGCACCACCTCTCCCGAGTTCTTAAGGAGCACGGGGAGAGCGCAAGTGCCCCATGTCCCCCACACTCAGACACTGACCCCGTGCAGAGTGTGCGTGGACTATAGTGTGGAGGGCTCTCCCCTCCTGCCCCCAGGCAGGCGAGGAGAGCCCTCCAGCCCCGTAAGGGCCCAGTGCGCACCACGTAAGCGCATTGTGCCCGGGGGGAGGGGGTCAGATGCCCACTGACCCACAGCACCCCCCTCCTCACCAGTCCTGTGTTACCCCAGCAAGCACAGACGAGGAGAAAGAGCCAGATATGTCCAAGAGATAAAACTTTATGAAGGTGCCTGGTGTTGACCAAGACGCCGTGCATATGTCCTCTACACTCACACCGTTGAATAGGGCTGTTGACACAGCCACAGCCCGTGTAGAGTGTGCACGGACCCCCGCGGGGCAGGCTCTCCCCGCCTGTCCGTAGGCATGTGCAATGCACTCGCAGAGCCAGCCTGCCAGGCGTTTCTTGGACAGAGCTTTCCCGGTCACCCCCGAAGCACACGAACAGCTCTTCGGTGCGTCTAAAGGCAGCCGTGAGCTCCACATAACATGCTAGCGCACACACCGGGCAGGGGAGGTGCAGTTTAGCTTCCCTGGCCCCACCATGGGGTGGAAGACTAAAGCCCCCTAGCTGAATAGCCCTCGACCTGAACGCACTCCTTAGGCTATTGGGCACAAAGGAGGGGTTCGGCCTGAGTGTCGCCCCGCTCTGGTCACCCCGGATCAACAAGCAACTCGGGTGCACCGACAGAGCGGGGAGGAGAGCTCCAGAGGTTCAAATGGTTCTGAGACCAGAGCCTCGAGCACCAGCGGCAGGTCCCACTGCGGGCGGAGGCGTGCACTACTGGGCGCAGCCTCCTGACCCCCTGTAAAAACCGCGACATCAGTGGCTGACTAAAGGCTGACCTGCCGTCAAATCCCTCATGGCAGACCCTTTTCTCTGTGCTGAGGGTGCACAACAGACACCGCCTGTTTTTGCACCAGAGCCTGAATCTCTGCTGAGAGGAAACCCATCTCCTCCTGGGATGATAGATTTACCTCTCGCATGCCTTTGAATGGAGGTGGGATGCTGCAAAACTGGAGTGAATAACCCCGTTTCAGCGTCCTGTCCATCCACTTTGTTAACACACAGCTGAGTTTCCATTCCCCATAACACTGTGTTAGGGGACAAGCCCTCAGCTGCAGGGCCCCAGCTATAAAGCTGTGGTACTCCCTGGTGACCCGTTCCGCCGCAAAACTGCAGGGAAGTTCTGCCCATGGAGGGTCGACACAGAAAGGGCCGTTTTTTTTACTGAGGTCCCTGAACGGACCGCCATAATGTCCCCTTTACCACTACGGTAAACTGCATTAATCGGAGTCTTTACGCGGTTTATCACTCTCATCTGCGCATGCCCACTAGCTACCTCCTTTACAGGAGCTACAGCTGGGGCAGCGAGTGGGGAATTTGTACGGTCAACATTATGTGTTAGTGTAGAATTGTGGAAACAAATGACACTCAGACTTGGATACAGATCAACCTCATTTTTATTTGACAACGTAGGGATCTGTGCATTATACAGGGAGGAGGCGGGATTCGCCCTCGCGTCCCGGGTGGAGAGATTTTCTCCCCTCGCCGAGACGCTTCCTCCCCCCGCCAGTCAGCTCCGTGACGACGGAGCACCCCACCCGGCCGATCTCTCCTGCTGCGGAGCCTGCCGAGGTCGGGTAGCCGTCCCCGTGGGCCGAAGAGGTGGAGGGCGCCGCGGGCACGGGAGCTCCGTGCCGGCGCCTCTCCCTTCGTCGACTGCGGAGGATACATCAGATGTATCCTTCAAATCTGGGAAAATAAGGCCGCATTCGTGGGCCGCATTCGGAGGAGTCTCGTCTTTTTTTTTTATTGGGACAGCCTTCTTTCGGCGGAAGTGACGTATGCGGTCTGCAAATGCAGCCTCCGAAGGGTGCAGCCCATGGATGTATAATAAGAACTGGATACAGCGTGGGAGGCGGGGTCTCGTTCTTTCCTATGAGAGCTGCTCATTGGCGCATGAAGTCAAAATGGCCCAACTTTTGAGAGAGCGAAACGTCACAGATTACCCGTCATGCCTGGCTGCCAGAGCAGAAGAACCTGTATGTGCGCTCACAGAGCATGCACCCCTTAAGCCCCGCCCCCCGAGCTCCCACTCTCGGCTCACTAGAATGAATGGAGAGAGAAAATAAATCTAGATTCGGCTTTTAGTGCATTTTACAACTTTAAGGACTGAATTATTCTAATAAGGGCTATAAAATAGTTAATACTGGGTAGTTTATTTAATTAAAAAAAAATTATCCACCGATTTACAGACGTCTCTTTCCCCATGTTAGTCAATGGGAAAAAGTTGTTTTGGACCGGGTGACGTAACGGACTGATACGGAAGTTGCAGTACCGCCGTTTGGACACAACGAATGTTGGGCACAGAGTCCGGCGCACTTCCTGGGGGCTTGGTGCAGCCCCTGAATTGAGACACGGCCACCGTTGCTCCATACCGGATGTGTAACGAGATAAATGTTAGCTAGCAACTTTAGCAACCGTTATCTGCTGCCCCTAGTGGCCAAACATGTTATTGGTTTAAACATGCACACTGACTAGCTAGGTCAAAACTAGATATACAAAGCACTACTTTGCCTTTTTTACTGACAAGAAAATGTGGATAGATGGGGAATAAGAATTACAAATGTATGGAACTTAAAATGAAATACAAATAAACCACATTAACTTGAGAATGTAAACCATAGGCCTACAAGGTGAAAAAAAACGCTGACTAGTTCTTCGTTTTTTGCTCTGAGCGGAACATTTGAAGTACCTCCCACAATTATCACAGTGGTATGGTTTCTCTCTTGTGTGCATTATCTTATGATGACACATCCTTTCTTGGCAAAGCTCTTCCAGCAGAGCTCAGAGTGATAGCGTCTTTGGCACACTCATAACATCTGTATAGTTTCTCTGCCTTAAGAAAACAGCGGGACTTCCCCTCTGCAAAATGAACCTCAGCTCGGTTTTCCCCTGGTGTTACTCCAGGGACCTGACATCTGTTGGTGTACCAAGTGCTGAGACATACTCACACTGGTTGTATTGGTAGGGTTTCTCTCCTGTAATAAATATCTGGTATGATATCAGCTGTGACAGCTGGTTGAAGGTCATCCCACAGTAGCTGCAGTTATAGGGTTTCTCCACCTTGTGGATGCTGTTTCGTCCTCAAATAGTGTACTCCAATAAACATTGGACCACCTACCACATATGCACTGTTAAATAGTTGAGTTAAAGTGAGAAAGTGAGGAAATGAAGACCAAATAAGACATGAAGACCTGCCAGAGAATAGCAAGAGACATACGTGTATTTAGACTGTGTTTATTTGACATGAACATTTGGTAGAAATGCTGTTGTGTATTTTCACAAGTGCATCTGTTTCACATCAAGCCTAAAGCTGTCAGCATTGATAAAGAGCTTTCTTTTCTTTTTTCCCCAGCAAACCACACACAGTTTAGTTTTTTTATTAGGCTCTGGTTCTACTTTCTTCTTCAGATTCAGAATTCAGTAGCTTTTTCTGTAAAATCTTAAACAATATTCTGTCTGAAACTACATTCTGGGATCTGTTGAAGTTGACACTAACTTTCAAAAATGTATTCCAAACCCATTCCTCTCATCTCCTCCTCAGCCCACTTCCCTCCTGAGTGCAGATCATGCAGAACAGTTCATGACTCCTCTATGCTCCCCCGTGTCTCTTCACAGGTGCCTGCTGAGTTTCCGCGTCTGCCTCTCCCTGGCTTCGATGGCGTGTTTGGTGTCCATCAGCTCTTCCAGCTGCCGGCGGATGTGGACCATGTCGAGCTGCGTGGCCTCGCACTGCTCCCTCAGCGACGCCGACTCCACCCTCAGCTGCGTGGCGGCCATGGAGAGCTGCTCGCTGCGTTCACTGCACTGCAGCTGCATCCTCTTAGCATCGCTCAGCAGGGACTCCACGCTCAGCGCCACAGAGTCACACTGATTATCAGACATGTTCTGCACAGACAGAGGGAGGGAGGTCAGAGGTCAAAACTGTGATGTTGGCTTAGTGACTTTTAAGCAGTCAGATGTTTGAAAAACGCTGAATTAAATTATGTTTTTTCCATTTTAAAGGCTCTTTATTATCGAACTTTGAGATTGAAAGACTCTTAAATTTCTGTACTGTCTAGTTTGGCGGTAAACTATCCTGCCAAAAAGAGCAGATAAAGTCAATCAAAAGTCAAAAGTCCTGTACAGATCAACAGGTTGTATTCAGAACATTTGATTGGGAGAACGTGAAGTGGCTTTAAGAGGCTTATCAAGGCTCAACTTAGTCTTCAATGGCTACTGCTCGTCTATGACGCTCTTTTATTCCTATCATACCATCAGACTCTAACCTCTTTTCTCTATATCTTTAGATATGTTTGAATACACACAGGTTATTTTTGTAATAGCCAAAAAGGTCTTACAGTACCTTGTACTCCAAAGTCAACTTTATCACAAGCTTGGTGGGCTTCTGAGAGTCGAGGTAGTCCTCAGCGTTCTCCAGAGTTCTCTCTCTTCTTGAATGTCCTTTACAGATTCCCTGTATAAATATATGATAGAAAAACGTTATTCCAGGTAGGGATTCTGCATTAGGTGTATGGTAAAGGGAGCTGTTGGAAATTCATTTACCAGTGCCGGTAAGTCTTCCCTATATTCTTATTTATTCCACTCCGTCACCATCCGTCTCCTTCTTTCACGTCCAGTCTCTCCTCTCTCTTGTACCTCAGAGCTCAGACGAGGTCAGGTAATCCCCACAGATTAGACAGTTAGGGACAGCGTAGGAGTTATGTTGTCATAGCAGGAGTAATCTGTCTATTTTGGTCTGTCAGGCAATGGCGTTTAACTCCTGCAGTCATACCTTGTTCAATATCAAAATCAGAAATTCATTATTTTCTTGTGTTTTTTTCAATGTTTTTATTCAAATATGTTTAATAAATAGTATTTATTTGATAGTATGGTAAAAAATAATTTAATTTAAACTTTTGCTCTCAATTGACTCCAGACTGGAGGTAGAGCAAATTGGAATCCAATTGGAGTTACTGTCTAATTAACCAATTTAAGGATTTCATTAGTCACCCACTATCAATTCTGATGGACATATATGTATATGTATATATACTATTGTATGGAAGGATGATTTGGGAAAGGTGTTTTTCATAGAACTTGTCACACAGGTAACCTATCTCTTGTGAAGACCGAAAAACTACTATGGCCAGCACGGGTATCGAACCTGCGACCTTGGCTTTATTAGCACCACGCTCTAACCAACTGAACTAACCGGCCACGATCTCCATGACGTAATTAGGTGATGGACTGGCTACAAATTACAACACGTTATAGCTTTAATTTATGAGATTTCATGCTAAGAATGAGACACAAGCTTCGGTGAAAGCTGGCAGTTTGAAATTGCTGTCATGTCTAAGAATAAAAAACATTATTTTTGTTTTATTTGTAAGTGAAAAAAGTTGTAAAGGACCACCATTCATTGCAATGCAGGAAAACACCTTCACATACATTATTACATGCCTTAATAGCCACCTTAATAAAATCACGACTCATCAGAATATATACACCTTTTTCAAATATTAACTAAAAATACCTCACATTAAATGACTATACTTCATTTAACACATACAAGATATTAGTAATGTATCTCTGCTACAGCTGAGTACTTATTATCAGCCAGCAGAGGGCGACACAGGTCAACATTTATATCTCCATCCCTTAAAGAAAGAAGAAAACCAGTTGAGTTATTGTATTTCTAAGTCTTTGGTTTATTGGTTAAAAATGTAGCATGCCATGTGTCAATCAGTACAAAACAGCCTTTTTAGGTGCAATATCTCAAACACAGGACAGACGTTTGATGACCACCTGTGAGTGACCCTACACTGGATATTAGAGCAGATATGTAACACCATGTCAAACACTTTGAAAGGATTTGTAACGTAATTGCGTGCCCATTTTCTCAAACTGTAGCAAGTGTTTCTTTAAGCCGTTCACAGTGAGACCAAACTATCCCAGATCTCATGACAAACATTTTAAGACAAAATGAAGACATTTGGCCTCAATGCAAAATTCAATCATTCATAATAAATAAAGAGAAAACACAACCTACCGAATAAAAAAGTGTGTGCACATGACAGGAAGTCACTATAAAAAAGGGTTAAGCAAGTGTTGTTAAAGGCACACCGAGTAGGAACACTAGTCCTCTGCCTGGATTTTAATGAGATCAACTTTATTGATCCCAAATTGGGAAATTGTTTTAGATTTGGGAATTGTTTCGCTGTGTGGGAACGTTTCTAGGCGTTGAACTCGAAAACTCTTCATCCAAGGTAACACTACGGAAATGTTGGACAGTGCCGAGTCAAGAAGGCTTGTTCCAAAAATTAGAGCTTTTAAGGCTATACAAAAGAAATTGGCTTTGTAGTTAAAAAATGTATAAAACTAGTTAAAATATGTCTTACAAATCTGCCACATCAAAAATGATAAAAAATCAGAACACTGATTAAATGAGAGTTCTTGTTATGTAAACAAAATACAACAAACACACATTTCTGAGTGATCCAGTGAAAGACTACTGTATTGTATTAGCGTTAGTGTTTACATTTGGGAAACGGGTAAACATAAATATCTTTGGACAATGTGGTCAGTCTGCCCATCCTCAATTCTATTGCACACACATTTAAATACACCCTAAAGCGAAATATACAAAATACTGTGTTCTATGTTGTCTCACAAATATATTCAGTGATATAACTGAATACAAAGTACATATATTTACCCCCTCCCACATTATCATGCTGTAATAGTACGTGTTCTGTATGTCATCATTGTGTGATATCGTCTCACTGTGGACTTGCAGGATTGTTAAAGAAAGGCTCCGTCTCGGCAGCTGTGACCCCCGCGTCTCCAAACAGCCCCCCCGCCGCCGCCCCCCCGTACCCTGCGAACCCCGCTGCGATGATCTTGGACACGGAGCTCTGACGCCTCTGCAGGACCACCAGGACCCCGATGGTGATCCAGAAGAAGAAGTTCACCCACACCGCCGCCTGAGGGGGGGGGGGGGGGGGAAGCTTTATTGTGGCAGACACGCACTGATTTCTAACATTAAGACAATTATTCTTTTGTTTAACATGTGTTCTGAAATATGATATGCAATTAGGCTTTATCTTATGCTAACTTATGGTGAGTTTAGGAGGAATCTAGACACAAAAAGACTAAGTTGGTCAAATAAACACCTATATTTGTACTTCGGTGGTTTTCTTTTCATTGATAAGAAAGAGGACAAGTTGTGCATACTTATAGTGTCTTGCCAGAATGAACAGTAATGACATTATTTTGATCTACATTTCTGTAGCATCTATGTACAATTCATTCATACATCTTGTAAATAAATCCTCTTGTCCCTGTACTACTAAGACAAGAGTTTGACCTTATTTGAATGAAAACTAACATTTTAATGATGCTAATATTTTTGCTATACGGTTTATGAACACATAGAAAGTTTGAGGTTCCCAAATTGAGCTAAATGTTTTAGTCATTATGCGAGATTAATGATTACAAATGCTTTTATAAGTTTGTATGTTGACTGAGTTCTGTTGTTCCCCTTTGTGAATGTGTCCTATAAATGACATATCTGAAAGTAGTCCACTGACCTCGGCTTTGTGCAGACTGTTGTAGAACCTTTCCCCTTTAAGCGGACTGACCCAATTTCTATCCTGGGCCTCTTCACATCTTGGGAAACAGAAGCAGATTGCATGTTAGAAAGTTACACATCATTAACCCATCATTTCAGTCATATCAGTGTTAACAGTTACAGATACATCTTCACTGGCAGACTTCCGTTAAAATCCTCATTAAATACTTGAATTCAAGAGTTCTAAAGTAATGTATCATCTGCTATTCATGTCAAGGTAAAGGGAAGTGTAGCTTCTATTGACAGAACAACTGAAAGTGTTATTAATGGTGACAAAGGAGCATTAAAACATGAAGTGAAGCTCACAGGGTTTCAGGTTTCATTTCTGACTTGAATGTGAGAGGTTTGGTGTAGACATGTCCGTGCATGTCGCTGAATTCTCTCTCTGTGTGTGTGTGTGTGTGTGTGTGTGTGTGTGTGTGTGTGTGTGTGTGTGTGTGTGTGTGTGTCACCTGGTGATGTTGGGCACGTTCTGGAGGACAGAGTTGCAGAGCGAGTCGCGTCCGATCTTCAGCATGCAGCCCGTGATGAGCAGGAAGAAGAGGAAGACTCCGCTCACAGCTAGCGTCAGGTTCATCCACAGGCGATCCCTGCGAGATTAATTATTTTCGAAGAGAAGGAAAAGAGAGGAAAACAATGTTATTTCATCCTCTGAACAAATGAGGAGATGACGTCAAACTACAGCATGTGTGTGACTATTTGAAAATAGCATGACCCGCTGTCCCTTTTGATTTGGTAATATGTTATGTTTTCCCTTCCTCTCAAGTTCTGCAGCATGGATTGTAAGACCTGCTTTGGTGCATTAGGTCTGTAAACGTTCAGAAAATTCAAATTACGCGATCTTCCTAATCCGCCAAAATAAATTCAATAAGTCTTGGTTGAGTGCTGCTTCAGTCAATCATACCAACAAGAACGACACTGGAGTAAAGATTGAAAATGTATATGTTTTAACAAGCAATAATACTAAAAGTCCAGATCTTTAGAGTTGATCGTTTGTTCAGTTTTAGTTATGCTTGAATTATAACGGTTCAAAATCCCTTTGTGTTGCTGCTCTTGTAATGTAATAAAAAACACTGTATTGGTATCCGCTTTAACACATCATATTGATTATGGATGCCTCTATCGGTGTAGAAATTGACTGAAGCCTCATTTTGAATCACTATTAGCTTAGTTATTCCTGTGTGTGATCAATAAAGTGGATTATTTGTCTTCCTTTCAATCCAAAAGCCAAGTAATCCTAGTTGAATAACTGAATTCGATCTTTTCTTCTCATTTTGCTGTAACTCCATCCTCTACAATGTTGTTGTTTGTTTTGAATCTGTAAAGCCCAGTGAGACAAACGTGTTTTGTGATATTGGGCTATACAAATAAAGTTTGATTTGATGTTTAAGCCTGTTTGAAAAAGAAGACAATAAAATGAACACACAATCACACACACACCTCCTGATTTCCCCGTCGCTGCACAGAGAGTAGACCCAGTACAGAGACAGAGAGAAGCACGTCACCGCCACCAGGACTGATATGGCCGACACGAAGTAGCACAGAGAGGGGGGGCTGGAGGACTGCACCCCGATCAGGCTCGCTGTGGCGTTGTAGTTCACAAGTCCATACAGCATGCACCGACCTCCAAAATTACCCTGAGACAAGAGAAAGAATGACATTTTAGTTATTTGTTACTTAGTTTTATTCAATACTCTCAGTTTCGTCTCACATATCCACAGTAAACACATGTTCACTGCAGCATCTGACTCCCATAAAGGAGTAGAGAGAATAATTGGGCACGAGGACCATCTGGTCACATGATGAGAACGGACACATGACTCTCTGATTACTCGCGAGCACACATATTTCACAGCTCACACATATCCAAATCAGTGAAGACCAGAACGTTGTGTTTAAGGGGTTTTAACCTTCAAAATAAATGTTAGTTTTTCAAGAGCCTGAAGCATGTAGCGTAAAATAAGTGCAGCTAATTGAATGTGCTTCTGTAGTTTTCCCCCTATACTGTGTATTGTGAAGTTCAAACCCAATTATAAAGGTTAACAGTGGTGGAAAGTAACTAAGTACATTTACTCAAGTACTGTACTTGAACTTTACCTGAGTACTTTCATCTTATACTACTTTATAGTATTCTAGTCTACTACATTTTGGAAGCATTTTTTTCTACATTTATTGTAAAGATTTTTGTATTAGATACTTTATAAAGTCAGATTTTGACACACAATACTAAGGAAAAACTTACAAAATAAGATTATTTGGAATAGATTAAACCATCCAACATTATATTTAAGTAGCAATTTCGCTCAAATGTGTTCTGGTCCAAAATATTTCAGAGTTCCAGCTTTTTAAATGTGAAGATTTATTTGTAAAATATTACAATTTCCAATTTTTTAGTTTTTGCAATGAGTACATTTTCCTAATCATACTTAAATACTTCGACTTAAACACCATTCTCGATGCAGTACTTTTACTTGAAATTGAGTATGTGTACAGTCAGTGTGGTATTACTTTAGTACGTTTACTCAAGTAAAGAATCTGAATCCACCACTGAAGGTTAATACAAAGAGTACGAGACCTCCAACACCTACATGGGCGTCTCTTTTTTAATGTGTACGTATGAGTTACAAAGACTAATATGTTTCTACAGTTAACCAGACAACGAATGAATGCAAAACGAATGAAAAAGTTAGAATAAATTGCAAATAAGTGCCATAAATCCAGCCTGTGAAGTGATATTTCGGGATTTTCTTTGGTGAGCATGAACTTCTCAGGAACACACGCAGTGAAAAAGTGAGTGTACCCGGAAGAGTATGGAGATAGAGTAAATGTTGGATTAGGATAGTTGTATCATTTCTGCGTAAAATCACCTGGACTATGGTGATGGAGGCGGCGGTGACAATCCCACAGATGAAGCAGCTGGAGTAGAGAGCCAGCTCCAGCAACAGCAGCCCCGGTAACACCATCTTCCCCTGGCCAGCTCCTGTCTGACAGCACGGGGCGTGAAGGCACACACGGTGAGATACAGGACACTTCCGGTATTGTTTTTCAAAATAAAATGTTAAGAAGAATAGCACAGCTCAGAGCCCTATTTATACGGGCTCCGGTAGTTAACTTGCAACTAGCTTGTTCGTTGAAAATAATGAGAATTTATCGAAGAATGCGTTGACAGAACAGTGCAATAGTACATGCATTTAAGGAAAAACAATTACATTAAATTACAACGGAAAAACATGTATGTAAATACAAAATAAAACATATATTAATTATAATATTAATACGAATAGGATAACTCAAGGCAGTATAGAAATATGTATTGCTGTCTTGATATTCCCCTTTAGTCTTCCTTTTCTTTCTAAACCTTTACAACTTTACTTAAATATTTGTTCATATACAAGGTTTACAAGTTTCCAAAAAAAAGGAAATACAAAACTCCATGCAGATCTTACTGAGCTAAATCTTGTCAAATGTTGCAAAAAGAAAAAAATTAATGATGTTAATAGAGCTATATGACATTATTTGATGCCCAAAACTCACCTGTCTCTTCTCTATGCAATTCAACAAATGCCACGCTTTAAATTTGAAGGTGCGAGGGTTTGATTTCCAGCGTTGTTTCTGGGATTTATGTCTCAGACGTCCTCACTCTTGGTCCAACAGCAGCCTGCAGCAACAACCTTGCCCATGAGAACGACTCCTGGGTTTAGCTTCAATAAGCTTCCCTTCAGCGCCACCAGATAAAGAAATGCGTGGAAATCGTGTATTTGTCACACTGATGGGCAGAGGAACTTCAACACTAATGTCATACAGAGCAATTATCTACGGATAACCCAGAAAGATCCACTGAAAGCTGTGGGAAGGGATGCTGAACCTGCTTTTCATTCATGCAAATGCAAACATTTACACACATATTAAGTAATATTATAATACATTCATGTCTGATAATAAAGTCGTTTATGTGTTACTACACTATCAGGTGGCAAGACTTTTAGTCAAATGTTGAGCTACTAGCAGGCATGTCATTGTGTGTGTGTGTGTGCGTGTGTGTGTGTGTGTGTGTGTGTGTGTGTGTGTGTGTGTGTGTGTGGGTGATGCCTAATCAGACCTTGTGACTTATGTCATATGACCATGCTATTCTGATATATGTAACACCATTTTCAAGACCGTTAAGCAGCCAGTAAATAATTACCTGGCACCGACACATGTCAAAAGTATAACCCATTGATTATGTATCACACATTTTTCAAATAAATATGTATATGCTTAGATTGCACCAATGAAACAGCACTACACTGTGTTTTCCTGTAATTTTACTTTAGAGTCTTGTCATACGATGAACAAAGTTCAGTCAGACAACTCACGTGTTTCTTTAACATGTTTCTTAGAAGCAGCATATAGTTGAGTTTGGCATCTAGGCTCGGGCCTCATCACTCCACAGATATACATAGCACGATGAGTGATGATTAAATAACTAACCTACAGCCTACAGGTGGAAGCTGGGGTGGAAGCTGGGGTGGTGGTGGGGCAGGCAAGCAGCAGCGACGTAGAGTAGCTGCAGCAATAGCAGCAGCAAGCAATGCATAGAGAGATATCTGGCAGGTTAAATAGAGCGGCATATTAAGAAGACTCTGTTTGGTTGGTTGTAGAGTGGCAAGGGGCGTTGTGTATGAATGCAGCATAAGTGCTCGAGTTGACTGCCTGAACTAGCTCGCAGGCTTCGCCCCATTTTCTGCAAGTTGAATACAATTACTGCACTGATGGAGTTCCCCTATTCAGGGCTGATAGGCTGTACACAGTCTTCAGTTAGGATTAAAGTTAATATTGTGTGCCAGTTCTGCCACAAAAGGCTCTTTTACATGTTTTCTGATGTGAAGCGTTCTTTGAAAACTGAATAGCTTTCTTGTTGCGGTGCAAAAAAGCAAATTTTAATGTAATTTAAAGTAACAGCCTTAAAATTGAATTGGTTTCAAAAAGCCATTGCGGAAATAGATACCAGCTAATAAAAAGCACATTTCTTTGAACAGCTGAAATGTGACCTGTATGATTTTTAAAGTGGAAAAAAAGGGAAACAATTGTTTCATAGGGAACATTTGCATTTATGTGTGTCTATTGTGAACAAAGATATGTTTACATTTAGGGTAGACAGGAAAAGCAAAATTGGGCATTTTTATTTTCATCTCTTGAAGCTGATGTATGGATTATCAAAGATAATTGGTGATTAATTTAAAAGCTGATGATTAAATGATAAATCTTTTTTTAAAGACTTTTCATCCAGCTTGTGTGTCAGAAAACAGCAGCTGTTTTCTACAAGATTTCAGTGGTTTGGATGCGTTTCCAGCATACCAGAGAAAGTGTGTGTGCGTGTGTGTGTGCGTGTGTGTGTGTGTGTGTGTGCGTGTGTGTGTGTGTGTGTGTGTGTGTGTGTGTGTGTGTGTGTGTGTGTGTGTGTGTGTGCGCATGTTTGTGCGCGTGTGTGTGTGTGTGTGTGTGTGTGTGTGTGTGTGTGTGTGTGTGTGTGTGTGTGTGTGTGGGTTGAGCCTCTTACAAAGCTAACATCCAATGAGAATGCGTGTGTTTTAGTGTGTTGTTAGATTAAAGGCTTAAAGTGTGATGGTATTAGTGTTGGCTAGCAGGACTGTGTGTGTGTGTGTACGTGTGTAAGTGTGTGTGTGTGTGTAATGTGGATCCAGTCATCACAACACTATAGCCTGGTATCACTTTAATTCACTGATAAGTTCAAACACCAAAAATCACGTCAATTCAAGTCTGAATGAGGCACAGATCTAAACAATAGAATATGTACAATATAAAAGAGAGACCAATAAAACCAATGACGGAAACAGAAGAGATCACAATACAAAATGTGATGTAGGAAACATGCACTGAAACACGTCACAAATAGCAGTCAGTCAACACGTTTCCTCTCGATAAAAGAGTCATGATATACAGTAAATAGTCAAAGTTTCTGTAATACCTTTGGGAAACATTATGTCCATATATAATAACTGTGCAATAAGAATCACATAAGGAAATAAAAAGTGAATATTTAAACATTAAGATAACATCAAGTTAACAACAAAACATTAATTTAAATATTTTAAATTCAATATATTGGCCTTCTTTTTGCAGAATTTTAATTACATTTAGATTACATTGTGCCATCATGTAGAAAAGCTATATAATTATTCCATACTGAACAAAGAGATGGATATACAAGCACAACTGACTGAAACCACTGCCCTGATAGGTGGCTAAAAGTTGAAAATCTTACAATTCCCCAAACATTTGTAATATATTATGTAACATTAATTAAGATTGGTCCCCATCTTTTCCTTTACATTTGAATAAATGCAAATATAAAAGCCTTGTGTTGTTGAAAAAAAGGGGAAAGCATTCTCACAGACATGGAAATATATCTGTAACTAAAATGTTAAAGCTGCAGGACTCACTAATTAAATACAAGTGTAATTCTGATACTCCAGAGAAGCCCACACACAAGGCAACAATAACTGTTTCAATCAAAAAAATCACATTTAATGTTCTGTCTACACCCCTGAGGGAGAGCAGCATCGAAATTATTTGGGAGTGAGAAACTGCTAATCACTACAACACATTACTAACTTTTTTTTAATCAGGAAAATGTTTAATAGGAATGTAGATTTTTGAGACTCCTCTCTTTGAAATAGAAAGTAATGATGAGGAGAATGGGGCCCCTAATCTGAGAGAAAATGTGCTTAGGTTGTGGTCTCTTTGTCTTGCAACAAGTACTTGTGCAGCTTGGTAAACATTGGTCAGCCGTACATTTGATTACTGAGGGATGCATTGAATGGTCTTGTAAAACGCAATCATCTGCAAGAGACTGGGAAGGAATGCATACTATATATTCAAGAGAATTAATGATGTATCACATGGTAACACAACAAGTAAACATATCTCCATGATTCCCTTGTGATTAAATCAGTGTATTCCAGTTCTGTCGCCGCAGAAACTCTTATTTTCTTGACAGTTCTTTCAAACCCGTTTAGCAGCACTGGGAATTCACGAGTCAGCTGACTGGTGAGGAATGTTTGTAAATGGTTCTGTCCCGTTGTAATTCAATGGTACGGTCACGTTCCTCCGTAAGTGCGGTCACAAGACTCTTATCACAGCACTGAGTGTCAGTGTTCACCCAGTGTGTGTCCGTGTTTTTGAGCATGTATGTCTCTGTACATGCACATGAAATACTCTTATGTTTTTTCCAAATGAATGAAATTGTAGAATTGATTACAAGTTCTCACAGTATGGGATTGAGAATGCTTTAATAAAATTCCCCTCTTGTAGTGAGTTTGTGTTTTATGCATGCGTTTGTATACATGTACCAGATGACAGTGGTTTGATCCTCAGCCGATGGGACAGCCAGGCAGTCTGAAGGCGTCTGGTACGGGACTGTCCATCTTACAGATGATTTTATAAATGCCTTTCTTCCAGCAGGGGTCGCTGTCTCTGCCGGTCCAGATGGCTGAGTAAAACTCCCTCAGTGCCACCTCGGATATCTCGATAAACCTCTCTGGGACCTGCACACAGAAATGTGAATGTCAAAAGACAAAATACTTCAAGGTCCACTGATTTAGGACTTTAGAAATCTCAACAGAAATGAGAAACAATTCACATAAAAAAAAAACAGAGAGTTAAATGTTGGAAATGTTGCCCCTGTCAGCTCTGGTATTATACAGACAGCAGTTAAAACCATAAATGTAATCAATAATTGCAATACTAAACATGATCATATTTTTATTCATACAGTATTCTAGCATTTTTTATTTTGCATTTGTCCCATTTTTAATTAGACCCTAATAGAAAGCAGATAATACATATACATATCCAGTAAGAGCAGACATGATACACCCCTATATATTTTGTTATCAGTGCATGGAGTTTGGTGACCTTACATAACAGGATTTGCAAAATGTCATATTGTAGCAACAATGTGCAGAATAACACTAATGAAAAGCTTAATACCTAGGCCCTGGAACTGTTAATGGAGCGTGGGCATCATTAGGTTTATTAATTACACCTGTGCTCATCCTGCTGTATGAGAGACATGTCTGCAGCAAAGCTCCCTGTTTTAACCTGAGCCTAATCAGCAGTTAACTCAAAACACCTGTGTAGCTGCACTTTCTATTACATTTTTGGGCCTCATTAAACCTATTGGAGTTTCCCTGATCCCAGATCTGCCTTGTACATTTGTTTTCTTCTTTACAGCATTGCTCATTTAAAGTGATAGGCCACTAAGCACATAGCCATTGTCCTTAGATCCTCTACACAACTAGTTACAAGAATAACATTTATTCATCAAGGTGATATTGTACAGTAAGTAGTTGCAAATTAGTCAGCATATGACATAATGCCAAACATGGCCGGTTAGCTCATTGGTTAGAGCGTGGTGCTAATAACGCCAAGGTCGCGGGTTCGTATACCCATACTGACCAAAGTACTTTTGAGAAAGATATTTCATGTCGTTGCCATTGGGCGACATCTCAGTTTACACTAGAAATGCCAAGGAATTGAAATGAAATTGGAGTATAAAAAGGTTGTGCATGTATGTTGGAAATATATCCTCACAATTCAAATGAATACAAACAATGATATCAACTAATGAACAACTTCCCATTAAATATAAACAATTATGAAAGTATACAATAGCTCTGGACAGACCAAGGCTATGTCATTATAGACATTGTAGCAGATACAGTTTTATAAATACATCCTGTTTGTATATATGTCTCTACATAAACATACAGTACATGTTACCTTGTGGTTTTCTTGTATTTACAAAGGGATGCTCAAACATACTGCCATTAAAGAAACCTAGAAGCGTATCAGACTGAATCGATAACATTAAATAACAGCATCACTTACAGCTACACCGATTATAAAGCACCCACCCAAACACACACTCTGCTTACCTGGTAGACATTGCTTTTGTTGTAGTGCATGTTCAGTATGCGGTAAAGCTCCGTATCACGGCCCACTCGCAGCTGACCCTCTCTGCTCACACGAGGCGCACCATCCCTAATTACACACACAGACAAACACACTCATTTACATCACCATGAAATCCATCTGGACACTTTTTTGTAGTTTTTATACATTTATTTTTACCAAAAACCCTCTCCTGAATCCTTTCTATGGTTCCATTAAGTACAATAACAGTCCTGTACAATGCATTCACTGTGGCAAATGTTGACCACTTGAACAAATAAATGGACATCACAGACACAATTATATTGTAAAACACTGTTGCATAAAACAGGAAAACCTCAAGCCTGATACAAAACAATTTAGTCATTGTGCTCCTCTCTGTACAATTACCAAATATGCAGCATATACACAGCATGTAAAGCATGAATCAACAAAGATAAAGAAATTCCATGACAAACTGCCAGCTCTATGAAACCAAGGGAAACAATAGAAGTTTGCAGCAAACGGGTTTAACTTTAACCGGTGCCAACTGAAACCCACCGGGTGAGAGCCTCGCGGACAGCCTGCCGTGCAAAGCGCTCCATCTGGATGTAGAAGAACTCTCTGAAGTTACTGAACCATTTGATCATCTGCGAGGTCACACAGCGGTTAAACTGCACAGTGGACAGGAAACAGCAGGACAGGAAGTGAGCAGGGTGGACAGCAAGCGAGGAGAGCCCATTAAATCATTTAATTCAGCGGTAATTCTATAAAACTTGACTTCAAAGAGAGCTTGAGCCAGTAGCTAATGTTTTAATCTGTCATAGTGGAGAGTGGTAATATTTACACATAATCACAATGAATGAGAACAACACTTCTTTCTTTGGTTGTTAATACAACTTTTTGTTGTTATTGAATTGTTATTGTGATTGAATTTGTTTGTGAACAAACACATTGCCATCTTATTTGGTCTGATGCGTGGCCGGTTAGCTCAGTTGGTTAGAGCGTGGTGCTAATAACGCCAAGGTCGCGGGTTCGATACCCGTACTGGCCAAGTTGCTTTTAGGGGAGTAATAAGTGTTAGCAACTCAAAGTTTAATAATAACACAAATACTCTATGTGTCAGCTACTTACGGTACGTCCACACGGCAGCGTTGCATGCTTCAACGGAGACGCTTCCCATTCACTTTGAATTGGGTGACGTCACGCTTTGCCGAACTGCATTGTGGTTCCGTCGTATCGCTTTGCCTCCGTTGCTCGCTTTGAAAGTTGAGAAAAGTTCAACTTTTCAAGCGTCGACGGAAGCGCCAGCCAATCAAATCATATGCCAGTAACCGTGGAACCGTGTGGACGTACGGTACGTCCACACGGTTCCGTCGCGTTGAAGCTTGCCGGTGGGCATGTCTGGTGCGCGGCCAACGACCAATCACATTAATCTCCCGCCCCAGACACACAAGCACGCGGTTTGATTGGCTAGAGCTTGTACTGGCATATGATTTGATTGGCTGGCGCTTCCGTCGACGCTTGAAAAGTTGATTTTTTTTTCTCAACTCTTGAAGCGAGCAACGGAGGCAAAGCGACGCGACGGAACCACAATGCAGTTCGCAAAGCTTGACGTCACCCCATTCAAAGTGAATGGGAAGCGTCTCCGTTGAAGCACGCAACGGAACCGTGTCGACGTACCGTTAATCACTCCCAGTAATTTGCCAAACTGCAATAAAGTGCAATAAAATAAGTCAAACCACTCAACAGTATTGGAAATGTAAACAGTGAAATATCTCCTTCAGTGTATTTAATCTAAAATGACAACATTTTAGTGTACATTTCCATAAAATAGTCACTTAGGTAAAATAGGATCAGATTTCGATTATTATTTATTTATTTTTTAAATCTCAATAATGGACCAAATCTTGATCCAGCACTGTGATGGGAAACACACTAATGTAAGAATCATTTTGAAATGAATGAATTTATTTATTAAAAACATATTTTATTTTTTCAGAAATATTTAGTTTTACAACTTTTTTGTGAAGGCCAATTATTAGTATCAGTCTGAATCGTATGTAGCATGGTTGAAGAACAGTGTGGTAATGACCTTAAAGTTTAATGTTTAATCTTGCCTGATGTGAAATGATTGAGGCATAGCGCCATCTCCTGGAATCTCAAGTTTGTTTAGTGTCTGTGGTTCAATGTCACAAGAGTTTATGGACAATCATGCTGTCTCATTCATTTGAGTTTTAATGTAATGTGTAGATAATAACCCTGACACACACACACACACACACACACACACACACACACACACACACCACACACACACACACACACACACACACACACACACACACACACACACACACACACACACACACACACACACACACACACACACACACACACACACCTTGACATCAGGGAAGTAGGTCTTGAGTGTGTTGGAGCTGGGGTAGCGGGCGTAGAAGAACATGAGCTTGGCTTTCTTCAAGTGGCAAGGAGACAATCCCTCCTGGGTGTAAACATGAGGCCAGTTAAGGAGACACACACAAACACACACACAAACTAACACACTCATAAAGAAACACATTTCCCTCCCCCATTCCTCCCCACTGCGGACAAAAGGATATTCCTCCAGCAGTCAGGTAGAGCTCTCCTCCGTCCATCCCTCCTCCTCTCATCCCCCCGTCACCCCTCATCCCCCTCTCTCTGCCCCCGTGAGCGTGGCGCACGAGGGAGGGGTCCAGGTGACCGAGCAAGGGGAGCGGTGGGAAAGAGGGGTGAGACGAGGGGTGAGACGAGAACTCCAAGAAAGGGTCGGAGTTCAAGTAGTCCTTGCGGGACGGGGGCAGGTGGGGGAGCTGATGGTGGTGGAGGGAGCGAGAGAAGAGCTGCTGCATGGAGTAGTGGAGAAGGGGGAGAGGGAGGGGGGGAGGAGGAGGTGGAGGGGGAGGCACAGGGAAGGAAGAAGAGGAAGAAGAAGAGGAACAGGAGGTAGGGTGGAAGGAGGTGGAGAGGTCTTTGGGTTGTGAAGATGGAGGCAGGAGGGGAGGGTGAGAAAGAGGAGGAGGGCGAGAGAGAGAAGGGTGATGAAGGCTGAGGTTCGGGTGGTGAGTAGAGAGAGGAGGCCCGAGGAGGGGGTGGGCTTTTCGTATGTCAGGTGACCTCTGAACAGCCAATGGCATCGATAGATCTGAGGGTTCAGAGCGGTGAGGCGGAGCACCACTGCTCCTGTTTTGAAGCTGCTTCTCCCTTTCTCCATCCTGCCTCCCCGTCTTCTCCTCGTTCCCTCTCATCTTCTCCTCCCGTCTTCCTTGTGTTAACAGTCCCATCCACACCCCCCTCTCCCTCCCGCCATCGTTTCCCGGCGGGAGAAAGGAGATGGCGGCAGGAGGAGAGGAAGGATCCGTCATCTCGGTGTAAAGGCGGAGGACTCGGTCGATGACTCGGGCCACGGCGCTGCCCAGCTCCACCTTCAGCGCCTGAGCGAACTTCTGCCCTCCCTCCTCACCCTCGTCCTCCACCCCTCCATGCCAGTCTCCTCTGACCAGACCGCCACAGTCCAACCACAACCCTGCCTCCTCCATCACGCCCTCCAGGTGCAACCCTCTCCCTTTCTCCATCCTCCCTTCTCCGTCTTTCTGCCGCTCCTCTCTCTGTTTGTGGAAGCTGTCGAAAGGGGAAACGGAAAGAAGAGAAAAAGCTTCCTTCTCCATATCTCCACCTTCAATGTCCTCCTCATCGTACATCCCTTCTGTGATGTCCTCCTCCTCCTCCATCAGTCCGGCATCTTCTCCTCCATCTTCTCTGTTTCTGCACCTCCCTTTCTTCTCCTCCTCCTCTGCCATGTGCTTTTCCCCAAAAGCCCTCCATACTTTCTCCTGCAGGGCCTGCAGTCTCTCTCTCGCCTCATCCAGCTGCTCCTTCAGCTCCTCCCTTTCTCTCCTCCTTCCTTCCCTCCCTCCCTCTCGCCTCCTGCCTCCTTCCTCCGCCTCTCCGCCTTTTGGTCGGCTCTCCAGTTTCATCCTCTTCACTTTCAGGACGTCCTGACTCCACTCGGCCGCAAGCGCAGCATCGCTGTGCCTCTTCTTGAACCCCATTAAGCTGTCCTCTCCCTCCATTCCTCCTTCATCTCCTCCATCTGTCCCTTGCTCCACCTCTCCTCTGCCCTCCTCTAAGTTTCTGTCTTCCTGTTGTCTCAGGTTTGTGTTGAGCTGCCCTCCAATCCTCCGGGGTGCTCCACCCGGCTGGAGGAGGTGGTGTATGAGGGGGAAACCCGGGGGTCTGAAGGCTGGAGAAGGGCGCCCTGCACTGGGTGGAGCAGGGAGATCTGTGGAGCTGAGAGACGGAGCGAACGCGTGAATCTGGGGGGAAGAGTCCTCGAAGAGATCAGTGGGGGAATCCATCACTGCAGAGACACACAGAGAGGAGAGAAAGACAGCATTCATGTTTTTGTAGTTCTTAAAAAGCCTCTAGTGTAGCCTAAAATCCTGGATCACTATGCACAATCCAATATCATTTATCAGCTCATTTACGCTACACAGGAACAACAACAACAACAACACACGTTCTTCTGCTTGATATGTACTGCACATGTGCAATAATGATGCTGTTAAAAGAACAATAATCTTATTTATATTTGTGCCGGTATCGGAGTGGTACTTGTATCGGCCAGTATGCAAGGCAACAATTAGATTATCTCCAGTTTTGCATAAGAGGGGAGTGGGATCTTTAAATCGAAAAAACAGCCGTCTGATTAATCCATAAGGACATTCTTGTGTAGAACCAACAACAGAAAATCCCCTGCTTATATATTACTGCATGAGTAATAATACATTTATGATGTTATATAAGAGCCATTTTTATGCGTTGCTCTTTGAAAACTTTGATACAGTTTTGTGATTATACTTGCATTCTTTTACTATTCAATAAAAAACTTTGACTTGTATTTTACAGTGTAGTTTTTGTACTTTTACTGCATCTGAGGGCCATGTTTTTCCTCACTTAGAAAAAATACCAAATAATGTTCTGTTTTGCACCCGTGACTACACGATGTTGACAAATGAATAGATGTGAATAGCTCTCGGTGTGCCTGGCACATGACTTCCGCTTACCTGGACAGTAAAACAGGTCACCAGCCTCTCACAGGACACAGTGGTTATAAAAACGGGCTGCAACGTCCTCGCATAAAGCTGCAAAATATCAAAAATGGGACAGTTTTGAGCAGCTAAGCACAGTGAGATGAATACCTAAATGGCACATACAGCTTTCTTACATGACATAGGAGGGAACAACACCGTGTAGAAAGTGACCTAACTGCGATGGAAGTCAGAGAGAAAGAGGGAGTGTGTGCAGGGGGACAGAAAGGGGGGTGCAGCAGGTTAACATCTGGCCCATGATCTTTGTATCATATCACCACCTCGCTTCAAACTACCTTTCCTGTTTCTATCAACTGTGTGCTGTCTAAGAAAGCACATAAAAACACATGTAACAAAATGGAGGGCGATAACAGTGTTTGGATGTGGAACTTGCCATGTAGCACAATAACAAAGTAGTGATAACACATGTTTTTATAGCTGGAAAATGTCGACAATAGGTACTTCTGCATGGCGTCACATACAATAGCTGGAAAAGCTTGTAAAACAGAAAAGCAGACGTAAGGCTTATGAATAACAAGTTCAAGTTATTTTGTGTAAAACAATAACATAGAAGCAGTCGTTGGAAATAAAGTCTAATGTTTAGAGTAGTGCTGCAACATACAATTATTTGTATTATCAATTAATGTGCCAAGGTTTATCTGTGAATCCTTTGTTCTTAAAAATGTTAGAAACATTTCAGAAAAATGTCTTGTTTTGACAAAATATTCCATTTAATATCATTTTTTTTGTACAGAGAGAAGCTGGAATGTATTTGAGATCTTTAAAATGGCATATTCTGACATGTTTCCATGAAAAATGTCTTAATTGATTATCCAAATAATACTAATTGTTGCAGATATAATAAACAGTGTAAGTGGTTGTTCCACAGTAAGTAAAAGTATATCAAAAAAAGTACATCTCACTATTTAACCAAGTTTAAAAACAAACACAGCCCCATTATCTTTTTTTTCAGTACGTAACCTCCTCTCTATCCCGACGCCCCTTTCCCCCTTTTTCCTTCCTCTCTATCCCTCTCTCATCCTCTCTTCCTCTCCTGTCTCTGTTATCAGTGCAGGCAGCTTGTTAAGCACTGTTTGATCAGAGTGTTTACCGTCAAACACACACACACACACACACACACACACACACACACACACACACACACACACACACACACACACACACACACACACACACACACACACACACACACACACACACACACACACACACATTCGCACAAAAGAGAAAGAGGCTTGAGAGAGGCTGACAATGGTCAATGGTCCTCTGGGAGTGAAATAGAGTGAGAGTAGCATGTGTATTTCAATGTGTGTGTATGCATATGAGAGTGTGTGTGTACAGCAGTCCTACTTAGCATTGATAACACCCCTAATCCACTTCAGATGGATACACTAGCACTCACCCAACAGAATGATGGATGGATGATAAATGGACAGATGAAAAAGAGGTGTAGGAAGACAAAATGTGAACACAGTATTTTACATTTTAGGCGGATTGAGTTACTTGATGATTACGCCATAGATAGATAGATAGATAGATAGATAGATAGATAGATAGATAGATAGATAGATAGATAGATAGATAGATAGATAGATAGAGATAGATGGATAGATAGATCAGTGCATTGGTCCCCATGGTGCAACATGAAGAGAATAATCCCACTATAAATAGCTAAATATCAATTATTCAAATGCCCTGTCCTCTCGACTATAATACAGCCCAGATGGCAAAGCAGCCAATGCGCTTATATCAGGGACAGATTAGCTTTTCAAAGCCAGCGGAAAGCTGCATAAATATGAACACCGAGCAATGAAAGTGAAAGCTGTTAACCACTAGATTAGACTTAATAATGGCACTCTTGGACTGCTGTAGCCGTCACTGGGAAAACTGACAACTCGCGCTCAATAGAGCACACACTGGTATTAAATAATGTAGGCCTATATTTGTTCATTCTAATCTGTGTGCATGGGCTGATACTACAGGCAGTTTTAAATGAATAAAGAACAAATGAGCATAGATATATGAACCATAACTGCAGATTGTTCTGCATACTGTCAGTTAACAATATCTGGGGAAAGAATTGCTATCACGACGAAGACTTTTTTTCATTTGTCTGGGCTTATCATACCTACACAGGTACATTATGTATCTAAAACTTAAAAAGATAAATTAATATATATTGTTTTTCATATCTGGCCTGATAATGTTTAATTTGTTATAATTACACAAAAGTATTAAATAAAACATATGGTTTGATTATTGATTAAATAATTGTATATTTATTTATTAAATTATTAAATATCTAAAAAATGTATCACTTTTTAAATATTATTACTGTAATGTATCTATCTATCTATCTATCTATCTATCTATCTATCTATCTATCTATCTATCTATCTATCTATCTATCTATCTATCTATCTATTTATCTCGTGGGAATATGGTTACTTTGAATAATTTATATAATGTTTGAAGCTTATGTTTGAAGCTTCCGCGTGGCAACATCTGCCGGTGATGCCACGCGCGAGAAATCCGCTTTGGCCATTCTGACGCACGAGCTGTTAGTAAGTGTGTGCGTGTTAGTGTGTGCGCGCGCCCGTGACAGTGCGTCCTGTGACTAATTGGCAGCGGTGGACTAATGTCGCAGTGTAAAAAGAGAATAAACACAGTGAGCCGTAACTCGAAGCTTATTAAAGGTGGAGAATGTTATAATTTTTTAAGTTTAAAAAAAATTAACTTACTCTCAGTCACCGAGAAGAGCTCCAGCGATGTCAGCGGGAGCTCCTCACTCCTGTGGCCGCTCCTGTGCGCTTTGCCTCGGTCACTTTTCAGCTGGCACCGGGTGGGCCTCGGACATCGGTGCGGTCAGAAGAGAAGCAGCCAGCGGTGAGTTTCCGGTTATTTCCTGCTCCCTCCGCTCTTTATCTGTCCTTTGTTCCGCAACTCTCTCAGTTTTACTCTCACTCATCAGCCACCTCCTCTTTACTCGAGTTGTGTCACGGTGCAGTTTCCATCCATCTATCTCTGGCTGGCATCATCCTCACGCGCTGCTCCCGGTGTGGAGTGGCGCGCGGTGGGCGGGCGAGCAGGCTCGAGAGCTGGCCACTTGACGGTCCGGTCCCTCCCATGTTGGCATGACCCCCAGTACACACACACACACACACACACACACACACACACACACACACACACACACACACACACACACACACACACACACACACACACGCACGCACGCACACACGCACGCACGCACACACACACACACGCACCGATATTAGATGGATGCAGCCTTTTTGATAATTCACATAGCAACAGTTTGTTGCTCTTGGCTGTACTTGTGGGTGATGCATGACCATGATGTTGGCAAAAGCATTTAAGTGTTGCTAAACAAATTCATCCTAAAGTTTAACAAATGTGACTTTTACTTTCGAAAACAATAAGTTGTTAAAAAAACGTGGCACTGTCAAAGTATGTGTTAGATTTTCAAACGCACATAGAAAAAATTAATGGAGAGCAAGAAATATAATTTCGAAAAATGGATTTGTATAGACAGGTGGGTAAGACTGAAGAACATTTCTAAAGAACTGTAATGATGAAGCCACACTAGTAGAGTCACAGATTTTCAGCAGCATATTCTCACCTCCAGTATTGTAAATGTTATATTTACCTGACAGTCAGGTCATTCATTTACAGTTTTATCTTATCACAGGAATTTTCTTTGAAACATAGAAACCAGAAAACAGAGCATAGAAACCAGGACAAAGCTGAACATACACATAGTTTAAATTCCAGCTTTTCAGAATTAAACTAAAAGGTAATATCTACTATATTTACTGGAGCTAATCTTTTCACTTTTGTTTTATTTACTCATTTCCAAAGGGTCACACAATCAAGGATAAAGAAACATGATACAAAAATGTAACACATTTTCCAACTCACACACAGAACACATTCTCCTCACATTCAGGAGAATGAAAAATGAATGATACAAATGAAAATGTAAATGTATATAGGGGAGTTTAATCAATCCCATAATGATGGGAAAATGGCATATTACATATTATAATACAGTACCTGCAATATACCTCAAGAGCTCTGTCCTTCTTAGTCCGTAGAGATCACTCCAACGCGCTTTAGCTCCTTCAACTGCAATAAAGTCCAGCCTGTACTGTATGTCATCAAAAAGTAATGTTTTTTAGTTTGAAAAGTGATGAAAATTGAACATTGCAAATATGATGTTGTAGTCATCTGCCATCACATTGAGCTTTTGATGAAACAAGTAAAGTATGCATATTTAAAATATAATATGTACAGATGTGATATTGCTGAAATACAATCAGCATGCATCCCCTTGATGACTGCAACATGAAAGTACATTGTAATATAAGGGCAGAGTACTTTGTGAGAGTTAATGGCCTATGTTGAACAATGCCAGGTGCACCATCATTCATTTGGGAAGTCTCATTTGAAATATCTGCAATGATTTACCTCAACCTTTAATATGACAGAGACATTTAGTTTCAAACTTTAAAGTAGATGCTCTATTGAGCAGCACTTGTTGCTGGGGATGTAAGCCATGGTCTCATTTGTCCATTTCTAACTTTACTCACGCCGTTTTATCATCTTTTGAGCATTATCTATTTTTTTCATCCATAATGCAACCCCGGAGTAACCTTCTTCCAAATTCACTCTCTGTGTCTCATCTCATTTCGATCTTTTCTCTACTTCTGATTAAAAAAATGGTTAGGCAGTGACAGAAAAGGTCGCAGTTGTTATGGAAACCAGGCTGGTAACAAAAGCTGGACACACGGGGACAGTGGGAGAGGGAGGTTGGGGAGAGAAAAAGAGGGAGATGTGTCTGAATAAACATAAACATGCAGAGAGGGTAGGAAAGAGAGAAAGGTCTGAATAAATGAAAACATATGCAGAGAGAGGATGGCGAGGTCATGAAACCATCGCTCCATCTATAATAATAAATAACAAAAGATAATATGGGGTTTTTGTCATTCTACGAAGGCGTTCGAGCCTGAAAAGTGTGTGTCTGTGAGTGTGTAGTGGCAGAGTGGGAGAATGCGATTGATAGATGGATCTGCAGCTGGAGAATACTAAAAAGCACAAATTGTTCATGGAAAAAGCTTATACCCAAAAAGCCTCAAATTGTGTGTGTGAGTGCGGGAACGCCATCTCTCTGAGGGCTCGTATTATGTTAACCACTTAGACCAACATCAAACACACTCTCCATCACTCGCACACACACTTCAGTACAAGCGTGAAGGTGCCAGCCATATAAATAGGACGTCCCAGAGCGAGAGGTATAAAGACAGAGAAAGAGAGAGGGGGGGGGGGGGGTTAGAACAAATTATAAATTCAAAGGGGAAGAGTAGAGAGAAAAACTGAGAGGGCAAGAACAGGAGGGGGGGATAGATATGAAAGGATCAATAGATGGCATAAAGTGTATGTTCATTGATTTACTTACAGGGAGAGAGGGATGGAAAGAGAAAAAGGGAATGGGGGAGGAGAGGATACAAAAGAACAGAGGCAAAAAGAGGGAGAGAACGAGGGGGAGTCAGTAAAGAGGAAACAACAAATCAGAGCTATCGAGCAAAGGACTGTGTGATGCATGGAGACCTCATTCAAGCCGCACTAATCAATAGATGAACAAGGGGTCAAATGATGATGTGTAGCGGCAAAGAGGTCAGTGTCTTTGAGCTAATTACTCTCCTTTTACACTAACTACACTCTAATTCCTAAGAGCAGAATACTAAATCAAATCCAATTGGATTTATAAAGCCCAATGTCACAACACACATTGTCTCAGGGGGATTTACAGTGTGTACGGATCAACATAAATGAATGACAGTGTGAACAAACTAATTACAATAAAACAATCCAATTGACAACATGTTTAGGTAATTTAAAATAAAAGTAGAATAAATAAATATAGGAGGATGTTCAAGGTAAGCCTGAGCCAGCCCTAACTAATATAGCACTTGTCTAAACCAAGTTACAAAGTGATTTATAAAATACACGAGGATAATGTTGGTTCAAAGATAAGTTACCAAAAAAAAAACACAAAAAATGTCAACAGCAAATAGTGAAACTGCATTTCAGCCGTCATGATTATTCTTTAATCCTATTTTACAGAGATTTAACTGTTCGTTTATCTGTTGGCGCTTTAACTAATCTTAAACTGCCGGGATCTCTGGCTTCAAGCTTTCTCTACTGTTCTATTTTCTATATTAGCTCCTTGTAATTCCTCTGTGCTTATGTGTGCACCGCTATTCAACAAAGCATGTGTGTAACACCTACTTGGCAATAAACCTGATTCCGACCATCAGGCCCTGAGTTACAGTGAACTAGACACTGAGAGAGAGACTACATATGTCAAGACTGACGGACAGAGAGAGAGAGAGAGAGAGAGAGAGAGAGAGAGAGAGAGAGAGAGAGAGAGAGAGAGAGAGAGAGAGAGACAGGTTGAAACAGAGCATGTGGAACAAACAGACAGACAGAGAGAGAATGAGTATGTTTGTGTGTGTGTGAGAGAGAGAGACAGAAGTGTACTCAAATAGCTCAGGGCAAGGTGACGAACGGACAGAGAGGGATAACAAGCGCACAGAGGGGGGAGTGTGTGTGTGTGTGTGTGTGTGTGTGTGTGTGTGTGTGTGTGTTAGAGAATGAGAGAAAAGGGAAGAGACAGAGGGCGGAAGGGGGAGAGGGATAGAGGAAGTTGAGAGAACAAAAACAAAAACAGGGAGTGTGTGTGTGTGTGTGTGTGTGTGCGTGTGTGTGTGTGTGTGTGTGTGTGTGTGTGTGTGTGTGTGTGTGTGTGTGTGTGTGTGTGTGGACAGCCAAAGGTGTCAGTGTGCTATTTGGCTTAATGATGACCCACTGGGCATGTAGGTCATAACGGTTTGAGGCTCAAAGCTATGACTGTATGCCTGTGTGCATTCATCAGTGAGTGTGTGTGTGTGTGTGTTTGAGTGTGTGTGTAAATAGGCGCACGTATGCAAAGTGGGTCTCTTAGCGTGTGTTTAAGAGTGTGTATGGTCAGAGGTTGGAGAAGCAGTTTTTCTAGCCGATAGGACTCAATAGATACTTGGATGATACACACACATACACTCACTCACACACACACACACACACACACACACACACACACACACACACACACACACACACACACACACACACACACACACACTTGTGCACCCACACATTCTGCAAATCCAGGTTTGGGCGTCTAAACACACACACCAACAGCTGCCCTTCATGTCATACATGCACATGTAATTCACCATGCAAGCACTAAATTATGCACGGACACACACACACACCACACACACACACACACACAGACACACACACACACACACACACACACACACACACACACACACACACACACACACACACACACACACACACACACACACACACACACACACACACACACACACACACACAAAAGCACACACACGGGGAAGCTATTATGCTCTCAGGCTGGAGTGTTTTGATGGTATAATTGCAGTGACCAGTGTGGATAAAAAGACAGAGGGAGGGATGGAGAGAGGGATGGGGATGGAGGGAGAGTAAAAGAGGAGAGTGCTGACACTCTCAGCATGCTAATGTTGCGAGGCTCTACCCCCCCTCGATTTCATCCCCCCCTCCCTCCCTCCCTCCATCCATCTCTTTGTCTCTCCATCTTTCCTCTCTATCTCACATCCTCTGCATTTCACAGGTGCAGCACTAGAAAGAGGGAGAGAAAGGTAGAGAGGCGGAGGGATGAGAGGAAAAGAGGGGTGTATAACAGGATGGAGCAATGTTATCTCTCGCTTTCTCTGCCATCCCTCCATCCTCTTCAAGCTCCCCACAATGCTGAAAAACAAAGCGAAAAACGGGAGGATGAAAACAGAGGAAGAGGGAGGGTCAGTGTTTCCATCCCTCTTTAACAATGGAGGGATGATCTCTGCTTATCCTCTAATCACGGCCCTCCTTTTTTCCTCTCCTCCGTTATCGCTTGCTCCCCACAAACCCCTGATTTTTCTCATCTGGTGAGAGAAAGGGTAGCCTTTTCCTCACTCGGCCCCTCTTTTAGCCGCCTCTCCATCTGTTTGTCCTTCCATCCCTCTCTCCTCTCCAGAGAAGGGATTTTGTATGGGACTGATCTCTTTCCTCTTTTCATTTCCTCTTTGCATCCCACTCCATCAAACCCTTTCCTATTTTGTTGAAATAGCAAAAAAGGAAACCTCTCAAAGGCCGGATTTTTTAAGATATAATCTCAAATCTGCACATTTGAACTAATCGTAATATGGTATATTATCTGGAAATACATCTTCTCAAGATGGTACAATTTGAGTTATTTGTTACTTTACACAGTTAGATTATTTGTTCAACATTCTAATGAACCACATTGTGACATATCAAACAAAGTAAAAGTGTGTGATGAACACATGAATCCATCAATAATCACAATGCAGTCATTTATAATACATCATTTTAAATTGGTCATTAGGCTTAGCAAGTACTTTTGTAAGTATGTTTAAATGTTAAGCCTTTTTACTTTAACTTAAGTAAGATTTGAATGCAAGACTTTTACTTGCAACAGAGTGTTTTCACAATTTGGTACTTGCTTTAGTATAAAATCTTCTTCCACCTCTGCATATGAGATATGATATCCATATAGAAATGGAATCTACCGCTCTAATGCATGTGTGTGAGTATTCTTTAACTCACTGCAGCACAGGGGATGGAAAGAGGAAACCTGCCTATAGTGACAGGAAATATGGGGAAGTAAAGCAAGAACATGTTAGCATACAAACTGACAGTTGAAGAATGAAAAACATACCATCAGTAATAAAGATAGCAGCAGCTGTGATGAGATGTAAGTGGTGTCTTCTCAAACAAAGCGTTAAATTATGAGTTAATACATCACCACTTCTACTGCCCCCTTTACAGCACTGTACAGTAGGGCTTCTTTCAGCAACATAAGGAAAACAGAGATTTGTATCTGATGATTAGCTGAAGTTCATCACAGTGTAAGTCCTACACTTCTACCGCTTAAGTTAGCAACCGATAAGCTAAATTGCTCTTTTACTGTCAAAATGGCTCAGCTGAGAAAAAGAAATGTGACATTTAGCTGATTTACAGGTGGACAACGCAGGGAGTGAGGAGTTTCTGCCCTGGAGTGGAGTTGATATGATCTAATAGCAAACAGCGCCTCTCAGAGGAACCATTTAGCTATTGCTAACCTGGAAAAAAGACACAATCTACAACAGCTATTAGATTCTGTTAGCAATCACTGTTTAATAAACCTCGTAACATTCACAGACTATACAATACTTTTCAGTCAGTGACTACTTGCAATTGTACGTTTTTCTAGACTTTTGTAAATGGAAATTTTACATTCAATTGCAGTTATTTAAATGAGTTATCAAAATAAATCATGTGCATTTATTGTTGGTGTTGGGTAAGTGATTCTGACATTTATAAATGAGTTTAGACCTACTTAAATATACTGGACATATTACACTCATTTGGCCCCGTGGTTAAAGAAGTATAAAGATTGATTACTTAGTTCAATGTACTTTAAGATACACAAAAGTTGCACATAAATGTAGTGGACAAAACAGTACAATATGCAACTCTAAATATAGTGAAGTAGATGTATACAATAGAATAGAAGTAAAACACTTAACCAAAGTACTAGTACAGTACTTAAGTAAATGTACTTAGTTAATGTCCAGCACTGCCATCTTATTGTGTAATTGAACATGCTGCAGTTACAGTCTTACCAAACACTGTTACCTGCTCCGCCTCACCTTCAACCAAAAAACAGATTTCTTATTGACGCATTTTTATTAACAAAAACATTGTTTGTGCAAAATGCAAATGACTGATACACACATATAATCGTATTCAACAAGAAAGCATTGAGAAGGAAAGGAAGGAATCAAACAAGAGAAAGAGAGATCACAGATTGTATCTATTAATGCTTTAAAGTAATATTTTCATGTGATTTTAAATGTAGCTTTTACATTGAACAGATGATGCACTACACAGAGGCAGCTAAAGTAGTCTGCAGTGTAGTGTGTACCTCAAGAGTGTGTGTCTTCATGTATGTGTGACATGTATGTGTGCATATGGATGTCACAACCCTGAGCTTCTATGTCTTTGATCTGTCTTTATGTATGGAGAACTAAGGCTGCCATTATATAAGTACATGAATCAATAAATTACCTAATAAATAATTACATTTGAAAAAGAATGTAGAAATAAAAGCCTTAAGGAGTCGGTAATTATGCAGATTCATTTGAATATACAATCAATTGTGCACAGAAATGGAAGAAATACATATAATGTATTTGTTTTTTACCAATTTCAATCATTTACCAATTTATTCTTGTTTGTTCAAATTGTTTTGAGTTTTTACTTATTCCTCTCTTTACTTATATCCTTGTGTTTTCAAATTAATATATTTAATTTGTTTATTTTTCTGTGCATAAACTGTATGATCATTTAAATAACCTGCATATTTATTTGATGATTAAGGCTTTTACTTCTAAATGATTTTATAAATGTATTGAGATCCATTGATCCATTCGTGAAATGTTTACTCTTCCATACTCGTGTGTGAACAGAATATATCAAAAGGTGTGTGTGCTTCTAAGAGTCCTGTGTGTGTGTGAGAGTGTTTGAAGGCGAGGAATGCCTGTCCACCAACATCTCCGTGTGCTTCAGGTACTGAGCTGTCCTTCTCATCACGGACTCTCTGCGGATCGGATCGGGGTCTCCTGGAGAGAGAGACACAAGAATACAAAGATGATTATTCTCAATTATATTGGCATTACCGCCCTGGGGTTGCAGATGCAGAACGGCAAAGGGGACAAAGAGGAAAAGAGAGGGGAGAAAATGTGAAAACTCTTGATTAAATTCAAATTGATTTTATTGATCTATTTAATCAGAAATGGCAAGAATAAACCAATCAATCAAAGACATTTGAGCTCAAAAAGGTTCTTGACAGCGGTGGGATTTGAACCCACGCCTCCGAAGAGACTGGAGCCTTAATCCAGCGCCTTAGACCGCTCGGCCACGCTATCATGTAAAGGCTCACATGTCATCGTCCGTCAACAAATAGCGGAGGGGGGTCAGTGACTCCTCTGCCAGAAATAGATCACTGAGTCACTGAGAAGCACACCGTAACCATAGATAACCCATCAGGGAGGAGTCACATGTTAGCAGATACCACACATACTTTGTTGTAGAGAACACCTCACAGACTACATTTAGTATAACATCATAAAGTGAATATTTCTCAGTCGTTTATCAAAATAAATAAATAACCTCTTAGCCAATTCTACCTACTGACTCCATGATCATTTAATCCCTTTTCATTTTTAGTTAGTAGTACTTCATTCTGTCTGGAGTTTTCTTTATCATCCTACAGTTTTTCACACTTCAGACTTGAAATTAATTTCAGTCGAAAATATGTTTATAGAACATATAAACGTATTTTATATGTTCTAAATATACTCAGGTCTTTGAGCTACACATAATTTTTTACTTTTCTGTATTAAAAAAAAACATGTTCACTGGCGGCATATTTAAACTCACGTATCAAAGAGACTGGAGCCTATATCCAGCACCTCAGACCATTTTACGTAGTCTTTATCAATATTTTGTTACTCAAAAATCTAAAGAGAAACCGGTTGGCATTGACATAGGAATTGTGGATATACCATAACCTGCATTTCCCACAATCTCAAACACAGATATACATTTTGACATGATTTGAGCCGACGCGTCAACATGAATGAATGACTCTTCTACAGTTTGAGATCCAACATCTCTGAAATCACACTACTGCTGAAAAAGCACACTGGCAGCGGTGGGATTTGAACCCACGCCTCCGAAGAGACTGGAGCCTTAATCCAGCGCCTTAGACCGCTCGGCCACGCTACCCATAAAAACATACTATCATGCAGACGAGCAAAAGAAAAAGGCTTTGCCTAAGAAATCATAAATCAATAAGTCATCAGTGATTAACAGATTTCTGGCAGAGCATTCACCTTTGCTAAATGGATGAGGTCACATGTTGGTGTGTATCAGCTGTGTGCAGAGCATGTGTCAGTGTGTGTGAGCAGCATATCAGAATATGTAGTGCAGAGCAAATATGGTAAACAAGATATCATAGTTAAATGCACAATGTCATTTGTGGATATGCACAAACTTATTTAAACATAGAACATTTGTCACGCAAGTTCATGTCTGTTCCTATGGCAACAAAGCTGGCTCATGCAAATGAAATGTAATGTCATGCTTCATGCAGGAGTGGGCATGAGCATTCAGGTAAAATACCATATTAAAAATGGTGCATTGAACACACATGCCCTAATAAAAGATAATATATGATATGGATTATTTGGACATATGTGCATTTATATAAGTATGCCATGATACTATGCAATTTGGTTCAAATCAATACAAACGCAAAGAGCCTGCAATTGATATGAGAGGCTCATTTAACAAAATCAGTTACATTTATATCAACTCACAAAAAAAAGATGAAAGTGTGATTTGACACTTGCACTTCTTTTTTTGTTTTTAATGACAAAAGAATAAAAATAGAAACTCCTGTTTGTGACACAGGGGCCGTTTCTCAATCGCGAGGATATTGGCTTCCAAGCCAATATTTCAAGGATGCTACGTCATCAAGTGGCGCAGCAGGACCGTTCCAATGTCCAGCATACTTGGAATTCCACCGAGGCCGCGCAATGCTTTGCGCACGGACCAATTTCCCCAAATCTGTGGCGGAAAATGTAAGGCGGGGCCTCTCATATGACGCACACCTGCACACTTGCTAGCCTGTTCCACTCTTTGTTTTCCGAATGCCAAGGTTCAAGGTTCAAGGTTCTTTATTGTCAAACTGACATAGCTACAGAGTAATTATGTCGTTGAAAATCTTATGTCACAGGCTTCTCCAACAATGCAACATAATAATAATACAGATAGTAAGAGTAATACAAAAAGAAAAATAGTTCTAAAAGAAAAATAGTTCTAGCCAGGAAGTATTCTTGCCTCGCTTCTGAAGCAGGTGACTCGGAAGACATGTGCTACCAAGCAAGCGTACTCGCGATTGAGAAGCAGCCATGCATTCCATGGGATTTTCAAAATAAGGGCGTATCTTAAAGATGATAAAATGCATTTATGTTTTCACTTAGTGTCAATGATATGAGCTCATTAAAATAACTGGTCATTCAATTCATCGATATGTATATTAACCCTACATTTTTTGCGTTTCGTTAGCATGTGTGTCTTTGATTGAACTAAATACTTTATGCTGTCCCTCCTTTTCTCTCCCCCACCAATTCATCTTCCTCAATCCCTCCACACTCACCTTTTACTCCAGTGATCAGTGTGTCCACGGCCGTCCTGTACCTGCGGATGGCAGAACTGAACTCTCCCTCCTTCTCCAGCTCCATTGCAGCTGTTAGCTCAGTGGCAGCTTGGTTTAGATAACCCACGTCCCCTCCGTCCAGACTGGTTGGTGGCAGGGAGAATAAGTCTGAGTAGTCAGTGCAGGAATTGGATTTATCTAGAAAGGAGAGATAGACACAAAAAATAACAATTAGAACTGTTTCTCAAAACTAGAAAAACTATAGTAAATATTATCTAAAAAAGTCACTTTGCAGCTGTCTTAATATATTTTGGTGATTGGGCTGTTGGTCAGACAAAATAAGCATTATGAAGTGGTCAACTTGGGCTGTGGGGAATTATCATATAGACTTTACAGTATTGAAAAATGATTAAGAAAATTGTCAGAATATAAATTGATAATGACAAAAACTGCTAGTTGTTGCCCTACTTAAACGTCACTATACCCCAAAAAGCGTGGACTTTGAAGTCAACTCTCAAATCCAAAAATAAACTGCTCTTTCTACTGTTTGATGTGCAGTGAGAAGAGTTTCTGAAAGTGCATTATCTTATATAATTCTTTAGGAAACAGCCAATGTATTTGTTGAAATGTAGCCTCAATGAGCTTGGAAATTACTTTTTTTTAAAGACCATAGTCATAGACCATAGATTTATGTTCTACATTTCAAGTACAAAATGTTGGTCCTCAGAATTAATACGATTGCTGAAAAACTTCCTTGGCAGCGATGGGATTCAAACCCACGCCTCAAATGAGACTGGAGCCTTAAAACACCAGCTGCAGAATATTGGCCAATGAGAAAGTGAGCTCCAACATTGGTTGGCCAATGAGAGTGCGAGCTCCAACATTGGTTGGCCAATGAGAGTGCGAGCTCCAACATTGGTTGGCCAATGAGAAAGTGAGCTCCAACATTGGTTGGCCAATGAGAGTGCGAGCTCCAACATTGGTTGGCCAATTATGTTCGTTGCTCCAACATTCGTCCAACATTTGACCAATCACGGCGAAGAAATGTTGACGCATAGAAGGCAATGTTATAACTCCTAATCCAGCGCTGCTCGGCCACACTACCTCTGAAAAAAGCATTTACTCTGGATGGGAACCAGATATCGATTAGGCACAAGCAAGATTAGAGGGTTGTGATAATAACATTTGTACCAAAGAGCTATTTCAATGATTTGTTATGTACTTCTCTAACCGAATGCTTGCTATTTACCATGTAGCTGAATCATTAACCAAGCTCGAAGAAATAATTTCTATTCAGATAAAATGTCATGCAATAGCTTGTTTTTTCTGACCATCTCTTGTGTTGCACAGCGTAGGGTCAGGATGTGATGAAGGGTCAGCTCAACATAAATGCCAAATATCCACTCTTAGAAATAGAAATAGACTTATTTTGGGAAATTTTAAGCAGATCAGTACAACTGAAGAACATCAGAAAGCATCACAACTTTACATGTGGATGACACATTAAGACTAATTTAGGCAGGAAGGTCTGTAAAACAATAGTCAACATGGTCAATTGTTACTTGACTAAAAAGCCTGTACAGATTTTAGAAGGCTGAGTATTGCATATCCATTCACATGTATTTCACCTTGTTTATAGCAGGGGTCAAAGACAGCCAAGTCATTATCAGTCAGAGGAGGAGGCCCTTCCTCTTTTGGGGATGAGGCTAGATCTTCTGCCACAGAATCAAACAGGGAGTCAAACTCTTCCTGGGACTCAGGTGATAGGGGGATTTCATCTTGGCATGGGTCGGGAAATGGAACTAGAGATGGAAACATGGAGCAAAAGGTAAAAACAAGATTAATAAAGAAAGAAAAGGACACACATTTGTTTGCACATCCCCAATGTTACTTTTTGTCTGTTTTTTCATTGTCTCTTAGTTGAACATTGTGGAAAAACAGACACTCCATTTTAATACAATACATTTATTCAATAAAATTTGATATGAAAATAAAAATAATACAGTGAATTCAATTTAAGAACTTAAATGTAATTACTGCTTTTTATTATACATTTAGTGAGTGTATCTCTCCCTGTCATGTTATAAAGAAATTTCTTTATATGTCTACAAAACACCATATTTGATCAATTTGAGGTTAATGTATCTGTATGCATGGTCCTTGTTTCATAAAGACATATACAAAAAAATGAGAGGGCAATGACAAAACAAATGCATTTTTTTCATTTGTCCCCGCCATACTTATGTCATCCAGCTCCGTGTCGCTGAGCTCCTCTTGTTCTGGTTCTGGTTCTGGTTCTGGTTCTTCTCTCGGAGAGCCCCCCATCTCGCTGTAAGCCTCAGCGGCCACCTCTGGTTCTCCCACCTCTAAGCTCAGGTTGGTGCCCAGGTCCTGGGGTAAGGTGGGAGCCTCCCTCCCCTCCTCCTCCTCTGCAGGTTCACAGTCTGAGGCTCTCCGCTTGGGGAGGGGGATGAGAGGGGGAGGCAGAGGCCCGGCAGTGGACAGAGGGGGGGCATCCAGAGGCCTCGTGACCTCACCACCCTGAGAAAGAGCAGGGGGGGAAAGGGAAAAATGGGATAGATGTGGGGAGAGAGAGAGAGAGGGGTTGTAGAGAGGTATGTTTTATTAATGCAAAATGAAAAGAGCTGTAATGAATTGTTAAATCAATCAATTACATCACTAGAAAAATCACTGGCTATTTTGATAGGGGATCTATCTATAATTAAATCTTTCAAGCAAACATGTGTGAAAATGTTCTTGTTCTCTGTTTAAATCACATTAAAGTGAATATACAGTTTTTATACTGCCAAAAAAAGACACTTGGTGACATCAAATTGGACTAGAAAAAACCGGGAAAAACTGGGGTGGACATTCAATTTTCTAAGATTCTTTAAACCAAACAATACATTTAATAATCTAGAAAATAATTGGCAGATTTATCAACATAAAATAAATCTATGTATCTTGGTTTGAAATATGTTTTTCATTGGGAATATCAGTTTCACTTGCTATATGTGTGTGTGAGAGTCTTACTCTGAAGAAGTCCTTGAGCTGTGGGCTGTTGTAGAGTGCAGGTATGCTGGTAGTAAATAGGAGCATGGCCTCTGTAGCTTGTCTCCTCTCCTCTATCACAGCTTCATCAAACCTTCCTGAAAAAGAAATAAGGATTCTTTTTAAAGTACTATAAACGGTGACTGTCCATCAGTATATGTCTCAACTGTGTTGCTGCATTTCCAATTGTGAAAGTATGTAGTACGCTGGGGGGAAGTGAAACAAGAGCCCTTACAAAATGCTGAGAATAGGCTAGCTGGAACAAGTGGATCATCAACAGATCAACAAGCTATCGCACAGGAAAGCTGAACACCTTAGAAAATGCTTTTGTGTTGAATGACTTTCTTTGAAAAACATTGTTGTTGTGTTATCCGGCCAATGTCGCACATTCAGTGATTTTATATAAATGTTTAGCCATTATACCAAAGACTTGTGCGCGGGGAAACGATGGGAACTCTTCCTCTTTTCTGAACAGGTTCCTGTGAGTGTAGGCCAGCTCCCCGTGGAGCTTCTTCAGCTCTGAGAACCTCCTCCACACGACCACCTCCTTCACATCTTCTGGATGGCGCTTTGACACAAACTACAAATTAGAGAGGAGAGAGGACTGATTAAGACACAAAAATAACTGCTATAAGAAATTGCAATTGCAAAAACGCCCACATTCATTAACAGAATAGCACATAATAACATAGTTTATTGGCCAAATATATTAGGAAAGCCATAGTTTCTTATTATTGTGATTAGTGTCATTTTTTTTGGAGTACAAAAAAGAATAAACGAAAACCAATTCATGATTATTTATCTCCAGACAATAGTTGTGACATTCTCAATGAGTAATGGAGTCATTCAGTTGTTGTGTGGTAATATAAGGGAGGATGAATCTCTGTAGATATGGTCCAATTTGATTATGTATGCATGCCAGTGAAGACCACGGGGTGGTCATGGGGGGGGGGGGGGGCTGATGAAACTCATGAACTGAATCACAAGTTCACCTCAGTGTTCTCTGTACACTGCTGCCTGAAATAAAAGGCCCATTGTGTATTTATCTGTCTACTGAGCTAGCTGCTTTGTTTTTATGACTAGCACAGATGTGACTCCATTGTGTAACAACAAAACAAAGTCACTAACTTCTAGTAAACGTCCAAAGAAAAATGGTACAACATACAAAACAATATGCTGTAAGAGAAATAATAAAACATGAAGGCAAATAACGGGTAAATTAGCTTAACACAGGGTTGTTAAGTATGGTAACAACACATGTCTCTGTAGCTAAGGAGAGATAAAAAGTGAAAACCAACCCTTGCTGACACTTTGTACTCGGTGTGTCCCTTCTCGTGTGCGCGTGGGTCGGTAACGGTGAAAAAACGGTAGTATTCATCTTTAGGTTTTCGTGACATCTCCCTTCCCCGTAGAAAGAGTGTTTCAGCGGCAAAAGACACAGGGCTGTCAAAGCAGAAGTAGCTCTCTGTTGTGATTTTCCCGTCCCTCCTCTTCGCTCACTTCCTGGTCAGTGACGTGTGCAAAATACGTGATTGCGTGTTGTAGAAGCGTCAAGTTGACCGACAAATTGCTTAATTATGTTTTCTCTGTATTGTTAATATGATGTGTATGAGTAGCAGAAGTCAAATATATATATTTTAATGTATATATTTCTATATATTTAAAAAATATATATATTTATATCTGTTGTTGGTGCTGTATTACTGAATGTGATTGTGTCATGTTATATACTTTACAGTAAGTAGCCTACTTTTATTACTGTTTTAGATACAGTTTATACCTCTAAGTGTATACTAGTTACATACATATATATATATATATATATATAACACACAACAAATAAATATATATTATATATATAACACACAACACCTTTATTATACTTTATTTTACATTTAAATTAGGCCTATGTTTATGTTTTAGCTTTATATTAATACTTGCACTATTTTATGTCGATTCTCATTGACCATGACCTTCATTCATTTTTGATCATGCCTATTAAATGAGCATTGTTAGGGAGAGAATGGGATAATGCCTTTGCTGCTTTTTTTCATTAAAAAGTAATTTAATGCACTAATATGGAAACTTCAGGACGTTAATCATCAGGATTGTATTTGCAAAAAAAATCTCACTTGATGTAAAGACCAATTTAATTCTCCAGAGGGCGCTAAAGGTTAATATAATTTACCCAGTGAAGTCTAATCTAAGTCTAAAGTGGAAAATCAACTTTAAACTAAATAGAAATACTGTAACATGATATTTCTTGAGAATGTATTTGATAATACCTCTTATGATACAACCAATATACATCTGCATTCATACATTCTGTGTTTCTGTTTCAAAGATACTAAAATAAGAAAAGCACAAGCAGGTCTTGGCCTCTCCCTGTTAGAGACAATACAACAAAGAGAGAAAAACAGACTTTGTTGTATTGCTGAGGAAGTTCCAGCTGTGCATTCATATTGTACATAATCCTTTTCATCTCTTTTCCAGGCTGTTCTTTATTTCCCAGCTTTTCTCTTTGAAGTGAAATATTTGAGGGCCTTACTCAAACTTAAATGTACTGACTGAAATGATCAAACTATTCAGTAGTTCCTCGTCAAACTGTTTTGTTTTCTGTAGTCAAAATCTTCCTCAAGGTCTTAACAAGCTTCACTGAGTGTGAGATCGTGTCCAGCAGACTGTAGCACAAAGGTCACTGACACTGCTTTCTTCTCCAGGTAATTGCCTGTTAAATTGAAGGGAAAATGTGCAGCACACACAAATGAGGTAAATGTTTGATTTGAGATAACCTGTGCATCTGGTTTGGCTTACAGTAAGTGATGTAAAACTGACTTGCTCAGAGACAGATGGAAGTCAGTGAGGTTGTGTTCAGATTACAGTTGAATGTGTTTTTATCAATGGTGGTAAGTGAGCAGATTTAGAATACAAAATATAACCACAAATTATAATAGACTTTATAGATTGGTGGTCAAAAACCAGAAGCTACCCAGATGTTTACTTATTTTTCTTAATATATCTCACATTTAAGGGTAATCCAAGTACTTGTGTTTCTATTCACTTTAATACTTATATATTTTACCCTTGATTTTACTCATATGTCAAGTTATTGTATTTTAGTTTACAAATTTAGTGTACTTATTTTGCTAAATGTATGACACACTTAATGCTATTCTGTTTTGCTCTGGTATACTTCTTCCACTACCGTTACTGATGACCTATTTCTGTACTTCCACACAGATAGACGACCTTATGTGCATATGTTGGTGATAATACGGTATTCAGTGTTTTATATTTTGACATGTCATGTTCAAAATAGCAGAGGATGGTTTCGATCCATCGACCTCTGGGTTATGGGCCCAGCACGCTTCCGCTGCGCCACTCTGCTTCACAAGGGGGAGGGGGAGAGAGAGAGATTAAGCCCTGTGAATTGGAGCATTTAGCATTCTTCTCACAGAGAGCCACATTCTTACGTAACATGCAACCATTGTTGGAGAGGGAGAGGGGGAAACACGAGTGAAAAGGAGGGAGAAAGCAGTAACAGTAGACCAGGAAAGCTTTATATGAAGGACAGAGAGGAAATAGTGTGTGAAGGAAAAGAAGATGAATTTAGACTGGGCAATAGATCATTATAATGTGCTGATTTAAAACATATATAGGGTAAAAATACACCAATATTCTTTATTATGTCATGAAACTTGGAAACAATGTTATGTGTAAGGTTTGCTTTGCCTGCAGTAGTAGGACAGCATTTTCTTTTGTAATTTTTTAGATTTAACGTCTTGTCAACAGGATGTGTTGCTAATAGTGCAACACATGTAGAATCTACACAATGTGATTTGATCTTCAATATATTCTTGATGTATACATGTCGTGATTATACTAATGTGATGAACTGAGTGTGTCTGCTCTGTCCTAGCTCTCCATTCTCACAGCCACATTAAACAGTCTCCCCCTTTGTCTGTGAGAGAAACTAGGCCACATATATGGAACAAAAAAGAACAGAGTGATTTATTGCAGACAGAAAGACAAACAGAAGGGGAGAGAGACTGAAGTAAAGTTATTAAAATGTACAACCAAGGCATAGTGTGTGTGGTTGAATGTACACCCACAATCATATCAGTGGAGCAATACAATTACACAATATGACAAAGTCCCAATGTGATTGAATATAAAGACGTTTCCTTTGCAACTTCCTCTGTAGATGATTCACTTAATATCAGTGCTACATCGTGGTCTATAGATTTCCCCTCAACTGTAGGAGTGCTCGTTGCAGTGAGGCTGAAACAATGACATGAAAGCACAAGACCTCAACCAAACTGGTCTAAACTGGCTTCGGTCAGCTCTTTTTTTTCCCAAGCTCACGCTGTCTTGCAAAATAAACTCTCAGGGATCAGACACGGCTTTACTGAGGCCCTGTGTGTATTCATGTGTGTGTGAGTCCCTCCAGCCCTACAGACTGATTTGTTACAGAACAAAGCAGGGAACTGCAACTCTGGAAGTTCAACTTTTAGGAACATTAGAACAAAAAAAATAGTTTATTACTAATAATTCTTAACAACAATGATAAATGTGTATTTGTCTTGTTACTAGATCTTTATGCCTACCTGCATATACATTTAAATAGTGGTCTATGACTATGTTTTGTGCAAGTTGTGTGATCTCTGGAATAACCTTGAATATGCTTTAAGAATTTGGCCAAATTCAAGTGACAGAATTAACCATGAATCCCTTTTTTCCCCTGATTTTTCTATGACCATATAACCCTTGCCATCAAATCAACTTAAAGGGAGACAGTTGCATAGGGAAACAAAATTACATCAGTGACACTTCTCAAGGTATTACGGATCTTAAGGCAATATTGTGTTCATGGTTTTTTGAAATTGTACGTTTAAATAGCCTATGCGAATGAGGCATCACCTAACGCTGGAATCTACAGAAGCAAATAGACAACATTAGATAAATAAACAGTAAGATGTGTAATTTGGATGTTTTCTTTCCACTAGTCTGAAAATGATTGAAGCAAACCAGCCCAAACATGTTTTCATTTCATTTCATTTCAAACCTTTATTTATCCAGGTGTATCCCATTGAGATCATTGATCTCTTTTCAAGGGAGACCTGCTCCACATGAAACATAAAAACATAAACAGAACAACAAAAAGGACATCATACAGCATCATTACAGGGATTACAATTTACATAACTATCCACATGAACAGGTACCAACAGCTTCCGATTGAGTAGCATCCAACCGAGCTTTAAAAACATTTAGTGGCACCAGATTGCTCAGTTTCCATTTCAATTGCAGACTATTCCAGGGCAGTGGAGCTGCGCATCTAAATGCTATCTTCCCTAAGACAGTCCTAGCAGTTGGCACATTTAATAAAACCACAGCATGTGATCTCTTTTGCCTGAAGTGTCTTGCTTTAACTCCACAGTAAGCAGTTCTGTCTTCCTGAAAGTGCTTGTGATGCACAGTAATCCCTGCCTGTTCCCCCCTGCTGACAAATATGCATCAACTTTGCCCTCCTTTCTTTTCTCTCTTTTTTTGTGCATTCTTGCTGATGGATTTGGCGGTACTGTCCCCTCCTTTTCTGCCAAAACCACTCTGGCTTTACAAAAGAACAAGTCTCAGGGTGAATGATTGTGTCCTCAATGAACCTGTCTCCACTGTTATGGCAAAGTTGCACCCTCTCTTAGAGTTTAAAATGCTGCTTGAGTCTGTTATCCTGCTAGTTTTGGTTGTGAAGACTCAACAGACAACACATTTTCTCTTTCTCTGTGTTGTGTTTCCTTTAATACTTGTGGCCATGTTCCATTCCAAATATTGTAGCGAGTTTAGTTACACCCCTCAACTCATAAACATGTTTTCACATCCCTGCCCCCTCCCCTCTTTAAGTTTTCTCCTCTTTCTTTTCGCTCCTCCTCCTCTCAGAATCAGGTTTATTTGAAAGTAGGTTTACACATACAAGGAATTTCCTTTGGTGTATCTTGTTGTACAAATCAAAACAGTAAACAGAGTTAAGTTGTAAAAGCGAAAAATATGAGGAAATAAATACACAAAGGTGCAATAGGTATATGACAATCGGTATGGGAGAATTACTCTTGTTTTCTGCCTATTCCTCTTGTATATTGTCCTCAAATCTCCAACTATCATACACAGATGTCTTTCCAAACATTGTTCCATTATTTGTCTTTAAAATCTGAAAAGTTGGTCAAAAGAGGAGAAGAGATTAAGAAGATAAAGTCTAAAAATAATAAAGACTGTCCCATTGACATGTATTATACGTCTCTCCACTATCTTTTCTGGTTCAACAGCACAGGGTGTTTACATCAGCTAGTAGTCAACAGCTCTGTTACAACTCGTCTCAACAAATGTGTGCTTTACAGGCCGGGCTAAAAACAGAAGTAGATGATGTGTGTCTGAGTTTGTTTAGAGGAGAGCGATGGTACCTACTCTACAATGCAAAAATAGCTTCTAAACACGTGTTAAGGGATTTAGTTCCTGTCTACATCCAAAAGGACATCATTGACGTTATTGAAGTTTACTGTTCTCAATAATCGAGGTTAAAGGATGTCAGTGATCAACAAATAAACACACAGCAGCCCATACACCCCCACTCATTTGGATTTTTTTCTACAGGACCAACTGTTCTAGACGAGAATTTGAGAACCTCTTACATGACGTCACGTGTCCCAAGGCCCAACAAATTGCTTTGAATAAGAGTGAAAATGGGGCTTTTGCTGGATGTGTTAAGGTTTTTGTGATCAGAGACAAACCTAGACTAAACAAAGTACATGCAGGAGCACAAAACAAACACACACATGCAAAGGTTACACCAGTAAAGTAGTGGAGAGTGTTTCCAAAATTGGTCAAGTAAAGTTTTGTACAGTTGCAAAAATAAAAGACAAAAGATAGATTGCACACAGTCCTTTTCTGTTTGCAGACATTTTCACACTCCTCTTTGTAATAATTACAATACACATCAATGCAGTACACACTTTAAAGTACACAAATACAGCCTGAAACATGCCACACTACTTTATGTCATAGAGATTCTGTGTATGCTTTTCCTAGAAGTGTGCGGCTGCTGTAACTCTATGAAGGTAAACAACAGCTGGAGAAGGCTTCAGGGCAGAAGCACAGATGGAAACAAAGACAAAGTAAACAACCTGACATAATTGACTGTTGACAAAGTGTTTTTACTGTCGGCCTGCTTTTGTTACTGTAATTCAGATCCTGTTTAAAAAAAAGAAGACATTTTATTGTAGAAAATATGGTTAAAATAAATATGGTTCCTTCTGGTCATGGTTTAAGAAATACATCACATTTACATGAAACACTCACATTTAATCAATTGCTTGCAAACCATCCAATGTATCTTTTTTTGTTGTCTATATAATCTACTTTTAAAGACTAAAAATAGACTTATTAATACATGAGTATAAAAAGTGATTTATTCAATGATCTGCTTAATACAGGAGTAATGTTTCCTTACCAGAGAACATTGGAAGGTTTGTAAAATGTCTTAATGGGTTTTAACGCATTTTAAAACTGGTCTTTGTTCTATTGATGATGACTATAGCGAGAGCAGGATCCTATCAGGCTGAAGATATTACTCAGTGAGTGTTTGTCACTTCTTATTTGAAGAGAATAACTGTGCAAATGAAGTCTCCATGATAAACCAAAGGTGGGAATGGGAGGGAAGTGGAGGTTAAATTATATCAGTGAAGAACAGAAGGGCAATCTGCACTAATCAAAAGATTAAAGGCCTCTCCCTTAGCCTGCAGTAACCCAATCAATACCTCTATCAGCTCCTCATCAGCATGCTAACTGATTATATTATCTCCAGGAAACGTTTGCATAACCAAACTATTAGACCATGCATTTCCACTGAAAATGTTCAGGCTACTCAGAAATGTGCAGCATCATGAATTTCCTTATTAAAATTGCATTTCTTATCTGTTGTAAGTATTACAGGGTACATTTAATATTGTTTTAATTATTATTCCCAAAAGAAATGACATACAAATCAGTAAATAACACTCAGGAATTACATTAAAAAAAAAATATGAATAAGCCAACGCTTAAGCTTATTATAGTCCTTTTACACAGCATATTTGTATTTAGGCAACCTCTCACTTAGGCCAGGGGTGTCAAACTCAAGGCCCGCGGGACCTCATTTTATGTGGCCCGCAAGAGCTTGCAAAGAATATAATATACACTACAATTGGCGTAATTGTTGAATATTTGCTTTCAATTATGTGCCCTAGACTTCTGCTTTCAGACGTAGTTATTTATGGAGTTATTACCAGAACTGATAATAAACCAATGCAGAACCAATAATGTAATATAATACATTATTTTATATTTATTATATATTTATATATGTATATTTATATAGTGTTAAAGTTACAATCGGCCCTTTGAGTGCAACCATAATGCTGATGTGGCCCACCATGAAATTGAGTTTGACACCCCTGATTTAGGCTATACAAAAACCAAGTTGTAAACATTTCATATCTAATTGAAATATATTGAGTATGTTTTATGTAGTTTACCACTTTTGTTTAAACTAGGGCAAAGGTTAAACGTGTGTAAAGACAGACACAGTACACATTTAAGGATACTTGTGTCCCTATGCAACACATCCAAAAAGATATAGACATTATACATATTTTATTATATATACAATTTAAAGAATGATGTCGAATACATTTCTAAAACCTGGTCTTTTGATATTGAAATGATTGTTGGTCTGTAGAATGAGTGTAGCCTAATGTGTGTGTGTGTGTGTGTGTGTGTGTGTGTGTGTGTGTGTGTGTGTGTGTGTGTGTGTGTGTGTGTGTGTGTGTGTGTGTGTGTGTGTGTGTGTGTTTTGTGGGAACAGAGAGATATTATTGGGCAGTCCCTCCGTAGGCGTAGACACCAGAGCAACTACAAATACAGAGCGAGGATCTGAAACAGGATTAGTAGGCTACTCAGCACAGGATTATCGACTGAGAAACAAAGAAAAAATACAGCACGGAGTCTAAAGCTTTTTACAGGTAAGGTAGAATCCACTTTATGGAGTTTGTTGCCTCAGAACAAGCTCAACACTTAACTTAATTTAAACTTGAAAACGCTTTAGAAATAGAGTAATCACTGGAAGTAGCATCGTGTGGCAGCAGATGACGTAAGGATGGGTTAGATTTCATCATTAATACAAATTACACGATATAATAAAAAATGGTGTCTCGTCGCTCATGTGTTAAATGTGTAATCGATTTCACTATGATAAACAAGTTAAGCATACGATTCAGTTAAAGATTTGTAAAACTACTGAACGTTAACGTACTAAAACAACAGCTTACTTCCGGTTTAATGAATAAAACATCACTACATTTCAAAATTGCAATAGTTAGACAATGTTACTTCTCTAACTTAGTTTGTATTTTCAATGTTATTTTTATTTCCGTTAATTATGCCGCTGTTTGAGTCACGTGAAGGCATCATGTCCATAACTGCAGCTGTTTCAACTGTTGAACACACTCACTATAACACACCTTTTTAAAGAGATGTCTGCCAAATTTCACTCTTTGTTAGAGCTACACAAGCTATAAATACAAAGAGCAGTGTAAATAAGAGTAGTGTAAATTGCTAAAGTTAATTTTCTGAGCCTTTATTCACTTACTTGCTCCGAAAACTGAGCTAGCTTTAGCTCAACAGGCTAACATTATTTTTTAATTAGGGTAAATGAAATTTAAAAAGTAAATGAAAGGTACTATATAAATAAACTTGCCTTGCCTAAATGGCCACAACCCGTTTAGCATCTGTTCTAGAGACTCTAAAGTTAATTATTAAACTATATATAATTAAAAAGCTAAGAGCTAGGTTATACATTAGGGTTAACACGTGTTTTTGTACGAGTAATTTAAGGGAGTTTTTAATAGAAAATTAGATAGATAGATAGATTGTACTTTATTGATCCCAAATTGGGAAATTGTTTTGACAAACTGTTATCTGAATCATGAACTAGCGGATGACACTAGCTAGTTCATTTTAAGTGTTTCATTGGTTTCACATCCTAACTGGAAAGTTCTCCATGTAACAGTTAGAATAACAAATCAAGGAACTTGTTCTTTCTCTCAATTTTGATCTCAAAGTACTTTCCAGAGAAACTAAGGCTGCCCTGGAGAAATAACTCATTAACTTGACAATCTGTCCCTCTCTTTATCTCTACCACCATCTCTAAAGAAATCAGATTCAACCATGACTAAGGACGCAGAGATAGACATGAAGGAAGTGGAGCTCCGGGAGATGGACCCTGAGAAGCAGCCCATGACTGGTGATGGCCCGCCTGCAGGTGGAGAGAAAAATGGCACCGTGAAAGTGAAGGTCCCGGACAATGAGGTTACCTTCACCGGCCTGTCCAAAGAGGAGCTGATGAAGGTTGCTGGAACTCCAGGGTAAGATAAGACTCAACAAACACCTCATTAGAAAAATACATGTCTTCTATTGCTTTCATATTTGTTTAACCCCACTCTTAATTATTTATGTATAGATGGGTGAGAACCCGTTGGGCGCTTCTGATCCTCTTTTGGCTGGGCTGGGTTGGCATGCTGGCTGGAGCCATAGTGATCATTGTCCAGGCCCCTCGCTGCAAACCCATCCCCGAGATGAACTGGTGGAACGAAGGACCCCTGTACCAGATCTCTGACTCTGAAGCTTTCGCTGATGGACTCGCAGGTAGAGTACCTGTTATTGATCTAAATCATCGGTTATTTTGCAGAAAAACAATATATCCTGCAGCTGTAATATTCACGTTAGAGTCAGACTTATCTTTAGAGTTTGGAATGGCCTTGATGTTGTAATGTTGTAACCCACACTAATTCACAAAGGATAAGGCTTGTGACAAAGTCTTGAGTTTCCTTCGGTCTGCGTGGCCTGTTTCAGCTGGCCTGATACCAAACTGCTGACAAGGCTGACAAAGAGTGACTCAAGGTCTAAATGACATAAAACGCTTACAAATCATGTCTTTCCTTTTTCTCCTACTCACTTGTTAAGGTCAAGGCAACCCAGTACTTCTTCTTTATTGGTGTTACCATAGAAGTTCTTTAGATTTGATTCCTCTTTTTATTTTCTTTCTTCAAATTACACTTAACAAGGATAGTGAAAATGATTACCCACACATTTCCAATTTGGATTTATTTCTCCCAATTGTTATAAATGTTCTTTCAAGGTGAAGGAAGAACAGGGTGTACTGCTCTCCTTGTGAATTACTGGGCAGCTCTCGGGTTTCCAGCAGGCCTTGGGCTAAATTCCAACAACTGCACGTGACTTGTTGGTGTTTTCACACACAAGGCCCTTTTGTGCTCAGACTGCACATGGCCAGCAGAGGGTGTTGGGGGTGAGCCATTCACATGCTCCTGCCTTGAGTCAATAACTCGCTAAAAGAATAGCTCTTTTTACTTAGCTGTCTCCTAACTCATCAAAATGTCTCTCGAGCCTTTTGTCGTCTCTTTCTACGTCCCTCCTACCCTTTACAAATCAACTCCCTGTCTTTTTCCTATGTGAAACCCCACTGACAAAGCCTCCCTGTCCCTCTGTTTCTAGGCGTCGAAGCAAGGTTGGACGAAATCAACAAGCTGAAGGTGAAAGGCCTGGTTCTTGGCCCTCTTCACACCATCCAGCCCGACATGCCAGCCACCTTAAATCTTAAAGAGATCGACCCCACCAAGGGAAATGAGCCAGCCTTGCGCGCTGTGCTGGACAAGGCTCACAAGAAGGGTAGGTCATCATACGACTGTAATCTGATAAATGGCTGTAAAACCATAGTCTTTATGAACCACTGACTCATTCTCCATTGATAATAAGAATAGCATCTCATTATTGTTTTTACTTCTCTCAGGTATTTCTGTGGTGCTTGACCTGACCCCAAACTACCTGGGAAGTGCTCCCTGGTTCAGCCCTAGTGAGCTCAATGACGTGATGGAGAAAGTGAATGTATGTTCCATGATCCTTTTTTCAGTATCTTAAGTGAGATACTAAGTGTTCTTCATGTGAGGAACTGTTCATCCTTGCTGTGGCTAAAGTGTTCATGTTGTCTTCCAGGATGCAGCGGAGTACTGGCTGGATTTTGGAGTTGATGGCATTAAGGTATCTGACTTCACTTCGGCCACCAACTCTGTTGATTGGTCCAAGTTCCAGGCTGCTGTCAAGGGCAACCTCACTGAGGAAACCAAGAAGAGGTAACTACAGCTCACTAACTTTGGTTCTGCATGATTAAACATCTTTTGCAGGAACAATGAATGTTTAATTTAATAAATGTAGCTCTTGCCTGCAGTATAGCAACATTCGTTTACATTGGGAAACTAATTTCACCTCAATTGGGACAGAACTAGTAGGAAAATAATTTTCAAAGCGTCGTAAGATGTCAGTCTAACCATGGCAATGTTTCCTGGGGTCGAGATTAAAAGCATTCCAGTGCTGCAGGGGACTGTAGGTGGGGAAGGGAGAGCTAGATCAACAAGAAAGGATGTGGAGCTTTACTCTCTCTGGTGAAGCGACACCTTGTGGAGGGTTCAAGGAATGACTTCTAAAATATCTGATTTGTCTTTTGCTGATACAATATCTAAAAATGATGCCACAATTTAGCATTTTCTATTATTAACAACCAGTGTCAGCAGTGTAATCTCACCACATTGTCTTTCTCTCAGGGTGCTGATGGGCGCAGTTGAAAATGTTTCGGATGTGGAGTTGTCTGAGCTTGTTAACACAACAAGTGTAGATCTGGTTCTGTCCGACCTGCTCAGCCGCAGCAATGGAGGTACGCCCATGTTTTAAAGTGTTTTTGACTGGTTTGTCGTTATTGAACAAAGCAGAAAGGCTGTACAACAATCATATCATAGTAGCATACACTTGAAAAATGTCAAGACCTCATGCACTTTGTTCTATAAACTTAAAGGTCCCATGTCATGGCCATTTCTACTGATCATAATTCCATTGTTGAGGTCTACTAGAATAGCTTTACATTGTGCAATTTTCCAAACTCACATTGGTTTCTCATACAGCATCTCTGTATAGTATGTGTATTCACTCTCTGTCCTAAACGGCTTGTTGGAGCTCCTGGCCCCCCCCCCTCCCTGTGAGCCCACTGTGCTCTGATTGGTCAGCTCGCCCACTCTGTTCTGATGAGTCCACCACCGTTACAGCGGAACACCAGTGATTATGTGTTACAATGGCGTTGGCAACCAGAAAATGCTACAGGGTGTACTTTGAGGGTTTGTGACTTTGCAGACCGTTTACATGCATAAAAAGCTACATAACACACAAGGGGACGGGTAATAACTAGAAAAGCATGACATGGGACCTTTTTAAAGTAACATACCTAGCTTAGTATTGATCTGATTGAGTGTGAAAGGATAGCATTTCTGTCAGTGTAAATGTCTGCTTTTGTGTAAAAACAACCAGACAGAGAGATAATTTTATCTGAATTTGTGCAGGTGTGCAGCGCATCATGGCCATGAACACCCTCAGCTCTCAGCAGAGGAGTGTGGCCTGGGGTCTCGGTGCCGCCCATGAGGACCAGCTGTCCAAACAGGCCACCACTCCTGCCCTGATCCGGCTCTACCAGCTGCTGCTGTTCACTATGCCTGGAACCCCCGTGTTCACCTACGGAGACGAGATCGGCCTTCAGGCAATTGTAAGCTACAAAACGAAGAAATTCAAGTTTTAAAAAAAATGTGTTTTATTACCTCAGCTGTTACAGAGTGTAACGTTTTTCCTTTTGCGTTTCCTTATCAGGGATCAGAATCACCAAAGATGGTTTGGGACATAGAGAAGGAACCTGTTGAAGGAGCTGCTGTTAATGACACTGCTGAGGTAAGACTGTTACAGAGTCTACATTTTAAATTAGTTAATTTTAGCCTTATTTTATTTTGGCTTGTTTACAGGTTGAGCTCTAGTTCAACATTTCCTCAATTCTCACATTTACAGGTTCAGCGAAAAGAATACGTTGCTGTGAGGAAGTGGTTCAAATCCCTCAGCGAACTGCGAGTCAAAGAGCGCTCCCTCCTCCACGGCGACTACTACCCTCTCTCCTCCTCCGCCTCCTCCCTCTCTTTCCTCCGCATTTGGGACCAGAGCGAGAGGTACATAACGGCGGTCAACTGGGGAGCAACGCCTGAGACGCTCACATTCAAACTGGAAGCTACAGGCAAGTTCAGCAGAAATATTTAGTTTAAATGTTATGTATCCATCCCCATATTGTTCATTATTTAACAACATGATCTTTCTTCCTGCAGAGGGATTAGAGTTGCCAGAAACGGCCACGGTGAAGCTGGCGACAGATGAAGCTCTGGTGGTAGACTCCACCGTCCCCTTGGACAAATTTGTCCTCGCACCCGGACAAGCTGTCCTGCTGCAGTTCCCCTAGATGGGCTAAAGATGGAGCCAAACTATAGAAAGCTATGCACACATCACTTGTCTTTAAAGAGAAACTGAAGTCAGTCCTTATCCTTAAAAATAAGATTGGATAGTCAAAAGATTGAGAATTTCTTTTTACTTTTTTTAAATAAATATACAAGATTCTTTAGTCAGAACATAAGTGAATAGGGTCAAAGAAAGTCTGCCATCCAAGCCAGTATAAACCCAGGTGAATGTTTCTGGTTTTTAACACACATTTTAGTTTTAATCTTGTTGTGTTGGGAAAATGCAACCACTTAAGATATGCACTGAGCATTTTATTCTTTTGTGATAATTTAATGTTGACAACATTGTCCAAATATGTGAAGACATTCCATTGTTTGTTCTTTGGGCATTTCTTTGGCAGTCCTTATTTTTCTTTTGTTATGTTTCTTTTCTTTTACATTTTAAGAAATTCCGTTTTAGTGACAGTTTTTCTGTCTTTTTAACATCAAGGGTGACTCTGAAGTCTTTTTAAAGTGCTAGTAAACAACATTTTGCGATTGGCAACAATTCTGACAAGTGAACTGAATTGGAAATAAACAGAAAACTAAACTGTACCTACTCTGCGTATGCCTCATGTTTATTTTTATATGCGACTACATTCTTATAAGATTGAGTTCTTTGAGCTTAAGATCATATCAGATGAGACGTTCACTATTTTCGGTACGTACAGGTGTGTGTAAGTGTGTCACAGATGTTAGCGGAGGAAGCACGTCTCTATATTTGATCAGCATCTTGGATGGGTTTCATCGGCTTATTGTACTTGACTGAAATGTACGCTGTGCTACGAGTTTCACTAAATGGGTCATACATGACTGTCTTAAAGTAATACGGTCATAAACCCTGACTTTAATGCCAAATGTATATGAAACTATGTGCATTTTATTTTAGATAACTTTCAATATCCCCATCTCTGAGAATATTCTCATAAATTAAGTGATTTATAAACAAACTTTCTGTAAGATGAATAGGCATTGACATCACGTGGATGAGTGAGCAATTTTGTCTATATTAAAACATTCTCTCTGTGCAAACTTTTCCCGCAGATGTTTTTTATAAATGAATTATAGATGGGAATAATAGGACTTTTCAATTGCTAAAACCTTTTGAGAGAAATTGCCTGTGTGATTGAAACCTGCTGTTCCTTTCCTAACATTAGTGCTTCAATTATTGCTCTTTTTAGTTAATGTTAGTGCCCCTGCTTGAATGAAACGTTGCCTAAAGGAGTGCTTTACACTGTCTACTTAATCTTAAAACTGTCTGTTTTTTTAAGTGGATTTTTGTAAGTGTTTTAGCTATTGTTCAGCCAGTGACACAGAAGTAGAGCAAAAAAACAACTGCTTTATCAACAAGCCGTTAAAAACACAGGATTATGATATAACTACTTATTTTACTCCTGTATGAACTGGAGTCCAGCCTGATGTCTGGCATGATGTTCCTCAACGACTTGATATTAGTACATAATGATACTTTTATTAGTCATGAAAAGCAACTAAGTACATGTATCTAAGAACAGGTTTAAAGTACTCTGCTGCACATCAGACAGAACTATACAAATTAACTTTATCTGGCAGCTGTAGTACTAGTTCATTTGAAGTTCTCATTTTTAAAAAGAAATCACATTTTGAAATAATATTTTACAAATGTTAGATTTAGCAACCAAAGAGTTTATGAAGTAAGGTTGGCTACATCTCAACCAGCTACTATACAGCAATACAATGTTGCTCAGACATTAAGGCATCATTAATAAATTATACATAATTATTATTACAACTCTGAAAGGGAGTTTTCTGCATAAGTAGGCCTTCTTTCCTCTTTGATTCAGCCAAATGTTTGAAACCACACATAATATGTCAATCAACTATCTAAAAACCAGAAAATGTAACTTAAAATTGTATTAAATGAAATTCTGACAATGTGTGCTTTATTTTTTCTGTAAAGAAAAAGTGAATTTCTGACCAGTTTCATTTGCTCTTATGCGTATGTAATCTCCAACAACCTGGCAATTTGTCATTTAAGTACTTCAATTTAAAATCATCCTTTTGATAAAAATGTCAAACAGTCCCTTTAACAGTTGAAACTCAGGTTAATTCTCAGAGTTTCAGGGTCTTAGTATAATACAGGGCCGCTGTGGTATCGCAGGGGAGGTTTGAAGTTGATGATACCGGGAATCAGAGCCCGTCTAAGCACATCACCCCACGCCGCTCTGAAACCCAACCACCGTCTCACCCACCGCCGTGCACACTCATGACTGACTCTCAGTCTGAGTCTGACATCACAGTGACATGAAGATACCTGACCTTTCATCAGCTTTCACTGCAGATTCATAAATGATTTTTTTACACTGAAATAATCCACTCTTACATGTTACTATACATTAGATATCCATGTGATTGAAAACGACATCCATATATTTAAAAAGCAATCATAAAGCCAGTCCCTCTACTCAACACTTATTTTGTATAGATTTGTATTATAAATATATAAAACATGCTTGTTTCCAAAGATTATTTTAGTGAGCTTCATATTGAGGTTTTGGGAATTTTTCAAAGAAATTTCACGTCTTGAAATATATACTCTTACACCTTGGATGATGAATGAATGATTATTGTCATAAGCGTCACTTCTGTGTTGTGTTAAACAGGGCTGGATTAATTATTTCACGGGTCCTGGTGCAAGAATGAGCTGCTGGGCGTTCTTCTTATGGCATTATAACAGCAAAGAAAAACGATAGTTACGTCTGTAACTACGGTTCTATGAGTCCCGGATGACCGCCAGAGTATCCAGTGCTAAAGCACCGCCTCTGGCGGTCAGTAGGGACGGAAAAAAACACAATACAACACTGGAACACCAAACCTGTCTGGTTTCTTCCACCTTAAATAATCAGGTAAGTTCTGAAGACCAAACTTGAGCATTTAAGAGGTTTCAATCAATTTCAGTGATAATTCTCATTTCCACAAGACACCCATCAAGTACTTTTTCTTCTCCTGAATCATCTACTGTACAAACTTTGTTTGTTTTATTAGCTAGAACTTATTGGCCTTTGTGGGCTCAACATGTTTAATTTTATTAAGGCCTAGTGAATTTTATATTGGTACCCACTGCACCCATTGCAGTTTAACAATACTTGCTTTCTTACTGGCCTCTGTGTGAATTTTATTGAACTTAAATAGATTAATGACCATTCAGAATATAAGCACAAAACTGAAAAAATACCTAATTGCCTCTCCATTTGACAGAGAAAGAACCCCCCCCCCCCCCCCCCCCCCCCCTCAAATAAATCGTTTTACATTTTTGTGGTACAGAATCGGTGTTCACTTTTTTGCCAAAAGTTAGATGAGAACTGAACTCTCAGCTCAAAGCTATAGCCTCTGTGTGAACAGCTTAACTTGGCATAAAGACCGGGAACAGAGGTAAGTAGCTAGTGTGCTCTAAGTTAACTGCCTGTCTGTACAGCTCACTAAATCCTATTTTTTAATTCTCTTTTCCTTCTTCCCAAACATCCACCTCTCATGCTAACTACTTCTCCGTTAGCCGGCCTCGGATCCAAGGTACATTAGCTTAAAATGCTAATTATGCTTAACTACGCTAACTGGTTGCCTGCTTAAGCTACATTGCTATTATTAAAATGAAAGTTGTATTTATTTTTCCCTCGAACTCCAAGCAAGGAATCTTATGTGACATTTTATTTTTGTTAAACTATTTCCAAAACTATTTCCAAAACTATAACAGGTGTGTGTCAGCGACTTGAATGCAACTTGACAGGGACTTGACTGGGATCCAAACATCCACCACCTCTCCTGCTAACTCCTTCTCAGTTAGCCACCATTGGACCTACAGTTGTAGATTTATCAGGGAATGGGACCGACGTTAAGAAAGAGGAAATCCTAAAAGAATATTTTGACATTTCGGAAATCGATTTATTGGCTAGAACTATCTGAGTACCTTAGCATGAGCCTGACATATTAATTTAGCATAAAATACAGCAAACAGTAACATTGGCTTCCTTGGCTATTATTTATAAAAGCAATACAATGTACCTACCACAACTTAGGCTCAATTAGTAACACATATCTGTTTGTGGACAGGGCCAGTTTATTTGTTTCCCCCTGTTACCCGTCTTTGTGCTAAGCTAAGCTAACCTGCTGCTTGCTGCAGCTACCTATGTACTGTTTTAACACACAAGTTGTATTGATTTTCTCATTTCACTCTGAGCAAGGAATCAAATGAATGTCATCATTTATATTTAAATGTTCCCAAAACTAGAACATGACTGGGACTCATTTTTCCTGCAAATATTCACCCGGAAATCCAAACATCTTCCTCTCCTGCTAACTCATCCATTCATCAAGCCTCAACTCAAGGTATGTCAAAATGTTAATTTATCAGGGAATGGGACAAAAGTTCAAACTAAATACACTTCTTTGAGAAATATACAAGTGATAATGATCATCTATCTATGCAAATAAAATAAAAAAGTTAAACCTTTTCTTTATTCCCCCCCAAAATTAGAACAAGGCTTCACAACTGCAGTTTTTTAACTATCCTTTTACTGTTTATGAGATTTGAAAGGACAAAAGTGCAAATGTCTACCCGTAAAAATAATTTAAGGTGGATACTTTCATATAACATTCTCATAACTGACCTCAGACCTCTTCAAATGTAACGTAATATCTCCTGGACAAACCGCTTTCCAAAATGTTAAAGTTATTCTTTTGTATTAGCATGCATTTGGGTTCCTCATTAGCTATATATGTGTGTCCAACATTAGGATACGCGTGTGTGGCCCTTTGAAAAAAACAGATAGAAGAAACACTCAAACTGAAAGTGTGTGTATGTGTGTATGTAGCTTACTGTATGTCTGTGTGTTAAGTTGAAGCCGCACACTAGGGTGTTTTTCTCTTGTTTCCACCATCAGTATGACACACACACACACACACACACACACACACACACACACACACACACACACACACACACACACACAGTGCCATTATGACAAGTGGATGAAAGACTGAAAGATCAACTGTGGCCGCTCATCTTTGTAAAGCTACATGTCTCTCTCTTTCTCTCCTCCCCCTTTCTCAAACACATGTGCACCTACCAGAAGATCATACACACATGCACTCCACCGCCTCCTGATCGGAATGACAGCCGAACAGGTAAGAACACACTTTTATCCTCCTTTGAATGATTGTTTAAGCACAAATAGGCGATTTTCAGAGTTACCTTTATCCAAAGAAAACTTTTTATAACTATTTATGCCCCTGGAATTTACGAACAAGTGTGCAGATGTAAGCAACTTCATGGGTTAAATGATGAGAGTTGAACTTAACTTAGAACACAAGGTTTGCTAAATGAATTATTGATAAATCCAGTAAAATCTAAAAACGTTTTGAAGTCACAAATGCGAAAACATGTTTATGAAAGTACCATTCTGATTCGGATATGTGTTCCTCGCGAATATGTGATACATCTGATTGATAAGTCAATGTAGATGCATATTGCATTGCATGAGAAGCTACAAAAAGATCTTACTCATTCTCAAACTTTACTTGTAGCGTTACAGTGTTGTTTCATGCAACATGTTGGTGTTTACACCAAACACGCTCTTAAACAGAGAGGCTTAAAACCACAAGCCTGTCTGTCTTCATTGTCGAGACTTTCTAAAGATATCATGATATGATAAGCCCAGGCTTCAATGTACCCCTGACCTGGGTACAGTTAAACAAAGGCTCTGCTTCGATACGAGTTTGCAGTTCATTTGTTACGCTCTAATAATCTAACATCCCTGTATTAATGTCTACCTAATTAAGGTCATAATGGTCAGATTTTGTTTGAATTGTTTAAGAAGTATAATCAACATCTTTAGTCATTTTGGAGGTTGTAGTTTGTGTCGTAGTTGTATAGGGTCAAAGAGGAATAATTATCTAAATTGATTTCAATGAGGCAGACAAAACATTAGAAGACTAGTTTGTAATGTTGCTATTTTTGACCTCCTTCCAGTTTGTGACCTCCTTTGACATCTGCAGACAGAACGGGGGCAACAACCGCTTTTCTGTTTGTTTTACTTTAGCGTCTGTGCCAACAAAGGCGTGAATTAACAAACATCTGTATTGAAGCTTTTTCTCTTTTTTTTTGGGAAACTTTGTTGTTGCAATAGTATTTTTAAACGGCTTTGATGGGCTTCCACACTCTATCTGGAAGAAATTAGGAAACGGAAGAAGATTTGTATGTTTCAGTTATATCCAGAGACATCTAAGGCTCTAAATCCCCCCCAAATATCCCCCTGTTTATTGTTTTATCCAGTTATTATACAGACTTCAGTCTTTTGGATAGGTCTGTATCAGCTTTGAACATCTCAACGCGGCAATTGTTTTCCATCATTCTTTGCAAAAGTGCTCAAGCGATGTTAAGCAGCATTAAGGCCTTCCTTGGTTACACAGCAATTTTAAAGCTCTGCCGCATACTCTGGAATAAACTGAGGTCTGAGTTTTGAAACAGCACAATGCTTATTTGTTGATTTTAATCCTTTTATGTCTCCGCGCCGTTTCATGTAACACAAACGCAAACTTGGAACAAAGGATGAACTGATTTGAATTTGGTGGACAAAGGTCAATGTTACAGTTTATTGGTTCTAAGTCATTAGTTAGAATTAACACATGTCTTATAGGTCAAAAATGTTGAATGACAGTTTGGACGGACGTGGATGTAAAGTGCAACTTGACTAGGCGGTGACTAAAGTTCAGTGTAGCTTTGGTTTTATTATTTTCTTCAGGCTTTCTGTGGAGAAGTATCCCTGCAGCATAATTCTGCTACACCATGCTTCAGGGTGGAGATGGTGTATTTCTGCTGGTTTGCAGTGTTTTTATTTTTGTGCCATAAGGCTACAAGATCTTGTTCCACTTGGTTTCCCACATGCCTTCTGATATACACTTCCTCAGACGTCATATGACATTATTTCTGGTGAAGGATCAGTGTCTCCCTTCTCACTCATGGAAACCTGCGGCTCGATCACTGCTGAGCTTCTGAGGCAGAAACTCCAACAGTCAGGGCTTTCCAAATGTTCAAATATTGAACTCCTGATTTGGTATCATCGCTGCGGAGGAGCCTACAAAGTTCCTTTATCTCTATGGAGCGTTTGTTGCAAAGAGTGTGCAAAATTGCTTGTCACACATTGAATAAAACACTTCATCGGATTTCAAATGTATATGCAATCTTTTAGTCATTCGGCCGCACCAGTGTTAAGAAAATGAAGTAAAGGGATTGTATTGTGAAATCTGCACTTAATTTGGATTAATTTAGTTAAATAAGTCTGATTATAGGCTGTAGAATGATGCATGTAACAGTTTAGACAGTTATATATTTTCTATTTGACTTTGTCATATTTTCTTAATAACTCCATTGTAGCATTGTTAGGCTGATAATCATACATCATACGCTATAAACAAACAAAACAAATCCTTCATAACATAATTGGCTGCGTTTATTGCAGTGCCTTTCGAAGGATTAACTCTTTAGAAGGATTAAGCACTTTGGCCGTTTTAATCTAGCACAAAAACAAATAAATATTATAGCAAAGATGTCCAAATTGTTTGATAATTTATCAGTTAAAGGACGGCATGGCGGCCTTTAAAACCTAAGCTCCAGGAAAATGACTTTGAATTGTATTTCTTAGTGGTATGTAACAATGTTAAGCGTTATGTTAATCTCCAGGTTCATTATATTTTCACAGTATCCAAGACCGTAGGTTTATGTTTAAAGATTATAATTAAATTACATTGTTTTGATACAAACCAAAATGACGATAATGTGTTGCGACTTTAATCACATCATTTTTATTTAGAAAATGAATAATCTGAGATTCATATATTTTTTATAGAATATACAAAACTGTCAAATGTATTGGCACTGTATACTCTATTAATAATGTTACTGGCAACTCATGTTTAGTAGTGCATTTGCTGCAAATTAAAACTATATCGTAATATCATAGATAATAATATAAAGCGGGCTTTAGAAATGTGATTGCAATGCTACACATTTCTAAAGACCCCTATGTGTGCGCAGCGGGGTCTCTAAAAACTCTCGGGGCCTATGATCTTGTTTTAAAGCTCTTTATCAAGACATTATGTGATTTTCAGGTCCGCATTAATGGGTTTGTGAGCATCAAATGCATTCAAATAAAACAAAGTGATAAATATCTCATTATTTCTTTGTTAAAATTAATCAAATAACAAGCTGTTTTAGAATTTTCCAGAAGCTTTCTCTGCATACATTTGATCTTTGCTTAGGTTTGCATGAGAGTAAAACGGAAATACAGATTATTAATTCCAAATACAAAAAAAAGAATGCATGGATAAGACACAGAAATGATCATTTCAAAGCACAAACGTAATTTCAGTGAATGTGCGATTCAGATTCAGACACATACACCTTTCCATCATCTATCCAGCTATTATTGTATAGAATGTGACTAGACATTATTTACCTTCATTACCTTTTTTCGAAAGTTGTTCACATCATTTTGAGATCTCCGTCTTATTTCAAGATGCTTCAAAGGAAAATGCTCACTTTATAAAATAATCTATTTCACCTGTGAACAGTTTGATAGCAGTTTCACCTCTGTGTGCTCCGTATTTCATATAAACCGTCGTGCTTTCTCTCAATCTCATTTGAACATTCAAAAATCTCAAACTGTTGAAACATATCCAACACATTCAGCGTTAGCATGAAACATCGTCGATTTGTAACAAGGTTATCAAGCGGGAATGACTATCGATTGCTTTTATGAGCTGACATTTGACACGGCTTGTGCAAAAAGAGCCTTGTTTCATGTTTTCTGATTCACAATGATTTATGCTATTTGGTGGTTTGATTTGTCCCCCATCCATTCGGTAGATTTCTCCCCGCCAGTCGTCACTTCTTTTCTCAGTGACGGAAGACACACAGAGAGACTTCTCTGAGAAAAAAAAAGTCCAGAAGTGCATCTCTCGTTCCCCCTCCTCTGCTCCCGCATGTTTTTTAGGTGAATTTGAGAGAAAACTAGAGAAGCGTCTCCCCCGTGCAAACTCCTCCGCACCCGACTCCCGTCCTCTCACATCCTTTCATTCACACGTTTGTCTCATTCGGCTGTTTTCTCAAGGTTAGGTGCATGCACACACACAAATGCGTATACACAGGAGACCATTACGTCCATAAGTCCATTAGCAGAGCATGTCAGAATCACAGCAAACAGTGTAAAATATGAACCAAAAAGCACTTTAGTTAAGGACACCTTAGTTGGCGTCAAACTTGCATTTGAAGGCTTTATTTCGTCTTTTATGTATTCATTGTATCAAGAGCATCATTTCATCTTTAAATAAGTGATTCAATTGTGCTGACATGAATTCAAACTGCCCCAAAATAGGATTTTTTGTTTTAACAAGTGATCGCCATGTTGGTGAGCATGAACAACTTTTAAGAGTCTCGGAAATACTCAGTGTTCATTTTCTTTCAGTTCACATTGCACGCTGATTTGCTGCAAGTGTAAGGAGATAAATATCATCTTCCCGGTTCTTGAGTCTTATCACAGCAATGTAAAGATGACATCGACACCAACATTTACTTTTGTATTGATAGACATTTTGGGGAATTTCATAGATCCTTCTGTTTAAAATATTTTCATGAAATATCACCAGGTCATCTGACACTATTTGCTGTCAAACATGACTTTTATTATTGCCAATTGAGGTTATTGTGTCAGTGAAGTCACCACATTATTATGTAGTATGCATGTTAATGCTGAGGTTTCCGCCTATGAAAAGTACACACTGTATGACTGACCTCAGCATTTACATGATCACCTACACACATACACCAACACACTTGCAGAAACACATACACACACATCGACATTTTGAAACGTTTCTAGTTGGACTATAGAGCAAACTACTATAATAAAGCTTCCTCCATGTTCTGCGTAACTGTGATTTATACCAATCAATTATCTGTTATATTGTATTTGAATTACAGCTAAATTGAACGTGAACATATTTAGGATTTGAACACGTTTGAATGCAATCAGGTCCATCTCACACTCAAATTGTGAGCACTGCTTGAGATTGCATTTTTCACAAACACTCACAACTTTAAGGTTTTTTGATGAATGAAATGTTATCACTTGTTGCAAATTTGATAAAGCCCATGACTGAATGACAAGTTCAGTATCAACTAAATTGGAGATTGTTCTGGGAAAATTCATGTTCAATAACCATTTTGGAGATATGAACTGTTATCTGAAAGTTACAGTATGTTTGCCGATGATGCAGTTATTTATATAGATTGCTGCCATTTCCGATATTCACACCGTTTTTCCAGATTTAGAAAAAGTGCATTTACTTTAAGTGGTTTTCTTGAACATTTTGGGGAGATTCTATTCTGTACATTTATAGTTTATCATATTTATATTATAACACCAGTGATACTTAATTAAGTTTTCCTATTAGACATCTCTCCCCTACACTTCAGGGGAAAACTGTACTTTTTACTGCTTTCTTCAATCATTTCATCTGATAACAGATACTATAAAAAAGTCTGAATTGCTTTAGCATTTAGCTACCCATCAACAACGTATGAAAGGACCTAGTTTCACCAAGATTACCAGCAAAAATGCAAGTAAAATTCTCCAAATATTCATTCACCTTTTATGTGGATTAGTTTTTACTGAGTTTTTACTTTTTTCACAGCAACATCTTTTTAGATTTGCTATTCAAACTTTTAATTAAACCTAGTCTGGTCTGTACCCAACAGACATGTGTGTGTGTGAGTGTAGTGTTGGGGGTGTTATTGAAGTTGCGAGTGTTTGAGGTTCCTTGTGCATGCGTAGGTGTTTTAAAACCATATATGACAACAAAGGTAGAAAACGGCTTATGGGCACATTAAAGGTGTGTGTGTGTGTGTGAGTGGGATGGTGAGAAGGTGGGGCTGCAGGGTGTTTAGAGGGTTCCCTGAACCTCATCGTTTGCCGCCGTCTTCCTTCCTGTTTCATTCTCTCTCACTTCCTGTCAGCTGACTCAGCCGGAGAATCTTGATCTGGTAAACATCCACGCTAACACTTCTGCACACACATGTACACACATTCACACACACACACGCACACACACACGCACGCATACACACACGCACACACACACGCACACACACACACTGCATGTAGCCGAACATTCAGCACTCATGTAGAGGACTGCAAGACGGCTATACATGGATTTTTCGCACATACACACACCTTTATGACAGATTATGCAGTCACGAAACTCTACAAAGGTCAACCAAAGTAGCACTTTATACATACAGCCACTATGATACATGTATATATGTGAAAGCTATCAAAAGTACATTTACTTTAACTGCTGATTGTAACGTTTTTAGGATGAAATGCATTTTGTACAAGTGTTTTAGTACCTCAACATCGGTGTAAATATCTTTTTCTTTATTTCAATAATTCAACTGCATTTGCGCCACAAGTGGGACACTAAAAAAGAACCTAGACGATACCACAAAGCACAAAGACTGAGATGAGACGACAGATAAAAAGCCGGTTAAAGACTTTAGAGAGAAAACAAATAGGTGGCAGGGTGAGAAAGAAAGAGAGAATAAGAGACGGAGAGAGAGATAAGGACGGGGCAAAGAGACGGAAAGAGAGACAGAGAGATGGAGGAGGGGGGCAGAAAGATAAAGATAGCTGAGAGGAGGGAGATCCGTCAGCGTTTGTTTCCTCAGGATGTGGTTACCACGACGACGACGAATAGGCAGATAGGCAACATCACTACTTGCATGTCCCCTTTGACACCTGCAAGTGTGTGTGTGTGTTTCAGTGAGAAACTATGTGTAAATGTGTGTGTGTTACATTTTGCTTCTGTGATAGACTATGTGCGTGTGTGAGAGAGAGAGAGAGAGAGAGATAGGAAGGACTATGTGAGAGGAAGAAAATCTGAAGGGGGAAATAATCACACAAACTCTCAAGACGAAGCAAAGTAAGTTCAGAGTACCATGACGACAATCAGAAGAGCAACCGGGAGCCGAGAACATGAACAACAGTGGAGGAACTTATGTGAAAAGGAAATTAAGCGGCAAAGACTGGTAAAAAACAAAACAAGCCTGAAATCCTATACAGTGTTTTTGTCTCTTCATCTCATCTGCCTTCGCTCTTTCTCTTTCTGACTCACTCACTCACTGTCCTATTTAGATTTGAATGTGGTTTCAAGAAAGAGAGAAAGAAAAACCAACAAAACTTCAAGAGGATTCGGTACCTTTTAACAAGTCAATAGAAGTATTAACAGGAAATAAAATGGTTTTCAAAAGGCCTAGTTCAGCGTAGCATTGCTAACAGAAAAGCTTTCTCTTTCTCTTTTTGGCGAGTTTTTCTTCTATGTTGCAGTCCGAGTGATACGCTGACACTTGTCTTTTAATCTGTTTATTCTGACAAACTAAATCAAACGGCATAAATCGAGGTAAGCGCACATGCTCTGCCGGAATACGCATGCGAAAAACGGCTTATCTGGGCTCGATTTAGATAATCTTTTTAAAGGCGCCATTACTTTAAACCTGCTGCCTGCATTGCCTGGTCAATGAACAGGACATGAAACGAGTGAAAACTTCTAATTAGGTTGGAATTTGATGGGTTACAGAATTTGCAGTATTCGCTCTAATTGTTGTGAAAAAACGTATTTTTGTATCAGAGGTTCTCAAAGTTTGAAATGCCAATTTAGGAAGCAAGCATACAATGAAGGTTGTACAGGAAAAGTGCAGTTGCGAGTTATCTGCCGTAAATGCTAACTAATAGCGTTTACAGTAGTTTTCTACAATTTGTTAATCCTGGTGTTTGTCGCAGTATCTCGGAAGCGTCTTAAATGTGAGCTATTGAATGTGAAAGCACTGAATCCTAAAATATTGAAATGTAATGCATGAATTTCATGCCGACGAGTCACACTATACTTAATTCTGTTTTAAATGTACTCAACCTTCTGTCCGTCTCCTGTAGGCACTCTAGCTACACGTAGTGATCCATCATGGATGACTCTTCATCCACCCAATCCTTCGCCGACCTCAACCACCATCGCCACCACCCATCCTTTCACCTCACGCTGCCCGGCCATCAAAGCCCCGAAGTGGGATACCCGTCCTCTCAGCCTGCCCTGGACCCTCTGGAGCAGTATGGAAGGGGAGGGGAAGAATCCTCTAATATCTTACTGGCTTCTAACACCTCCTCAGGGGGAAGGAGAGGGAGCAGTGGTGGAGACAGAGGCTTCCTCAACACAAGTAGTAGCTGCTTGGATGGAGATGCTAACTTGGGAGGCGGAGAAAGCGGGTTAGGCGGCCATTTTTCTGACACTTGGTATGGCGTGAAAAAAGAGGAAGTTTGGGAGAACGGGGAGAGTTGTGAAAACGCTGCAGATGATTTGTATCAAAAAGCGGATTGTTACAGTAATGATGTTTTTTACACCAGCGAGGAAGGAGCGAGACGTAAACTCAGAGCAAACTGTTATAATCATGTTAGATGTGAAGCTAAAGGCGAAGCCGTTTACAACAGAGAAGCTAACGGTAGCCACTTCACAAAACAAACTACTTCCTACAACAGAACTGCAGCGGGGAGCTTCAGTGACAGCAGCGTTGACTGTTCAAGAGTTGGTGATCATTATCTAGGAAGAGAGGAGGATTATGGGTCCAGCTGTGGCTCAGGGGAGGACCAGCTTCAGGGGGCAGAGGGTGAGGGACCCTGGGTGAGTGTCTCTCCGTCGAGTCAGCCCGGGGAAGGCAGGTGGAGCGGAGCAGCAGACCAAAACACTTTGAACTCAGGATGCCTGACGCAGTACACTCAGAAACTGGACTCTTTCTCCGAGGCCTTCCTCTCCCAGCGCAAGAGAATATTTCCCATGATCCCCTGTGGAGATTCCTTTTGGGAATATGGAGTAGGGAGAGGAGAAAGCCGCGGATATAACCCGAGGCACAGCTGTGCTTTTGACTCCTACCTGCCGCCCTGCACCTCTTCCTCACCCGCCCACCCCTCCTTCCCCTCTCCTCCCACATCATCTCACATCATGTCTTCAGTTCTCAGTCCCCCTCCCACGCCTCTGCCTCCTCCTTCCCACTCACCCTCCAAAATGGACTCCCCCGGTGGGTTAGATGTGTCCGGACATTCGGTGTCTCAGGGGGGGGATTCTCTACAGTTTTTCCCTTCGCACCTTCAGTCTCTCCCCTCTATCCACTCCTCTGGGATGATATGGAAGTTTCCAGTGATGTCACACACTTTTACACATACATCAGGTGACCCCGGCATCACCGAGGGCAACCTGAGACCTTCTCATGGCAGTGACTACGGCAACATCCTAGGTAAGACATTGTGTACACATTTTTGTAAATAAAAGTATGATAGTAGGGATAACATTGGGTTTATCCAGAGCCTGTGATACCAAGGGTTGAGAGTGAAAAATGTATCCCGTAACAATATTAAATACCTGTTAAAAAAAGTAAACAGTGACCTAATTAAAGTATCACATAATTAAGTAACGCAACCTGATTACCTAAATATCAAATATGCAAAAACTGAACTGAAGATATTTGTTCTTGTGCAAGTGTATTCTGTAAGACAACACAATAATATGACCTTAAAAAAGAGAAACCCAGATATGTTGTTTAAAAAAAGGAATACAGTAAACTTTATTTTGTATCCTAATTTGTATTCCCGTTTAATCGGTTACCCCCCAAGCCTGGTCATAAGTGAAATAGAAAACGTACTAAAACATGAATTGATTTAAATGAACTTTATTACCCTCACTTACAAAAAAACACAGGTAAAACCCACATGTATGTTTACGGTACATGTGGGTTTTCGTAGGCGAGCTTGTGACATTTCTCGTATGCAAATTACGTTTTCACTTTTCTTATTAACAGACATTTTTTTATTTTCATTTCATGTTAATTCGATAATCACCTTTAAGCCCATAACACTGAATGCTTGCTTTTGAATGTGTATTTTTTTACAAGAATTGATTGACAGTGATGTATTCTGCCACACCCAAAATGATCCAGCAGTTTATCATGCAGCATTGACATCCACTCCTCCTCCCCTCTCATTTTTCCAGCCTCCCATGTTCAGTCTCCAGAATCACCGTTCCTCTCCTCCACCTCCCATCCTTCATCCATTCATCCATCCAGAGCCCTCGGTCCCTCCAGCGCTCCACCCCTCTATTCCGCCTTCCACCTTCCCTCTCTTCCACCTCACCTCACAGACCAACGTTATGAGGCAGCAGAAAAGAAAGCCCCTTACATTGTGACCCAGAAAGTGAAGAGAGAAGAAGCCAATCTTAAACAAGCACAGCTACAGGTACAGTACGCCGAGCAAATTAAAATAAACAGACATTTTTGGAGAATAAGTTTCTTTATTTCCTCTTAAGACTAGAAGAGCAATAGCAGGTTTGTGTTCATGCATTGACGTTCAGCTTAAGTCAACATTTTAGATAACTGGGTTGCCAAGTTGTGGGGGAACATGGTGGCTTTTTATTCACCCATTTTCAGGTGGAATGGTAACACTGTGATAATGTCTAAGCCAGGTAATACTGTCATAAATGTTGGTCTTTGAACATTTGATGGGCATAAATTAAATGGCAAAGTGGTCGATAATCCATTTTTCGGGACTTGATTCAAAAAAAGGTTAGGTCGTCTTAATTCTTCAGCTTTTAGAACTTCAGTTGCTCAAGTTTTCTTTCTGGCTTTTGTTTTGACCGTGCATTAATCAAAAGAGAACAAGGATAACTCTGAAATGACTTTCCCTTTTGTTCTTACAGCAACAAGTCTCTCCAATCCACACTGGAACTCCATTTCCCAGCGTCCTTCACTCCAGCAGAGGTCATAGGCGAGGCCGGTACACTCCTCAACCGCTCCTCAATCCAGTGCGTAGAGGAACGGGTCTCTACTCCTCCATCTCATCTCTCAATCACCGAGTGGAGGAAACAGCATGTCCAGATGAGGAAGATGAAAGTGTGTCACTGTAAGTAAAACATTTATTGTATTTAATTTGTATTTTTTTGTAGATTTAGATAAGTTTATTAATGTTTAGATCATCTTTTTTTCTCTCCAGGTATGTCAATGTGGGTCATGATTTCCAGGCAGAGCTTCCTATATGCTCTGTGGATGGGGAAGGGTCAAGGGTGTGGTGTCCAGAAGAGGAATCGCCTAGGGAACAGTTGCTCTGGAAACCATGGGATATGCTGGAGGAGAATACCAATTTACAAGACCAAGGTAAGTAGCCAACTGAAATACAGCTTAACAACCCAAACATGTAATAACCAGCTTTGGAGTCATTTTTTAGCAGGAAATGCCAATCAATTCTCATTGATTTATTCAATGGTCAAAGCTAAGATAATCATATCCTCAATTAATGTTTTGAAATGAGTCCATTTTCCGCTATACTCTATGCTGAAAACGTTTTTTGGTGGTGTGTGTGTGTGTGTGTGTGTGTGTGTGTGTGTGTGTGTGTGTGTGTGTGTGTGTGGTGTGTGTGTGTGCTGTGTGTGTGTGTGTGTGTGTGTGTGTGTGGTGTGTGTGTGTGTGGTGTGTGTGTGTGTGGTGTGTGTGTGTGTGTGTGTGTGTGTGTGTGTGTGTGTGTGTGGTGTGTGTGATGTGTGTGGTGTGTGTGTGTGTGTGTGTGTGTGTGTGTGTGTGTGTGTGTGGTGTGTGTGTGTGTGTGTGTGTGTGTGTGTGTGTGTGTGTGTGTGTGTGTGTGTGTGTGTGTGTGGTGTGTGTGTGTGTGGTGTGTGTGTGTGTGTGTGTGTGTGTGTGTGTGTGTGTGTGTGTGTGTGTGTGTGTGTGTGTGTGTGTGTGTACAGTGGAGAAGCTGTTGTCCATGTGCAGTTCCAGCTGTGTGCCAGGAGGGGGCAGTAACACAGAACTGGCCCTGCACTGTCTGCACTGCTGTCAGGGGAACACAATGGTAAGCACTGAGGAAATATAAATACTGTCTTTCTTTCTTAATTCTTCACTAATTATTCCCATCATTTTAATCATGCCTCCATCCTTTGTGTCGTACTCCCATGCATCTTTACTCATCTACTTATTGTCATTTCTTACTATTTTCTTTCTCACTAACTCATTGATGTCTAGTTAACTCTCTTCAGAGCCATTGCATGCCTCATGCTTCTGTTCTCCTCCTTCATCCCTCTCTCCTGCAGGCCGCTCTGGAGATGCTGCTGTTCTCACAGCCCTCGCCTGCAGGAGACTACCACTACTCTGGTAACCTTTGACCTTTGCATCACCCTAAGGCTGCAGTCGAATAAGACAAAGAAATACATCCTAGGTCTTACACCAATAAGAGTTGGGATAAGAGGGTGGTGCAAAGAGAATCCCACTAAGCTTACATAAGGATATCAATGTTTTTTAAAACAACTTTATTTATAATACATGGAAAATGAGTACAGTTACAAACTAACTTCTGTACAATATAAGTAAGGATTTATGTCCAAAACCATAATGCTCAATTAAAGCCGTTAATAGGATAGTGCATACATAATCACCCTTATGATCAGACTCTTTGGCGCTGACAAATATATATATTTGATTTAACCTGAGTTAACTCCACTTTACATATTCAACCACAACTGCAGGACAGAAATAGGTGGAGAAATAAAAATAACTAAAATGTGTTTAGTGTTTCATAACAGAAAATAGTTGTCTGCCAGTCAGAATGTGAGTCAGAACATGGGTAACAATTCCCACTGTATGTACAATAGTCGCCTTTGTAGAAACCAAATCCATCCACTTTCACAAACTCTATCCCTCTCCCTCTTTGTTCCACGCATTGAAATCCACCAGGCACCCTTTAAAGCACAGAGTAGACATTGTTCTGCACACTAGTGTTACCTCAGGGTGGTGTGTTTCTGTAGACAGGGTACCGCTAACAGTTTTTGGCCCACTGGCAACAGCCTGACAACATTTAGGATGTCTGAACTCCCTGGTACGTCTCTGGACCCCCCCCCCCCCCCCGGTCCAGCTTTCAACTCCCTGAATGTCTCCAGGCTGTGTGTCTCTCTAAAGCTCACATAATGAAGTCCAACAAGTAGTAGAATGTACTAATACTTACTTAAGTTCTGTACTGTCCTCTGTTAAATTCCGGATTTTTTTTTTTATATAATGCATTGCTGCAGATTAAACTTACAACAGCCTATATAATAGTTAGAATTAGCGCAACCTTCATACCAACAGTTTTAAAATGCAACAGCAGTAATAGTAAAAAAAACATATATAATAGTAAAAGGTAACATCTTCCAGCAAAAAGACACTTTTACTTTACCTTAATGTATTTGCTGATAATACGTGGGTTTGAATGCAGGACTTATTAATTGTAGTGTTTAATCATTTTACTGAGTATTGTTGTACTTTTACTGAACTAAACTGCTTCCACCCGTCTTCTCTGTCTGCAGGTAGTGATTGTTGGACAGACAGCGAAAAGAGTCTCTTCGGTGCAACTCTGCAGACTTATGGGAAAGATTTTTCACTCATAAGGAAAATGGTACAGTTGTTTTGCATGTGCTTCTGCTGCATTCTTTTATGGTTACCTCCTCAATGTTTTCCTTTTCTAATTTGTCGTACCCTAAAAGGATAACTCTGTGCATACCTAGTACACACATCATTTAAAAAGGCTAGTTCTGGGAAACAACACACAGTGATCCATATGGTCAGGAAATACTCAGCAAAAGGAGGATCAGTTTATGGTGTGTTTGTGTTGCAGATGAGGACTAAAACCCTGAGCCAGTGTGTTGCATTTTACTACCTGAGCAAGAAGCTCCAGGACAAGCAGAAGAAACAGAGAGAGGAGGAGATCCGAGAAGCAGTGATGGAGCAGCAGAAAAGTGTAAGAAACACAAAAAGGAATTCTGAATGTAGTTCAAATATGTTTGCCTCTTTTCAAATTGACCCTTTTGGTTTGTGTTTTAATAGCTGCCGTTTGCTTTTGTTCTCACTATCTCCTTATTGTTTTGTCTTTTGTTATCCTAGGTCAAACCGTTGTTGACAATAACTTTGTTATTTACACATATGGTTATATTGAGTTAGTAGATTTAGGCCCAGGCCCCACGGGAACGAAAACGGGTTGTATCCGCATATTTCTCTTGCGTATAGCCCTTTAAGCTACATGACGCCGTAACGGAACGATAGAAACGGACCCTGCAAACGACAACGGGTCCAAAGGTGGATAGATCTGGGAACGGAGCGCTCTGGGGGGTCCAACGGGGCCGTGTGGTAGCCTATACGGTCATCCTTTTCTGATAATGACGACGCAATAGCCCCGCCTCTCCCCGCCTCTGCTACTCACCCCCGCAAAAGTACACTGCACACTGAATTCAGATTATTTATCTTTATCTCGATATGGACATAAACGCGAGTGAAGTCTAATCTGACAGGACGGAGACACGCAGCTCCTGCCGCTGTGATGCAGCGGGAGCAAAACACACACTTCAAGTCAGATCATCACCCTTAGCTATTTTAATTACCTCTCAAACTATCTCAACTAGTTATAAATATGTTTATTTTTACTGTCGGGTCACTCATTACAGGATCAGCTGCTGCATGAGACAGACACTGACGCTGTCAGAAGAGAGGAAAAAGAGACAGGCTCCGTGTATTTTATTATTATATATCATTATATCGAGTCGTTATTCATTTGTTTTAAAGCTCAATAAATAACAAAGAAGACCTTTGACCGGCACTTTTATAATTTTGTCCGGAAGATTTAAACTTTAAAACTCTGCCCGGATCCCTCGGCCCCCACCGCGGAGAATAAACAGAAGTGCAGCCATGACAACCATTCTTCTTCGCTGCTTTTGTGGAGGAAGTTGCTGCTTTTGTGGAGGAAGTTGCTGCTTTTGTGGAGGAAGTTGCTGCTTTTGTGGAGGAAGTTACAGCGCCACGTACAGGCTCGGCATATGTACTGCAGCTTTTCCAGCGGTTGGATCTAAACGGAGCTGTCTCGTGTGGGAAGACACTATCCGGTGTATATTGCGTGTGGGCGGAAGCTTTTTGGCGATTGCGTTTGCGTTAATCCTATGCGTTCCCGTGGGGCCGGGGCCTTAAGGCCTTGTGGATTTTTGTTGCCCTTTCCCCTGTCATTATTGTAATGTTAACCTTTTGTGCAACGAAGTGCCGTTATGATTCCACAGTCCCTCCCCACATCCCAACACTGAAATTCGAGTGTAATTCAATGGTCTACAGATCTATAGATATCACAATAACATTGTCATTGTGAATTATTTTTGCAATAATCTGGTGAAAATCAGATATTGTAACCATCCAAATTCCCATGACACCCTGTGGGCTCCACTGTCCTGCATTGACCAATAGGACTCATAGAATATAAACAAATAGTGTTGAGCAGGTTGAGTAGCATAGGAAAGTGTGGGGGAAACTTCTGTGTAGCAATGCAGGAGGAGTCACCGACTCAAAAGGAGACACGATGGAGAGCTGGAGCTTTGATGGCAAACACTGATGGGTTTATTTGGAGCTTCGGCCGGAGAATTCACAAAACAAGTCAAAGAGTCAGAGGTTCTGACTTCACGGTAGAGTTGCCACGTCAATTCTGAAGAACTCTACCCCAGACCCGTGTATTTAGCTAGTTCAGAGAGAATAATCAACATTGTGCATAACAAGATAGAATCATAACACCTCTATCAGCCGACGCCAACAGGCAGGAACAGGGAGACCAAACACTGAGAGCACAGCAGCCAAGGTTACAGGTGCGTGTGCTCAGTCAGGACAGTATGAACTGATAAACTGGGTCAAAGTTATGGGCCTTGGAAAATATTTCCCCAACAGAAAGTATTTGGATTCTTGTGCAAACAGTTGAATCAAATAATGTTGTTTGTGGTGTCTAATGCAGCCCAGCCAGTCAATTATAGCACAGTTGCTTAAAATGGGTCCTGTGTTCATAGATAACCCCCGTCCGTCCACCAATGGTAGCACAGTTTGGACCAGAGCAGGCGGTTCCTGCCCCCCCACTGAGCAGCTTCTTCCCATGCAAGCTGTGTGGCAAGTAAGTAGAACCAGTTATAATGGATAAACATTCTCATGCAAACACATGGTTTATATTTTCTTGATTTCTTCTTTTCCAACCCGTTTTTCCTCTCTCTCCGCCAAAGAATGTTCTACAAAATAAAGTCCCGTAACGCTCACATGAAGATCCACCGGCAGCCTCAGGAGGATTGGAGCGACCGGCGGCTGCAGCAACAGCTCTTCACCCAGCGTCTGGCTCTCAGCCGCCCCACAAACCTCATCTCCACCCTGGGCGGTAATCTGCTCCCCCCCCAGGCTGCAGCGCTGACCTTTTCCTCCTCTGGAAGCAGCAATACAGACACTGTCCTCAACTCTGTAACCAGCAGCATCACTCCTAGCAACGGCAGCGTCCTTGATCCTGGCGCCGTGGTAACATACAGAAACATCGCCGCTTCAAACTCTCAGGTAGACACAAATACAGACTCTCATCAAAGAGAGCCGCCCACCCTTTTACCTTTCCACCAATCATGGGGCTCTTTTGACCCCGACCCCACTGTCTTCTACTGCAACACAGAAGAGAAAGATGGAGGTGGGATGGTGGGGGGGAAAGAGACAGTCAACTGGCATTAAAAGCATGACTGACACTTAGCATTACTGTTTTTAATGCAAACTGAATTTTATATCGAACTTTTTGTCCAGGGATGAGTCCTAAACCCCGAACACTTCCTGTTCCCTCGGAAATGGTAAAAGGGTTAAGCTTGGGCCAAAGGAGAACCCATTAGAATTTGGAATCGGATCAAGAGTCGGATAGACACATTACTTTTGTCAACACAGTAAAGTAAAGCATTTGGCCATCAGGATGTTCTGTGCTCTCCAAATGCCCTTCTATTGTCTGTATTTTTTAGTTGTAAATGGTGAATCTAAAATGCTAACATGTCTTGGATGTTTATTCAGCATTTGAATAATATTTGTAACCTTGTGGTATTTTTTGATTGAACAAACAATATTAAACTTGTTCTATTGTACATTTTAAAGGTTGTATCTGTTTCTCCACGTTTCCAGTGTTGGTTCCATGCTCACTGTCTTCCCCCCTGAAGCTTCGTATTTAACAGAGTGTTATTGATTTTCATCTAATGTTAAGCGTAATGTTCCTTTATTTCTGTAACACAGATATTTGCAGAATTGAGTAGACAGATTGTCCTCACTTTCCATAATTTCCTCGCTCTTGAAGTCTGACATTTGTGGTCCTCACAAAGATAGATATACATGAACACACACACATAGCTGGCACAGCCATTTGCAGGGTGCGTACGGGTGCTGGAAATCCTTGAAACTGCTTGAAATTGTACGAGGTGTTTTCAAGGTTTGAAAAGTGCTTGAATTTTGGGAATGGTGCTTGAATTTGGGACAAAGTGCTTGAAATTGTAAATGCTTTACTTCGCTTTTTAGATTAAAAGAAAATAAAGAAGTCGGAGCGCGCTTAATTGCTTCGCTTTTACATAAAACAGCTCCGCTCCGGCCTTCCCGGCAAGTGTTTTTGTTACGTGTGTGACCTGGGCATTCTGATGAGAGTGATAGATGACAGTATGCCAGGAGGTTGCCGTTTCAACGAGCGTTGGCTAGCAGAAGACAAATACAAGCCATGGCTAAGACGAGGGTCAAGCGAAGCCCAAGAGTAGCCTCCTGCAAAGTGTGCAACAATAACGATGCGAGAGTCTGCGCTGACGAGCCACACACCACACGAAAGGTACGCCAGAGTAGAGCATTTTAGATTAGGCTATCGTTGCATGTAAAATACATGACACTTTTCTCTGTGCGCGGCAAAACAAGCTCGCCAAAATAGCTTCACTAGTCTGGCAGTATTTTAAGTGTCCGAAAATGACAATAAAATAGCGGTATGCACCGTGTGTGTGAAGCAGAAATCCTGCAGCTCCACCCGCTGTGACGGACCGGTGAGCGGAGCAGAACACACATTAAGAGTTAGACCTAACACACTTAGCTATTTTATCTACCTCTGGAACAAGCTAAACTAGTTATAAATATATGTATTCTTCACTGTCGGGTCACTCATTACTGGATCAGTGAGCTGCAGGAGATACTGACGGGCTGTCAGGAGGGAGAGAGACGGGGAGAGAGGAAAAGAGAGCGCTTCCGCTAATTTCTCCCGTGTTATTATCCCAAGTTAATGTAAACTTGAATAATGTACTTCATTTGAATGTAATAATTATGTTGGTTGGTTGGTTGGTTTGTGGAAGCACCAGTGAATGAGCCCCATTAACTGAGTTTTAAACATCACTTTAAATGGAAGATCCCCATAGGCCCCGCCCACTCGATCGGATCGGCGATCGGTATCGGCCGATACTGATTCCGGCGATCGGCCCCAAAATTGGCGATCGGAGCATCCCTAATAATTGTATATGATATGTTTTATAATGATTGATCATTAAAGTGTTCTCAAAGCTGGTAAAGGTGCAGCTAGTTTGAATGACTTTGTATACTGCAGAGTAGCTTGTGAATTTACTCCAGGTGGAACTAAAGTCTGATTTAACACTTGATTATATTTCACATCATTCATCCACATCTGTAAAGTAACTAAAGGTATTAAATACATGTAGTGGAGTAAAAGTACACCATTTACCTCTGACTTATGTTTACTGCCAACCTAAAAGTACCTCAAAAATAGTAATCAATAATGTATTGAAAAGTTATTTGGCTGATTGTTTTATATTGGCTCAGCCAGGTTATATGGGATGCCCAGTCTACGTACAGATGGGTCACTCATTTTGAAATATTAAACTTAGTTTTCTTTTCTAACATTTTTAATTTTTCATCCTCATGTAGAATGCTATTATGAAACACACATTTGGTTGTTTATAGCATAAAGAACATCTGATTTAATGTAAGGTAGGGAAATAATCATTTGAGTATAAGTATGTGTATATAAATATGTAATTTACAACAGCTGTAAGATGCTTGAAAAGCTTGAAAATGCACCTTGAAAATGCTTGTAAAGTGCTTGAATTTGACTTTGGAAAAGGTGTAAGAACCCTGCATTTGAGAACACACAGCTTGTTGAAAGGTTTTTCATATAACACCATAATGGGCTAATATTGACCCTGGTAGACCATCTCCTCTCTTACAGCTGTCTGAGCCCAGAATCTACCTGTTGATGGTTAACTACTGTGTGTTTTTGTGACTGTGTGCTGCAGGATGCCAGGAAAAGAAGCAGTCAGTGAAAGTAGGACTGCTGAATTCAGATTGGGGTTCATCTAAAATTAGGCATATAAACAAAAATGCATTTAAGCATTATTTGTAAGGACCAAAACAAACAAGGAATATCCAAAATATACCACGTTATTTAGCTAATGCTTATGTATAGAATCTGTAAACTGTCTTTCTTCTCTGCTACATTTACCTGTAATGAAACTTCAGTCATACTTGTCTATCCGGTGGCTCCAGTGCATTTCTCCAGGCAGTGTGTCATCTTTGTTCCCGTATCTCCACGAGTGTTACTGCCACTGTGAGAGTGATAACAATCTGTGTGTATGGTATGTAAGTCTGATTGTTAATATGTATATAAAAAGCCACATGTCCTTTATAGGATCATTTTCTTTAAAGTAAAGCCTGAGCAAGCAGGTCCATGTGTATGTGTTCAAATGTTTAATTAATCTGTGTGTGTTTTTATGAGCATTGTGTGTTAACCGTATTTGTGTGTGTGTCTGATAAAAGTTACAACAGCCTTCAAACGGTTCCTCCCCCTGTCAAAAGTCCACCATGTCAGGCACAGTTTGTCTGCCCTCTTTTTCTCTCTGACGTTGATTTGTTTTTCAGGTTCTTTATTAACACTTCTCACTTCTGTTATATAGAGCATGAGTCACACAATAAGTGACTGTCCTCTTAAATATAGAGCTTAGTAAACAGTCCTAAATTAGGTGTGGGGAACGAGTTGGGCGTAGTTTTGGAGTACAGGTTGTTTCAGGATTCTCATACTTTGATTGGAAAGTTCCGAGGAGGAGGACATCAGAGGGGGAGTGGCGATCAGTCCTGAATGTTGGCTTTTTTTCAGAGAGGGAGCGAGGATAAACACGTATATAAAGGGGGAGAGGGAGATCAGACCAATGCGGTGAGGGAAGGGGGGACTGGGCAGAGAATAAACAGAGGAGGTACTGAGCATTCCCCCTTTCACAGTGAGCAGCTCTTTGCCAGTCCACTGAGCACAACCCATCCCCACTTTCTCTATTCTGCTGCCTTTCCCTTTTTTCCTAGAGTTGTACAAGTAAAAAAAAAGCTCCTCATAAACAGAAGTTAAAAGAAATTGTTGACCATGTGTAAATCAGAAATAGCTAAAATAGCCACAACTAAAAGACAATGATGTTTTGCTTAAAGTTTATTCACTGTACGCCTGCTGCTGACACTTGATATCTTGTGTTTGTTAAAGCATCTGCATAAGATTAAAGGTCTTAGTACTTAATACCCGTCGCACACATTGAAGCATACTTTGGTATGTGTGTCTTCAGGTGACTTATTTGCACACCAGGTCAGGTCAACCTCTAGGGGGGTCCGGGGGCATGCTCCCCGGGAAGATTTTTTTTTAAATGTTGAAGTTAAAACCATCAATCTGGTGCACTTTGAGAGCAAAATTAAGAGATCTATGGATACATCTCTCAACATCCATATGAAACAGAACTCTAAGCAGATTTTGGGTATTTTACAAATCACTCCCCTTTCAAACCGTATTCTTGTTTATTAATAACAACTTTTTGTTACTGTCATATAGTATTTTATACCTGTTTTTACTTTAGTCTCTTATTTTTTTATAACTATAATGATCATATAAGATGTGCCTTTACCTCAATGGTTGTAGAAAAAGCTTCTTATATTCGTTAGCATAGCTAGCTAACCAGATGCTAATAACAAAGAAGTTATTGACTGTATGATCAATATGACAGATGAACAGATCGCCACTGGGCTTTCAACTAAGACACAGCCACGCAAAAACTGCGGCATGTGTACAGCTCCTTATGGGTACTGCAATTTTTGAATGCCGGAGCGGCGTTCTTGTGCTCTCCGGCATAACTGCACCCCTGTCAGACGAGACATATACCACGTGATGACACATTAGGCTCGTGTTGTGTTATAGGACCCTGACCTTGGCCAGGAAAAACGCACTCGCTTTTTTTGTTCTTTTGCGGTCTAGATTTCTTAAATATGTTTTTTTGCGTGTGTTTATAAATTACCTCGAGGGCCGTATCAAATGGTCTCGCGGGCCGTATACGGCCCGGGGGCCGGAGGTTCCCCACCCCTGATCCAAAGTAACAGAGAATCAGCACTTTTGAAACAGGGTTGAAACCATAGAGGTTGAAACAGAGGGGTTTATGGCATGCTACACATCATGATCTGTTTGGTATTTCGAGCCAAATACTTCAGAGACATGTTTTGTATCTGAGACCTATAATATATTGATGAAAAACAGTATACTAGGGGACCTTTAAGATGTCTTGTTTTAATCACCATTAAAAAGTGAGGCATTTTGATTCAGAAACAGGTAACAAAACGAAATAACTACACAACAAAGGAGGGTCATGTAAGCTTTGTTTACCGGTCCCTCTTGGGTTGAAAAGTCACCTGGAGGGTATATGTTGTCCTCCTACACAAAATGAAGACATGATTAATATTTACAGCCTGTTGGAAGGGGAAGGAGCCCCATAAAAATACTTCTGAGCTCGGTGCAATGTGGCCTAGATACAGTAGCACTGGTGACGTGATTCTGGCACGCTGTGGTTGGCCCACTTGGCAAGGTGTAATAACAGCAAAGTTCAATCTAAAGGGCACTTCAACTGATCAGGTATAACAATCCTACTGCAACTAAGTTTCTTAATCCTTAGAATAAATCACTGATTTCACATGCATGTTTTGCCGGTGCCATTATTCTGGTGTGATTTGAACGTCAGGAATGTTATTGACACAGGGCCTTTCTCATTTCACTAATTTCCCCTCCTCGAATCCTCGGTCCTCTGGTAGTGACCCGGAAATGGTTTTCGGCGCGCCATGTTGAAGGACATCTAATTTCTCTAAATGCACATCGAGGACCGAGGATCGAGAGCCGAGGAGGCTGGAGGAGCTATAATCGAGGATACACTGATGGGTCCTCCACGGCTCCTCCGCGGATGCATTTCCGGCAACAGTGATGTTTAAAAGAGTCGTGATGCACGGCCGGACTTATCTCAACCAATGACAGCTCTGCATGCATCCCCTGGATATTATTTTAAAGCAGTTAATAAAATAATATCCAGGGGATGCATGCAGAGCTGTCATTGGCTACATTACTCTCTTTATTTGCTTTAGTTTAGTAGATATCTACAAACAAAGAGTCAATATTTGTCTAAAACCATTTAGTGCTTCACATAATAAAATACACAATGGCTGTAGCCTGATATTATATGCTTTAGGAGCTGTAGGTGCGTGTGGTACAGTGTGTGTGTGTGTGTGTGTGTGTGTGTGTGTGTGTGTGTGTGTGTGTGTGTGTGTGTGTGTGTGTGTGTGTGTGTGTGTGTGTGTGTGTGCGTAGATGCGGCGGACAGACAGGTCTCAGTTGGTTTGGTGTCCTATGCTTACTTTTAATACTTGCAAATAAAACTTTTGGCCCGTAATTTCATTTCCTCATTGTAGCGACCAGGGGGGGGGGGGGGATATATCCAGTCTCTGATATTGTTACGTTATTATGCTGTGAGTGCTCTCATACTTGTTTGATTCTGAAATTGTATAATATATATATATATACCTCTATATATATATATATGTGTGTGTATGTCCGCATCTGTAGCCTGTTATTGTCTCATTATACCGCACTGTGAATGAATTAAAAGTAAATATATAAGTCATCATGAACACAGTTCTGTCCATCAGACAGAGGGCTGTGCCTCCTGTCATCATTAATGGACGTCTCTTTAAAGGTCCCATGTCATGGCCATTTCTACTGATCATATTTCCATTGTTGAGGTCTATTAGAATAGATTTAAATTGTGCAATTTTCCAAACTCACATTGGTTTCTCATACAGCATCTCTGTATAGTATGTGTATTTACTCTCTGTCCTAAACGGCTTGTTGGAGCTCCTGCCCCCCCCTCCCTGTGAGCCCAGTGTGCTCTGATTGGTCGGGACGTTGCGAGCTTGTTGCTGCTCGCAGCTGCTGCGAGGAGCGGACATATTTCCGGGTTGGCGATACAGCGAGAACAAGCGAAACTAATCCTGAGCACACACAAACACTCACAGCCGAAGTAAAAACAATAAGTGTGGCTTGATATTGAGTAAGAAAAAGGTTTATAACGCTGTGAGAATGGGTCTACGGAGAGCATTTCTCCGCCATCCCAACTCGTCTATTACCAGCGTTCAGGGAGCTCTATGCAAGTCAATGGGGACTCCCTGTTAGTTAGCCAAGGGATCCTGGTGTGTGAGGTGCTCCGCGGATTGGTCCATTTGGGCCAATCTGGTAATTTGTTGTTGATTTGGGTATTCATACGTCACAGTACCCAAGAAGCAAACAATGGAAAATGAGAAATCTCCAATGAGGCGTAACACATAGACTGTGTTAGAGTTTTACTCGCTACAGGGTGTACTTTGAGGGTTTTTGACTCTGCAGACCGTTCACATGCATAACAACCTTCATAACACACAAGGGGACGGGTAATAACCTGAAAAGCATGACATGGGCCCTTTAAAATGACCGCTCAATGGAGAGGATTTCTCATTTCTCTAACCGCCTGCTGCTTCCCCTCCTCTCTCCTCGGTTCCCCTCCTCGGCTCCTCCGCTCGCATCTCCTGTGGGCGGGACTGAGACACGAGGATAGGAGTCGAGGATAGGAGTCGAGGAGGGGAAATTAGTGAAATGAGAAAGGCCCACAGACTCTGCTATATTGAAGCGATAAGAGAACAGAAACAGTCAGGTATGAGTGTACCTGTGTGTGATTGTGTCTGCGTGTGTTTCTGGACTTCTGCCAAAATGCCACAAGTAAACGTATACTGTAGGTGCAAAAAATACAACTACACAACACTACAAATCTTGAAAAAGTACGGTAGCAGTGAATGAATTGCTTTAATGTGGTGTCCTCACAGTTTTCTCTCTGTGTGTTGCATGGCTCCTGATAAAAGCATAGAAGTCTATTGTCCACTTTACAAAGCAAGACACAAAGAACCATTTTAAGAGGCTGTAATCAAATCCTGTCATTTTCAGCGGTTTCCTGCACCACAGGTCTTTTTTATCTCTCTCAAACTTTGCACCATACTTTTTACTTCAATTTAAACAGATGGAAATGCCTACATTTAACCATCATAATTCTTTATTGTAAAATGTCCTTCTTGTGTTAAACTGCATGCCTGTGTGTTTCCAAACTGAACACACCCTCTATTTCCCTATAATTAGTAGGAAATTACAGCAGACATTTTGAAATGTCATAACAGGAAAAATACACATGCAATTTATAATAATAAAAGTGTCTTAGTCCGAAAGACCTGCAAAAACTGAGCGGAAAATGTGATTTATGTTAATATGACCTATCTGTTTGCAAACCTTTCTTTCCTATTTACACATACACATATGGAACAACATTAGCATTAATTCAGCCTCACCTGAGAATTGTAGGTCTACTATTCGCTCTCATGTGTGAATATATTATGTATAAACATACATTTATGACTGTGGCAGCTTTGGTTTCAGGGTCTTGCTGTTGTGCATGCTGGCTCAGGCTCACTGTCACACTTACTGGGACACCTCAACATCACAGAGCTATAAAGGTATCAGTAACACCTGTGTCATATTACTAACAGTTCCAGAAATGTATTGATTGGAGTCCTATAACATTATACTCTGTGTGGAAAGTAACTTTGTACATTAACTCTAGTACCGTAGACTTTTGGCAATCCCTTTGGATAAACGTGTAAGCTGAACGAAATGTTATTAAATGTAACCTACCTTCCATTATTACACTGTTACTTTTAAATCACTTAGTATTAAACAGGGATGTCTGGTGCTCTTTAAATGCTGCCGCTAGTTGCATGCTAACATGTCCTTCTCTGTGATTGGTCGAGAGCAGAGGGGGCGTGACCGGTTGCGTCACTCACATCAAAGAGAGGGATGACAGTTTATGGAGAGAGAGGGAGAGAGAGAGAGATTAACAGGCAGCATGAGGCAGGCGCAGTAGCAGACTCCTGTATCCGAGAGAAGGAGACAGACGGTGCCAGCTGCTAGCTAACTTAGCTCTAGTAGACAGTTAGCAACTAGCTTCAGAGTCCTAGCGCCTTAACTACATATGAGGCACTGAGCAAGAGTGTGCTTGCGTGTGTGTGTGGCAGCGCGTGTGTCTCCTCGCCCCGCTCGGCTGTCCTGTGGTCACTCCGTGTGTGTAGCCTACCTGTGTGTGTGTGTGTGTGTGTGTGCCAGTGTGTGTGTGTATATATAAACTCCCATATCTTCCTCTCCCGAGCAGCAGCGTGTCTGTTGTGAGGTTAGCACGCAGGGAAGCAACACATAAACACACTCTGATACTCGATTGTTTACATTCGGTGTCCGGTTACTTGCCAGCGGGATTCCCGGCTTTTACTGTCAACGACACAGCACCTGCATGTGAGTACTGAGTATGAATGAGTACCCTGTGTGTGTGTGTGTGTGTGGCTGTCATTGAGGGCAATTGACCTAAACACAAGCCATGCACCTCTCTTGAGTGGCTACGTGTGTACTTGCTTCTTGCTGTCAACGTGGTAAAGGTGTTGCAACTCCTAGAACAGTTCCAGCAGAACTAAATTAACCTGTCTACTTGAACCAAACTGTTTGCATTGAAAAGCTGTTCAAAAAGTGCCTAGTCAACTTTGCTGGCTTTACTTTTAAGCTGAAATGTAGGCTGACTACTTGTCAATACTTGCAGCAGTAGTTAGCAAAGTGACTCAAAAGTTGTTGCAGGAGTTTTTTTCAAATGTAGTTTTGTATTAGCATGATGTTTTATCACAGGTTCTCCACTGATACTGCCACACCTACATAACAAACACATTGAGGTCCCAGAATTAAAAAAAGTAGAAGGGCACTGCAATGTGGACTACAATTCCCCTGTATACAAAGGAATACATACTGTATCTGTTTACAGGTTAAAACTTGTATATTGCACAACATGCCTATTTCCTTTCAAGCTGCACACAAAATAAGCTTGTAAAGTTGTTGCCTGATTTTCCCACTGGTTCTCTGTGTTGCAGAAATCTGGTCTCTGTTCTTTGACCTTTGAACTCATGCATGTGTGTCAGATTCATTTGGTTGTACAGTTTGTTCATCCTCAAAGCAAACTTTACTCTGGTACATGCAGAACAGCTGTCCAATCCCAGAGCTCAGGGACGCGCAGTGGATAGCGATCACAAGTTATTTTCACAAGCCATAATAAGCAATACTTGCAGTAAATCTTGGAGCAGGTGCAGGATCGTAAACACTCAGGCAGGAAAAGGCTCTACTCTACTTTTTGTGACTAATGGCTTTGTGTATTGATGGACATGTGCAATTCACCTTGACATATTAAGACTTGTTGCAATAGTGCCAAGGTAACAGACTGAAAGGCTAAAGGCAGCGGAGACACATCCACCATAGTTTTATGACAATGATTCAGAGGTTTCGCTTCTCCCTTTTTCTGGATGACATTTATAGTTTTGCACTGCATAAAGTTAGAAATCATGAAGGTCTTGAGTTCTTTGTGTAGCCACAGGACAGACAGTAGTAGTTGAGCTGTTGTGATTGCAAAATAAACAATAAGATGATAGAAGTCCTCGCCCAAGGCTGTTTCCATGATTGAAAATGAATGCATGTTTTCGAATCTGGATCCTTCACAATATTTATTGGGTTCTCCCTTGGCCCATGCTTCACATTTCCGCGTTCTGGAAAGGTACTTTTTCAATATTTTTCATGTGCCTAGCATCAGTATTTTGTATCTGTGGTGCACTGACACGTTGAGTTGATATCTGGTAGAATGCATGGTTTCCTCCTGCCCCTTGAATCTTATTACAAAAATCACTTTGCATGCCTTTTAGTTGTAATCAAATCAAGAGGCTTTGGGGTGTTTGGGGAAGGGTGCAGACATTATTTAAGTGTTTTGCATCAAAATGTGGTGCAGCCCTCGCAGCAAATATTTTGCCTCCAATGTCTAGACTTAAAAATCTGTCTCACTGCATCTGTGTTCAAAGTTTTCGGGTGTAGCACGTTAGCATAGCTTTTTGAAAAAAGTTTTAGCCTTTTTCACGTCTGAGAACATTATTTTACACCTCATGCTAATGGGTAATTGCCCCAAATTAGACAATATGTTTTGAAAATACAATAAATTGAAAAGGCTGCACTTGTATTTTACTATTCCCTCATGCAGACTTGACTCACCCCCTCAGCATTAACTGTCCCCTCAGGGCTGTCAGCTAATTGGGGTCCTGACCTGTTGTTAGGGTTACCACGAAATGCTTCCTGGGAAACACTGGACATTGTCTTTCTCATACTGCCATGGCACCATCCTGCAAATATCTGTGATGACCGGTGTATGAGTTAAGAGATGCAGCTAGTAAACAGGAAGTCAGGGTGAGCATGCTCAATTCATCTATTAAACCGTGGCTCCTCTACTCCATCATATAAAATATTCCTGTCAAATGATATTCCAGTGTTTTCAACCCTGTTAAGACCCACCCTGCTGTCACATGTCAACAGGAAATGCATCAGATTAAGGAAGTGCTATTCCACCGGGCCTCACAGCACTGACTGCTGGTGATCATGATAATGTAGTTATAGTTCATGAGGTTAATCCCACTGCGATTAGCGTGTGTTCAGCAGAATCATGAATGTCAAGCATGTTAAGCTGCTACTCCCTCAAGGTATTGGGAGGTCAAAGAAGGTCTAGTAAAGGAGAGCAATAGGTCACTCCAGTGGCTCTCATGCCATTAGCAGCCCCTTGCTTACATACCTATAATTACATTTTTTTTATAGCATCTATACACAAGACCCCTTCTAGTAAGCTCCAGTTATAAAAAGAGCAGGAAAGTAAATCCAAAGCAAACATTTTGTGTAAAAATAAAAAACGCATCATAAAATAATGACATTTAAGTTCATCTCAAAACAGTCCTTAAAAAAGCCAAGAGAATACAAATGAAAACAAGCTAACATTGAATAAAACTGTTATAAAATGGCAGTGTATGATATGAAGTATCTACTATTCTGCTTTGCTTTCTACAGAGAACAAAAGGCTTAGGGTTTCATAGGATATTGACCTCTCATTTTTTCCGCAGTTTTTGGGCCAAGAACGTTCTCTTTACAAAATAACGTTTTTGTAGTAAAGTATCTATGGTTAAAAGCTGAACAAATGTAAAGAGAAAAAGATCATTTCAAATACGTTCCTTGATTCTATGAAACTATGCTGCAGCACAGTGTAAAAAAGGGGTCTAAGGCGGCAATTATTTAAGAAATGTGAAAGAAATGTAGTGTTTTTCTAACATATTCTATCCTAGCGGAACCTCCCACAGCAGCGGCAGGAGGTAGCATCATGTTGACACAGCTGTAAAGAGCCTGAGTGAAAGTGAAGAGCGAAATGCACTTTCATTTGGCTCGAATAATCCTGTCCATGCACCACGAATCTAGTTTTATGTTTGCTGACATTACCACGTTCCACTGGGTTAATCTATTTATGTTGATAAAGTTGAATTGCATTTTGAATAGTTCATTTAAGCATACTTAGTACCTTATTAATGTCCGTCTCAAGAGTGCTTCTTGTTGATGTGTTTTCTGTCAGATTCCCACAGTGTGCTTCTGAATTCATAACCACGATTCCAAGCTCAACATTTGCCCTTTATGCTAACACTTTTTAGTCCAGTCACAGGCTTTTGTTTTGTCTGCACTCACACCGTGCGTGACCTTGTTCCTGCTGTCTGAGCTAGTGCTACTTTTAGTTTTTGGGACCTTATTACACCTCATCCTTAATGGATCCTCACTGTTCTGACACGGCCAGTCCTTAACGTAATTTCCACGACACTGGAAAATGCAATCCGGTAGAGTTCAGTCTGACTTTGTGCGTGATTGTGGATTTTCTTTGTGTTGAAAGGTTTTTTTGAACCTACAAAATAATTTAGGCTGAGCTATCGAAAAATGTGCACGAACAACAATGTTCTGGATTTTAAGCTATTTGGTAAAATATTTTACGTCTTGCAAGAAAAGCGATTTCTATTTATAGTGATATATTTTCTCTCGCAGCCTTAGTTTCTCAAGTTATAGAATGTCATATTTTCCCATTATGTATTACAAGGACAGGAAGCACATTGTTTTCCTACCCATGTAATACATAATGCCACAACATAGAAGACGCTACCTCGATAAAGCTAAATATATTAAACTCAGATCCTTGGCAGTCGGGTGTGTTTGAGTTTTGTGTGCCCTGAACACACATTTCAGTTCACTACTCATTCTTAACTAACAGAGATAGTGTGTTCTCATGCTCGTCTTTAGAGGTGAACTCGCATATCAATGCTTCTCCCAGTTAAGAGAACTCTGAATGATTAAAACCTAAATCCACAGTTTTTTGTCGTATGTATTCGCCCCACGATCCGCCAATTAGGGTAAAGTCGATGCAAGTTCTGTGTTTTTGGGTCACGACGCGTCAAACCAGAACGGAACTTTGATCTCTGAGAAGTTAATGTATGAACCAGTAACCTCCTCTGTTCTTTCAAGCTGCCCAACAAACACAGTTTATGACCTCTGACCTTTAAGTTTATACAGAGGATTGTGCGATGTATGGGCAGTGCGTGTGTGCTGTGATTTAGCCGTGCTCTCGGACACATGTACCCTGAAGGCTGGGAACACGTTATTTAGAAACTTTGCTGTGAGCACAGAGTGCTAACTATTGTTTGTGGGAGAGAATGAACATTTGGCTTCAAACCGCCACATTCCATTTAGGCCTTCAGCTATAATTTAATCCAGTGCTTGGTTTGTGTTTCAGCAGTTTTGAAACTGATGTTAGGACTCTGATTTGAGATAGGAAAGAGGCTGCAAAGAACATTTTTATTAAACAATGTTGTAGTGTTCTGCCTGTATCGAAGACTTACAAAAAGTGTGGTTTGTTGCAAATACCAAATAGTTGAGAAACAGCCCTACAATGCACAGACAGGAATTTCATTTAAATGTGGCTTTACTACAAACATGTGGTGTCTTATGATGACTCTTTTCCTTCTCTGACAACAAAGCTTTTGACATATTGTCTCCCTTCTTTATCTCTCAACTTAATGGAACCTTTAAAGTTTGCAACAAAAAGGGGTTGCAACTTTTCAGCCTCCAGATTGAATCCTGTGGAACTAAATGTTGTTTCTGGTTTGAATTATTTCAGTTTCCTGTGAAGTTGAGGGAGCTGTGGTGCTCCCAGCAACTTAACCCTTAAAAGAATAGATTTGATTATCTTCTGAAACTCAATGACTTGAGAATTGTTCATATCTGAAACAAGAAAACACACAATCCCCCTTTTATCCTCAAATAAAGACAAAGGTCACATTCCTGTGACAGTGCGGGTCTTTTGAAAAGACTGTAAAAGGATCAATATAAGCTTTTATCTAAATGTTCCAGCTTAATCATATCTCATAAGGTTAGGATAAGGCTTCATGTGTTCATGGTTTTCTCCCTTTTTTGTAAGAAATTGTTGATGGTAATCTTAAAGTAGTCCTCATTACACAAATCACATGCTTTACAATGAGCTAAACTAAGGTATTCATCTGAAATATGATAAAACAGCTCATTACAATGTATGACTTCATTACATATAGCATGAAAGCATGTTATGGATTCCTGATTGTGGCCAAATGAATAGTAATCTGCATTAATAAGTATAGCTCAGAGTGAATCCTGGGACATTACCATCCCTACCAGAGTCATTGATTTATTGCCAAGCTGTCAATGTGTCTGTCCCTCTTTCTCTTTCTTTTGTGGATTCAATCCAGTCTGATTGTATGTATTGTAAGTCTGGGATCACATGAGTATTATGACCTTTAACCTTTTCTGAGCCACTGATCCCAATGTAATCCATCTGAAAGAGATTTCCTTTGTTTGAGTCAAAGTAAAGTTATTTGTATGACTTGGACTTTCTGTCACTGTTGATAGAAGTAAATCCGGCCCTGCTTTCCCTCTAACACAGTATATTAACGCCGTCCATGTATCTATCAACTTAAGAAAAGAAGGAAACCCTTTGAAAAAGCACCTTATTGGTTATTTGTGAACCGTTGCACATTCCTTGTGCCAAACTACCACTTCTGCCCAGCTCTTTCATTTGAATTTAGATATACTGAACACATTTGATAGTATATTTAACATAATCGTATTGTTATTTTCCTACAAACAGCTTTCCTTTTCATTAAGAAATATTCTATATATATATTTTCATATTTGCATTACAGTTTTCTTCTACAGTATACAGCTTTTATTTTTGTTCAGATATCAATTCATCTTTTAACATTTTATTACATTCTACATTAAGCTTTCTTGCTTTTTCTACTCGCTTACCTTTTTGTTTATTTCCACATACTATGTTTGTCTTGTAATTCCAAACCTTTTTGGCAATGAATCAGATTAGATCTTGTTCATGTGGAAGAACCTATATTTAATGTTAGTTTATCAGTAGTTTGGACAGAGGGAAAATGTGTCGGTTAATGACTGGACTTTGTCTGATTTGATAAATCACAGTTAAGAGCTGATAACTGATCAGAGCAACCAGACACAGAGAGAGAGAGAGAGTGAGTATCAGGATGAAAGGACATTGATAGATAGAGAATCAGCCTAGCACTGCATGATAAAGCTACTGCTGTTGGGCTGTAGTCAGTTACGCGGCTGATAAAGTGGATTTCATTGGCAGTCATTCATTACTATTACTTCTACTGACGACAAGTTGTGCTAGTGTTGTGTATGATAACATAGATTCAGTCAGAGCCACATGTTCCATTCTTATTGCATTTCCACTCAAGTATTATTGAATTTGAAGATACTGTGACGTGATCATCTGAACGCACTGAGCTGTGAGTCGAATTTGGTCTTGTTCTTCCCATAGTTGTCCCGATTAGAAGAAGAAGAAGAAGAAGAATTGTGAGGGATGAAACCCTCTTTAATGTTCACACGTGCAGAGCACACAGCACACACAGTGACATTTGGCCTCTGCATTTAACCCATCCTAGTACCAGGAGTCTAGTACTGGAGGCTGTGTTTAGAAAATTAACATTCAACTCAATCTTTATTCATCCCATATTGATACAGGACCAAGACCACCAAGCTCAGGGATAGGGTATGTATAAAACACACACTGTCTCATCTGTTTGCAGTCTACATATTTATTTATATATTCAAACTATTTGACATGCATATAGTTTACTTGTAGCTGCATGTAACTTACACTTACTGTGTACATTGCACTATTCAATTGTATTTCTATTTAATATATTGTATGTTAGGTTGTTGGAGATTTAAGATTGCCAAAACGATGTTATTGTGACTATGACAACAAAGCCTGTGGGGCAGCTTCAGGCAGTCTTTTGGGATGACTTTAATGCACATGTTCATATCACGTTGACGTTTAGAAAACAATTGATTGATCAGCACTCATTTTCAGACATTAGATGAGTTGTTTACACCTTGGCATATGGATGGAAAATCACCACTGTGAGCTGTTTCAAGTCTGGAGGTTCCTTTCCCCTGCAGGCAGCAGTCTGTCTGGAAGATTTCCAGCTTTTAGGAGATTAAAGAGCATTTTAGATTACAAGCCACGTCTTAAATTAACCATCATTTCACTACTGGTTGGTCATATTTTAACGTCATGTCTTTACAAATCATTTATGCACTTAAATCAAAGCATTCTGGCGTTTGATTTTTTTGTTGTTGCCATGTTTCTGCACAATTTCCCTTTTTAGGAAACTGATAAAAAGATAATAATCTTTTAATTCAACAACAATACAGTATGGCTTGATTGTAGTGTGTGTTTGTCTTGTGGACACTAGATGGTTGTAAGATATATATTCAAAATGTTGGCTTTTTGGGGGGGGGATTTCTTTACTCACTTGACTGTTATCTCTGAGATAGATTAGCAGGTAATACCTGTGTGCCTGGCTATTATATCTGCATAGCTTACTTACACAGTATGCATATATTTCATCAGAGGCACAAACACTCTAAGAGGCTGTTATTATCTGTGTTTGATGGATCATATTTGACCTGTTTTTAGCTTGTACATTTGTCCTGTTTTGTCCCAGTTTGCTGTTGTATTCAGGCTTTGGGAACCTGTATCTGTTTCACGGTGACGTTGTTGCTTTTGTGTAGATGCAGGATACTGTTTCAACCTGAGCTACTCTACTACAGTCTTCAGTCTCGAGGCATTCATCGGCCGTCTAATTTATTCATTGGTTTATTCATTCACCCTTTACATAGTTAATTCTTTATTCTGTCACTTACCACTATACGTGACTTATAGTTCATCCCACATGTTATTGTACTGGTTATGTATTGACTGTTTGTGCAGTACAAAAGGTTCATTATCTTTAAATCTAGACAGGACATACAGTATGTGGTAATTCACTCTTTAACCACGGGTAACAACAGGAAGTCGTTGTGCACAATGAGACTTCACTCGGCACAAAGTAATCGTTTCCTCCAGTCTCAGCCAATGCTACCATCCCCTCTTCTTGTTTCTCACTTGGTACATCCTTTATTCCTTTCCCCCTCTCTTTTCCTTGTGTCTTAGTCCCTCCCAACAGACGTCCAAACAGAGGTGGACATAAAGAGACAGCTGGCATTTAAGAACGAGACAATTGTGCGTTGGAGCTGCCATTTTTCACCGCAATTAAATATGACGTGTGGCACAGCAGCATCATCTGTCAAATATCACAAGCCTTTTATCCGTCAACAATGCTAAAAATAATTGACATAACAATAACGTTTTGCAAATAATACACCTGCGTGATACCTCTTGATAGCTACTCCTCTTAGATGCATTTTAGAAACGTTGTAATCTTTCAAGATGCTGTGCTTACTTACTTTTTCGGGTGTAAGGAGGACATGAGAAGTCCCATAAAGTAAAAAAAAGGACGCCATTCTTGTGATCTGACGCTCTTTGGATTAATTTAAAACGTATGTAATAGTTTAGAATATGCCCTTCTAAGTGTATAATAAACCGGACATTGTGTAAATATAACTTGACAAATCAGTTGGGTTTGTTTTAGCTTATTATGTGCACCTCTGTCAGCTTAGCTCTGGTCTGCACCGCTGCTGTTTGGCCACAGGGGGGCAGCAGAGCACTGTCAGTGAGCTGTAGCCTGTTAGTCAGAGCAGAAGAAGAAGCTTATACCTTTGCGGGAAACACCGCCGCCACCACTTAAGTTTAGTGAAGGAGCCAAGTACATCACGTTGAGAAGGTAGTTAATATATAAAATAAATATATATATATATATATATGTATGTGTGTGTGTAATTCTCATGTGGTGGTGAGTGTGGTTATGGGGTGCTTCAATTCAAGACATTATTGATAGAAAATGCAGCCATTAACCTAAAATGACACTAATTGGTGAAAATGAATTGTTTGTTTGTGTGGGTCTTGTTTGCTATAGTTGGCTTTTTGATGTGATAGTTTTATGACGTAGTCCTTAAAACAAAAATGCTACTCTTTTCATTATTTAACATTCTTTCATGTACAGTGTGTCTGTTTCACTCGGAAATGGCTGGGAAAGCAAAAAGACAATGAAAGCCTTTATTGTAATTTTAATTTTTTTAAAGTCTCCGCTAAAACACCGGGAACTTGTTATGTTTAATTTGACACACCTGCTGCTGATTGGGAGCTGGAGAGCAGAGCAGCAGCTGATTGGCTCTCTGAATCAAATGGTTTTGGAAGACGTTTGATTCTTTTTTTTTCTAAGCAGTGAGCTCATTCCAGGCTGACTTTTCTTTACACTTAAAAAACAACTAGTTTTGCTAAAGTTGTTGGATGCACATGTTTTGTATTTATAAACAATGTGTGGTATTTGTATTATTTTAAGACCACTTATTTCTATCGTGATACTGGATCCTTTTTTTTTTCAATTAGTTTTTATTTCATTCTATATGTATATCTGATGGCATCTGACTCATGTTGAGTCATATGAATATTTATATATATATTTTCATTAGAATCCTTAGATCCTTATACTCAAGGGACCACAATAAAAGCTTCACGTTGGGAATAGAAAATATACAATTGTCTATACTCAAAGCCATCATATAAGCAAACTGCAAGCAAAATATTTACCAAACTTTAATCGTAGCATGAAGACAGTGCCACAGGTCTCTAATAAGTCCTACGTAATATACCACTTTTTCTGTACTGGAATAATGCAAGATTCCTATTTAATATCAGCTGCACCAATTATATTTTTTAGGAAAATGGCACACACTTGAAACGCTCCCACAACCCTAGGCAACGGCTTAATAAGGGTTGGTCGCTTTATTAGATTAAATCTCTCTAAACACGGCTCACACCTCCTTGTTTAATCACTTTCAAAGCATTATCATCCTCTTATCTTGTTCCTTAAAGCGTCTTTTCCCACCTGGGAAGCTGAACTTAGCAAATGGATTCTACACAGGGAGTGTAAACAGAAAGTATGAGCTGTATGTAATTGGCTCTTGTTCCTGAAGTACCGATGTATAACCATTTTGTAGCTCTTGGGACACAAAAGCAGTTAGATATCCTCTCATGAAAAGTGTATTTTAAATATTTGTTCTGTGTGCTAGTGTCTAAAAATATATTCCTGATCAATGTGTTCCCTCATTTGCTCTGACACTTCTTACCTTCACTTATTACTGTTTAAGTGTAAATGGTTATGGCTCAGGGTTTAATGGGTGTCTACCAATCAGAGGGTCAGTGGTTCAATCCACAGCCCCATGCAGTCCACACGTCAAAGTGTCCTTGGGCAAGATACTTAACCTCAAAATTGTCCCAGAGGCATGTTACAGTATTGAATCTTCACTGCTTAGGATCAAATCGACAGCTTAATGACATGTGAAGTAAAAGTGTATAGACATTGTGTGTTAAACATGTCCTCTGTTTCTCTCAGGATGTTGCGGTTCACTGTAGTACGAAGCGGCCTCGGGATGCTGGCTGTGAGGAGGACCTGTGTGTCCCCACGCTTCTCCCACTCTACCCCGCAGAGCAACATCCGACCAATCAAGAAAGTGATGGTGGCCAACAGAGGTAAGACCTGTCCAATGGCAATAACTTACCCCAGAAATACAAGCAACTCAATAGCACTATTACATTTAATGCTGTTTCATTTATAATGTAAGAAATTACATTTACTATCTTCCCCAGGCAAAAGAACAGACTCTTAATTTTGAATGGCCAACATTTACTTTGATTTAGCTCATGCTAGCATCAGGTTTCATAGAGCCAAAACATTTCAAGTGCTACTCAACTAGCTTTAGATAAGCCAGTCCTTTATTAGTATATAAGTGCTTTGTTAGTAATTGTATCGCTCGAAGTGGAGTCGAAAGAGATGAGTTTTCAGTCTGCGCCGGAAGATGTGTAAGCTTTCTGCTGTCCTGATTTCAATGGGGAGCTCATTCCACCATTTTGGAGCCAGGATAGCAAACCGACGTGTTTTTGCTGATGGGAACTTTATATAGTAAAGCAGTACAGTGTTTTTTAGAATAATGGAATCTGCAAGTCTAAAAGATGTATGCATTATACTTTATTTTTATTTTTAATCCTCTATTTTTTTAAACATCAATTTTTGTAATGGACAAAAAAAAGTCAAAAGATGCTACTTAAAGATATTTTTATGTTACTTCTAAGTTATTTACCAGGACATATTGAAAACAGCTATACGACAAACAGTGTCTATAATTCAATTTGTTTCCCACATATTTGTTTGTCAGGCTGCCAGAAATCCCAATAATTGCCGTTTACTGGCATTGAGGTCTGAATGGACAAATAATTACAGAGGCGCTGAGTTTTCTAAACACTATGCAGTCACCAGTCTGCCGGTCGGACGCAGCATTAACATGTCTGACGTGCTCCAGTAATACTTGTAATCACCGGACCCTCTCGTAATAATGCTAATGCTGTCCAGAGAGGCCGTCAGTGTGCAATTTAAAGAAGCTCGGTCAGGATATGAGTGACAAATAAATACTTTTTTTTCCTAATGGCTTTTAGAGCCTCATTATATTCCTTCCCGAGGACACATTTAAAGTGCTTGATTTGCTTCAGTGTTTCATTATTTCAGATTTATGTTGCGTGGGTTCCCAATATGATTCCAATTGTGCACATGTGGTCCTTTTTGTAGGCCTCCTGCTGCACATAAAGTCTGCATTGCGCATACATTCATACATTCATGTCCACCCCCCCCATAAAGGTGCTATTTAACTGCTTAAATCCATCGGTGTGATTCAAATAGATTGTGTTTTCTCACACATACAAACACACACAGAGGACTTTCCGTCAGTCTCTCTCCTTCATATGGGCGTGATGCGATCTCAACACCACATTAGATCACATTCATCACACTGCAGTGCACTGGACCGGCTTCAGAGCATGTGTGTGTGTGTGAGATGAAAAGAGAGACTGGACCATCATATCAGCCAAGATTCCACTTCACCAAGCACATCTCCTCTCTGCCATTGCTTCAGTAATACTCTTCTTTCCTTTCCTCCTTCCTCTCCTCCCTCCCTCTGCACTCCCCAATGTTTTTACACTTGTCAGATGTGATTTTCCTCCGAACCCCTTGCTGTCTTCCTTCTCGCCCCTCATGACTTTGCTCCTTTCCTTTTAGCATGGCGTACTTTGTCTCCTCCTTTTTCTCTCCTTCACTGTGCCCTCTCCACTTATCATTCCACCTTGGTAAACCTGCCAACCTGTTTCTTTTGGTACCTCAATTCTTTGTCCTTTTTCTCTTTTTTTCCCCCTCAACTTTTTGTGTTTCCTCACCTTTGATCCATCACATTTTCTCTGTCTGTCTTCTCCTCTCCGTCCTTTCTCATACTTTCATCCTTTTCATGTTCCTACTGTTGTCCTTCTTCAGAATTCTCTTTTGCACTCTATAGATGTCTAAGCGCCGTCCTCCCTTTCAAGCCAGAACAACACATCTTACTAGTCTAAACCTTTTTTCTCTGTCAAAATGTGTGCTTTCAAAAAACCAAGTATTTGGCTCCAGTGACAGCAGATAAAAGCCAGCTAGTGTTTTGGTTGTCTAAATCTGAGATATTACACTCTCACACAACAACAAAAAACATTGACTTATTGCTGTGTCTGTTGATATTTTTCACAGCGTGATGAAGTATACCAGATGGATTTGTCTTGTTTTCACATCCAGTGTGGCATAAACAATTCAAAGTTTATTTTATTCTCTCAGTGGGGGTATTTCTTGCATAAAAGGCCCAGGATGTTGATAGAACCATACAACATGTGTTCTGATGAAAAATAGATCATGACAGATGAAGAACTACCTCCCAATACACACAATGTACTAAACTGTGGGTCAAAACATTTCAATAAATAAAGAGAATACATGTGAAGCAAAGAAGGAGCAACGTATAAGAAAATATTACTGGTGAATTATTAAAATTAACAACATTTGTCTTTTCTTCTAGGGGAAATCGCAATCCGTGTGTTCAGAGCCTGCACTGAGCTCGGGATTCGAACCGTGGCCGTCTACTCGGAGCAGGACACCGGACAAATGCACAGGTACTGAGCTCTGCCACATTTCAGCCAAATGGGTCCTCGGGGTTTTAAATAAAGAAAGCGTAACGGACAGATGTTTTTTAAACTGCTGCTGCCACTGCTGTATATCGAGCATGAAAGGCTAACAGTTGATGAGAGCCAAAAGCAATTAAAAGAAGCTTGGGAGCTTTTTTTTCCCACTCGAGCTGTTTAGGCCAGGTTTTCTTTTTGCGTCGACATTTTGAACATTCAGGCACACCCATCCTAATCTTCCTCAGCTTGTTCTATTTCACTCTGTGCAATATATTTGGAAAAGTCAGACTTGTAACCAATGACTGAATGGAGGACTTTTTTATTTATTGAACAGACTAAATACTGGTGCCTGCTCTCTGCTGAGCTTGCATCTGCTTCCATGACACTGCCTTACACTGATATGTATCCCTTTGTCTTGTCTTAACAGGCAAAAGGCGGACGAGGCTTACCTGATTGGAAAAGGCCTTGCACCTGTTGCAGCATACCTGGACATTCCTGACATCATCAGAGTGGCAAAGGTAACGGATGTTATAAAAAAAAAAACATGGATTTCCCACTAAAGGAAAGTCTACTGTTGTTTGCTTTAGCAGTAAACCAATAAAAACCTATCGTTTAAAGGGGACAAAGTGTGATTTGACGTTAGTTTCCTCATTTTGGTTAACATTACAGTGCTCATCCTCAGAGAGCAGATGTAATGCTTCATGGCTACTGCGGCCCAGGAAGAGCTTCTTAAGTATTAAAATATAAAATAAAATCTCCCAAGTGATGTCATTAGGGTTTTTCTTCAACTTGGGCTTTGAAGATTGCAAATTATTATCGTACAGCCAACGATAGAAACCGAGGATGAGGACTCTGAGATATGGGCATGCAATATTTAAATGTAAAATGACATAACAGGAGTGTAGGATCCAACACTTTTGGAGGAAAAAAAAGAATTTTAAAAGATATCTTGCTTTTTTTAACACTTTTCAATCTCATCTGAGAGAACAGATAAATGGGTTTCAAGTACTCATCTAGTGCCTTTTCATACAATAAAAGTATTGGGCTTTGGCTGCTCTTACAACAACATATAATCGGCATATGTTCTCTAGAGTAGCTTGCAATGTGTCGTCATTATTGGCTCCATCTTGCACTGAGAAGTGGTACAAATAGTACGAATGTAGATTAAATAATTCATCCCCCTTAAAGCTTTCACTTTAAAGAGTTTCTTCAATGAGCAAACGGTGTAAAACGACTTTTCTGCATGAAAAATGACTCAAAAGTTTAGTCCATTAGATGAAGAAGTTAGGTGAGTGTGCTCCCCTGATGTCTTGTGGTCGATGTATTTTCTTTCAATTTAGTTTATTGCCTTGGGTAGTCGGGTCGCTGCAATTGATACAGCTACACTTAATACAGCTACACTTAATGGATTGCAATGTCATGAAATTAGGCGTATAAGTGTCAGACAAATCCCTTTTATCGCTCTCCGTTTACACTTGGCTTGGTTGGAAGAAGGAAAAGGGGAAACGACGTATTTTATGTCCACTGTATCTCTTCCTTCCCATTGTTCCTCACCTCCTATTTTCCTCTTGCTGCTGCTTCCCTCTACCATTTCTCTCCTTTCCCCTATCACGCTTTACCTCTTTATAATTGCGTTGGATGAGATGCTGTGTTTCTTGTTAGCTCCCTCCCCTCCTCACCCTCCCCCTCCCTCCTGCAGGATGTGCTGCCAGTTGTTCATTATCGTTTCTCTGATCAATCTCTCGAGGTTTATAATTTTCTGCTTGGGCATGTGGTCAGCCAGCCAAGTCGGGAGCCTCCGCTGTCCAACTCATTTCTCAAAATCCTTCTGCCTATCTGGGAGCCTGGCCACCCCATGCCAGCAAAGGAGTGTGTGTGTGTGTGTGTGTGTGTGTGTGTGTGTGTGTGTGTGTTCGTTCTCACTCTTTCACATTCAGAGTATCCGTTGTTCTTCTTCACCACACTGCGTATCGCTCTGCTTCTGTCTGACCAAAATAACCATGCGTATCTGTCCCAGAACCTTCTGTGTGAGACATTGAATGCGAGAATGTGTCTTTCTGCTTGTAACTGTGAAAGCACGAGTGTATGATGATGCTTCTCTGTGTGTGTGTGTCACCCGGTGTGTACATCTTCTTTCGTGTCACTTTGTATTCATGAGTGTGAGTGAGCCTGCTTGCTGCATTTTGTGTGTGTGTGTGTGTGGCTCCTATCCTCCTCTGGCCTGCCAGTAACAGCTCCCTTAACAACGGGACAGCCCATAATTATAGTCCGCCTCGTATCCAAGAGCAGATGGCACACACTGATCCAGAGATGACTCTATCTGTCAGGCTAGGCAGCTACTGTATCTGCCTACTACCGTGTGTGTGTGTATGTATTCCTCTCAGTATCTTCCCCCTGACCCTTATATGATGTGTGCCGGCACTCGTTCAGTTCCCCTCCGGTGTCCATTGAGTAGATGATGATGAAGGCGATAGCAGCTAAGATAGAATGAGAATAGAGTATGTCATTATCTCACAGTCCCTTTGACGTTAGCATACGTCCCTTTGACGTTAGCATACATCCCTTTCCCCTGGCCAGTAGGCAGCGTGGAGTAAAGCGTGCAGGTTGGTGTGTGTGATGAGGACTCCCCAACAGTCAGCCAAGTGTTTACTGGGGCCCCCGCAGAGCCTCTGTATTTAACACGCCTGGTGCTTAGCGGGCTACATCTCCTTTCTCTGGGTTTCTTTCTTAGCTGTATAAGCTTTAGCAAGATGTGTTTTTGAAAGAAGTCATGTCTTATCCAACAGGTGCAAGATGAAGACTATAATAAATATGGATAAAGGAAAAACATCAATACAGCATAGTAGGTGAAATCAAAGCTCCATACTTGGGACACAAACAGTTGCTCTTTAATGAATAATAATATTGCTATCAAATGTACTCTTTTGTATTGGTAGGTTTTAGGGATTAGCAGGAAGTTCAACAAAACAATGGTGGAGACATCGGAGCAAACAAAATCACATATTAAATAAAAACTTGGCTATCTTATTTCAAACATATGTTGATCAACTGCATAGTTTGCTGTTGAAAAAAGGAAATATATTGCAGTATATGTTATTTGTATTGCATTACTCAGCATATTGCAACATTTTAAAAGTGCAATAACATCGTATTGTGCAGCCTACGCTAATTCCCACCTAATAATCATGTGAATAACCTTCTCTCCATGTCTCCCTCCCTCACTTCCTAGGAAAACAATGTGGACGCCATCCACCCCGGCTACGGGTTCCTGTCGGAGCGGGCGGACTTCGCTCAGGCCTGCCTAGACGCAGGAGTGATGTTCATCGGACCGAGCCCAGAGGTGGTCCGCCAGATGGGAGACAAGGTGGAGGCTCGGGCCCTGGCCATCAGTGCAGGTATGGAGGGGCAAAAAGTGGAGGAGATTCAGAGGAAAGACAAGCTATGATTGGAACACCTGTTGTTCATAATATGTACAGCATTTTACTCAAAATAACAATTGTAGAACCAAGACCATAGACAAGATGATTGTTATATTTCTGATTCTTGAAGTTTTATTTTATTTGAAATTTAGACCAAATTTGCCATAAACTCTGGTGCTTCTTGTCTTAACTACTCACTTCCCTACCAGTGTGGGATGAACTCTAAGCAACCTATTATTCCGCCTTGAACGTCATCAACCACCGCAAGAAACAATAAAAAACAAGCTCTGTTTATGTTGAGTTTAAAGCATCCTCCTCCTATTTTGCGTCATCAAGCTTTGAAACAAAAACTGACATTGTGAGACTTAATTGCAGTATGAAACCACTTTGTCTACAATCTTTGCTGAAAACCGCAACTAAAATCATTCAAAAACAAATATGCACTTTGCAACATTTCACTAAACATTATCAGACTAAATTGATTGCATATACTGTAGGGTACTTTGGTAATTCAATGCAACACCTGCTGTTTGGAGGTTTGGGGAAATGCATGCTACACAATTCAAAAATATAAATGCTTAGGCACTGGTGGAAAGTACATTACTCAAATATGCTACTTAAGTACAATTTACAGATACTTGTACTTGACCTGAGTATTCTCAGTTTATGCTATTTTACACTTTTACTCCACTTCATTAGAAACAAATAATATATATATACATTTATTATTGATGATAATATGATGATGATAGTATATATATTTATATATAAATTATAATATTTATTATTATATAAATTATAATATTTATTATTATATATTATATATTATTATATATTTTATATATATATATATATATATATATTATTTTGCTATATATATATATAGGAAGGCTGTGGCTGGCTCAGTGGATAGTGTGCTGGACTTCAAATCAGGGGATAGCAAGTTTGAGTCCCACTGCAGTCAGCATGTCGTTGTGTCCCTGGGCAAGACACTTCACCCCAAATTGCTCCTGTGGGGATTGCCCACAGTACTGAATGTATGTAAGTCGCTTTGGATAAAAGCGTCTAACAAATGACATGTAATGTAATATACCTTTTAGTCCACTACATTTATCTGACAGCTTTTAGTTACTAGTTACATTTTAGGTTTAGATTATTAGCTAATATAAAATAATTATTAAATAAACTTTGACATACTTACAGGTTAAGATATCCAGCAGCAGTATATAAAGTTACTCAAATTAGCTCCACCTTTACCAGCTGACATAGACATACATCGATAATCATAATGGTTACCCAGTAACTCAATATGATTCTGAAATGGGACATTATGCATAACGAGTACTTTTACTTTTGGTACTTTAAGTTCATTTTGATGCCAATACTTTAGTGCTTTTTTGAATGCAGGAGATTTACTTGTAACGGAGTATTTTTTAGATGTGCTATTGCTACATTCAAAAGTTCTTCTTCCACCATTGTGCTTGGGACATTCATTGAAATTGTAATGTTTCTCACTTATTTTCCCTCTTACCTGACCTAGGTGTACCTGTGGTCCCGGGGACCGCGTTTCCCATCAGCTGCCTGCACGACGCACAGGTGTTTGCAGAAACACACGGCTTCCCCATCATCTTCAAAGCAGCGTACGGAGGAGGAGGCCGCGGCATGAGGGTGGTCCGTGAGTACGAGGTGAGCCGTCATCGTCATTTTGCAGCTAGCTCTGACAAAATAAACATTGTCCTGTCGCATGTCCAGCAAAGACAATTCTAACCCAATTTATATCCTGCAAAATTAAGTTTTTCATATTCATTATTTTTCTGTTTGCTTTGAATCAAGGCGAAATGTCACGGAAATTACAACCTGGTCATTTATCTCTCCGGCCGCCAATCACCCTGTGTGTTTGGGTGTGTGTGATTGTGTGTTCTCTGAAATTGCTTCTGTCAGCTAGTGAAGCAGAGGACATTACAAAAAGAATGACTTTTTAATATTGTAGCTATCAAGGGGTCACATTTCCAATATGAATCTCAATGTAAAGATACAAAAATCCCATCTAAGGCATCTTAACATGTACAATAGCAATCAACATGTGCAATATGTACTGTATATGACAGAACGGCTTAACATACAAAATACATAGCCCAACATAAATAAATATGATCAGGAGATAGGAAAAATCTCCCTCCTCTCAGCCATATTACGTTCTGCCGCCCTCACAGCAGTGATGAGCTGTCATAATGCTGTCACAGTGATGAGAGCACAACACTGTGTAGGCTTGTTGTCAGGTTACTCTATAATCAATTTGCTTTAAATCATGCATTTTAGTTTCTATATCTTCCTATAATAACGCGTGTTCTGGTTTGTGTATGAAGGCATTTGTCCTGGTTATAAAATGGTGGTTTCAAATAAGTCCATTATAGAAATTTGAATTGTATGACACTGTGCCAATTGGTAAAGGCTTTGTCTTATGTCATCTGGAGATTGCAGACATTTTTCTAGGATAATGCAAAAAACAAACACTAAAAACAACAATTGGGAAAACAGGGTCACAGTGCAAATGCATATATATTTAATATATGATGGTGAACTAAGAAAAATGCGAAATAAATGTGCGGATCAACTAGTTTAGACCTTACAGTGTTCCTTGAGGAAAATTATACACATACAGGTGATATTATCTGCTTCATCTTGTTCTCCTTTTTTAAACTGTTTTACTCCAACTTAATAATGCAGCAAAAAATTAAAAATCTGTCCAAAGAACAGTGTTTAAGAGGTTACAGTACATGATGTACAGCATTTTTATAATTTGCCTAGCAAGGGGATATATGCATATACCATGCTTCTCTTTGTTGAGTCTGCTTGATGTTTATATATAATTATACTTTGGGTAGAGGGTCCAGCCACTTAACACAAAAGCATAAAGCTTTCAGAGCATGACCAGCCAGCAGCAGCTCACTCACTGCAAGTGATGTTTTAAGAGATGCTTGTAAGAAAAATGTCTTAACCTCTTTGATTGGTTAATGGCAAAGCTGATCCAATAACACTACATCATCAAATAGAACAAAAAATGTCACCTCACAACAAAATATGAAGGTTTTAGCATCCTTTAGTGCGATATTATTTGTAAATAAAAAGGGAAATAGTCACGTAGGGCCACAGACACCAGGAAGTTGCTACTTGTCAGCCCTGTTTATGTCAGCAGAGCTCTGGCGGCGGCTGGACTTCTCATACCGCCGTGAGTGGAGGCCCTGTGGGGGGTGCATTTGGTCACGGCCCTTGTGTGTGTGTGCAGCTCTCCCCTGTGTCGGCCTCTCAAGTCTGACCATGTCGAAGGTTTTCAACAAGCAGCTGCTTTTTGTCCAATCAGATAGAAGAGGGCACAGATCAGTGGTGAATCAGAGCTGCCACCTCCTCATGCTTCATGGCTGCTAGCATTCACTGTTCTATATTTCTGTATAAAAAATATATTAAGTCACAATGAATAAGGTCCTGCAAATCATCACTTTAATTTTTACCCTTCCCAAAATACCACATTCATTTAAAATAGTTATACTTATCCTTTATTTGTCCTTATTCAAATGTATTAACATTTCTGATATCCCTTCCTAGATATCCTATTCTACACACTTAACACAACTAATTAGTTTGGAACAGATCCTCTAAAAATAGCCTCTGATCCCTCCAATATGGTGAACCATATGGCAATTGCAATATCAGTCGAAATAAGCGCATTTAGTTATTTTAATTCCAAACATCGCAGCGCTACCAAAGACATCAGTCTACAAACAAATAACAGTGTTGTACTGTAGCCATGGAGTCTCAGCAGTGTGCAATCCTTTTGGAAAGTATGACCTTTTCTGAGTTGTACCCCTGTCTAATTAATTAGTTGTTGACATTCCAGTCATTCAGCTGAGTCGCAGGGGCCTCCAGATGATACTATGTGAGGAAACTGTAAAAAGGTCTCTGTGTGCTGGTGGGACCACAGCAACAATGCGTCGGTTGCCTCTTAATTCCATTAGGGCCATCTTGTTGGTCATTTGTATTCCGGTTTAACAGACTGAAGTACTCTCCACATATTGTAGGAAGAGATGTTTACTGATAAGCAGAATTAAAGTGCCAGAGCTCTCCGCCGAGTTTGACGTGATGTGCTTTCCCAAAGCGTAAGTGTGAAAGCGAGCGCACGTATCAAAGCTCCAGTGGCTGAAGCTGACAGACGAACTGAAGCGATGTGGAAGGAGTACAAATAGATTCCTGCTCACCTTAGTCTTTTAAAAGTATTTTCTGTCATTGACAAAACAGTGGTGCTCCAATGATTTGACAACTCTGCGAGGTGTGACTTTAAATCCCTCTACTAACACTGGTAATGCATCTCAAGTTTTATCCCATGTTTATTTCCCTGAAAGTAGTAGAAAATGTTTTTCTGACCATAAACGGACAAATGAATATAAAATAATGAATTTATCAGGTGATTTATTAGGTTCTTGAAGATATTGATTAATCTGCCAATTTGCTCTCTTAGTTGATAGATCATGTCTATCAAATGTTAGAATATGTCAATAAATGCCCACCATAGAGACCAAGGTGACAAAAAGGCCTTATTTCTTTTCTAGAAGCCCAAACCAGAAGATTTACAATTCGCATAGGACCAAAGAAATCAGGAAATCAATTTTTACAAGTTGTGCTAGCAAATGTTTGGCATTTTTGCTTAGAAAATATACTCAATTGATAATCTAAAAAGTTAGAGATGTCTTAGGTTTGCACTGTGAACCAAACAATGTGAAAAAAGAAAACGGGAAAATAAGTTTGCAATGTTTACAGTTTTTAGTAGTGCCTTTTTATGAATGACACACCATCAGAAACAGAGTGGTTTAACACTTAGAGCCCTGTTGATGCACACTTCCTGATTTTATAGAAATGTAATAGGAACACATATGGGACATTGACATTTATTTGGGTTTCCTATTCAGAGGCACACTTTCTGGTCTATTTAAATCACGTTTTCCATTTGTACCAGTCCTGCGAGTATGTTGTTTTCTCTTTGCTTTGAGATGACGGATGAGGAATGGTATCGGCTCCTGCAGCATGATAGTGACTCAGTCTTTGCCGGGTAGAGCAGTCTGAAGGGCCTGGCCGGACGTCACACACTGACAAACACAGATTGTGTCATGACCTCCAGCGTGCTCGGGCGTGACCTCCCTTAGCCCGCTCCCCGAGATGTTGTGTAGAATCGTGCTCCCTAAGGAGGTGTAAAAATTTGTGTCAAAAGAAGGGAAAAATGTGCACAACATCAAGTGTGAATGACAGGGAAGGGAATATAAGATCCAAATTAAAACAGAAAAATGAAAGTGTTGCTGAGATTAAACTACAAAACTCTTTGAAAAACATACAAACCCACTCTTCCTTCTCGGATAGTAACTCAGACTTGGATGGATTTCTTTCTCGTCTGTGTGTCAGGAACTTGAGGAGAATTACCAGCGGGCCTACTCTGAAGCCCTGACGGCTTTTGGGAACGGAGCCCTGTTTGTCGAGAAGTTTCTGGAAAAGCCAAGACATATTGAAGTACAGATCCTCGGTAAGTGCACTCCCCTCTGTGTTTGCATTTTACTATGTGTCCTTTCATAGCTGTGAATCAATCTAGGTTCATTAAGACGGCAAGTTGGATACAAATCCTGTGTGGTATTGCTAAGGGAGGAACATGAACAATGAGACTGAATGAGCTTTATTGGCCAGTGGAGGATTCTCCAGCCTTTGTTTCCTCCTATTAGTGAACATAACTACCACTCAGTTGTATAGAACTGAAATTCAACACTGACACTTACAGGAAGTCTGTCTGCACTTCAGACATACAGTTTATTGTACAGTGCATGCTCCAGCATACATTACTGTAAGAGTTATGTTATCAGGCTCATGTCTGTCTGTGGTTTGAGTTGGGTTTTCTTCATGTTTCAGCGTTCACCGAGCTGTATTTCTCTGTGTGTGCTCACTGTGATTAATCACTGTCTTTAGGGCATGTCAGGGATTTTGTGAATTTTGTGAATTACCTGTTAAAGCCTTGTCTTTGCCAGCATCTCCTTTTCTGCCTTCCTTCCCTCACTCCCTCCTTCACTTTTGACTTTTCCAGTTTCTCCCCTTCTTTCTTGTTTCATTCCCAATGTCCATTTATCATAATGTAAATTCCTGTTTCTTATACTCTCCTGTACTTGAATTCAACCTCTTCTTTTTCTTGATACACTCGATTATCTTCTCATTTTCTTTGTTTCTTCCTCTTTCCTTGTCTCACCCACTCCTCTCTTTGTCTTTCCCCAGGCGATAAATATGGAAATGTCATCCACCTCTACGAGAGAGACTGCTCCATTCAGCGGAGACACCAAAAGGTGAAGTCCCCTATTTAACCCGACTTAATGTTTGACTTTATTTTGAGATTATCTTCGTGGCATTTCTGTTGTTTGTCAGAGATTAGCATGAAGTGGATGGGGGGCATTAAAACAAAGGTCATATGCAGGATTCTGATGAATATACAAGAGTGTTTTATATACATTTCCTTATTTAGGATCACAAACAATTATGCTACACAATAATAAATACGGTAATTATGCTCCAGATTATAGCAATGATTATTATGGCATTAGTGGCCCTGGGTATCCTAGCAGCAGGGGGTGAGAGGATTATGAAACAATGACAAAATAACCACTGCTAATGCTGTGAGATGGAAGACTTGGCAACAAATGAAGAAGCTCCATAATACTCCACCAACTTTAATCAACCAAAACACTTCATAAGTATACAGCTTTAAATTGATTGTCATTTATTAGCCAAGGCTATTTTTCTGAGCTGGCACTGGAAATAAATTAGCCCAAAAAATAAGGAAATTAAGTTTCAGAGCATGACCTGCTTGTCAAAAACAACAAATAAGTCTAAATACAGTGAGAGAACATTTTGAAATGGTCATCTAATAGTCACTGCTTTCATCAAAGGAAGCTGATTAACATGTGTAACATTTCATTACATATTGTCACTTCAAAGCGTTTTCAATCATGTGTTTTCATCACTTTCTTCTTCTCCCCTTTAATCGAATTACAGAGGATAATCATATTAGCGGCTGTGTTTATGCAAGAGCTGCTGCTCTTTGATTCCGCCAGGCTTAATCTGCCTCTGCCCTTAATCTAAGATCTTTTTCAATCTCAGAAACAAGAATAGTCGCTTGTTGAAATAGATTAGGGATGGTGGAGCGCTGATAGGATATTTTTAGCTTTTTTTCTATATCTTGGAAATGCTCACAGACTTAGAAGTTGTTTTCGTGGGATAACATTTGATTTGATAAGTTGAGTCGTTTCGATTTTTCGGAAATCATACATTTAATTATTTATTTCGGTTGGGTTGACTTGTTTTGATCCAGTTGATTGAAACAGATCAGTCTCGAACACGGCGAACCCCACCCACACTGCAGACCCAATGAAAGATAAATGTGACTTCAAATGATTCACTCCATCTGTTTCGCTGAAGCCTGGCACATACTTTATCAAACTGATGGCTACTACCATAAAACACATTATGGGATTTACTTAATATAAGTTTGAAGCCAACTGCAGTCTGTGGTACTTTTCTTTAAGAATCATAAACTGGGATACATTTGAATATTTCCACATTATGCTATATGCTTTTAAACCTTGATTGATACCTTTTGTTATATTACAAATAGATTATGTAATGATAAAGTGATGAACCAATAGAGATTTATAACACTCTGCAGTTCTCTGAAACTCTACAGTGCAATTTAGAGTCTTTCAGCCCTAGTATCATGACCTTCAACAATATTGTTTTGGTTCACTCTTAATTTCGGTTTCATTTAATTAAATTTGAAATGTAATCCTGAAATGCATTAAACATAACAGAATTCAGCTTCTTAGGCAAGCTTGAAGTTAAGAGCAATAACCCTAAATGTATGATAATTTAAGACAATTTATAAAACAATTAAAAGATACTAATGGAAGGAAAACTAAAGTAATGTAACATCCATCAAATGAAATGAATACAGGTTATAATAGCATGGCTTTTCAGAGCTAACTAATGCATCGTGACAGGCTGTCTGTGCAGTTGAATAATGATGTCCTATAATTGAGGTGTGATGTGTCAAAAGCAGCACTAATACAATACATTATGAATGAAGCTGTTGGATTTGTTTGTGTCCAACCTTGAGATGAAATGTGTACATTGTTATTATTTGTTGTTTTCAATGTTGCATTATCAATAAAGTTGTGTTTTGAAGGTTGTGGAAATTGCACCGGCGTTCCAGCTGGACCCTCACCTGAGAAACCGTCTCCACTCTGACGCCGTGAACCTCGCCAAAATGGTACGTCAGCAACTCCACTTCCTGCTCTCTTTCCTGTTTTTATTTCAATATTTCACATGCTTCCCCCTCAGGGTTAACTACACCACTTCATTACGGGGGAAAAAGTCTCCTAAATGATTTGAAAGTTTTATGACAGAAGCTCTACTTAATCACTTTTTAATCAAGGGTACGCAATTTATATGCGTGTATTAAAATAATGTGAAATATTCATGTGGCTGTGGCAGGATGTTAGGCAGCTGATCACTAGGAAGCATATTTCTTCACAGTTGTCGTGGCAGGTGTCTGCATGTTGGATTTGCAGTGTTAAATGGTTTTTACCACTTGTTAAAAAAGTTGGCGGACAGGAGGAGAAATGGCTCTTCTTGCTCAAGCATTGGGTTGTATTTAGAAAATCTGAGCAAATTTTCATAATACCTTTTACATTTGTCTGTCTATGAAACAACTGGATTCTCCGCAGGGATTTTAAAGTGCTATGTACCTATGATTCAAATGAGGGGGATATTAGTGCTGTGCCAAGCTGTGAAAATTCAAATGCAATGTAAAAATGGGGGGGGAATTAGGTTTGAAGAGTGCAGGCAGTAAATATAACTCCCGAAATGAGTGTTTGAACACTTATCGAGTGCATTTGTCAAGAATAATTATGATTATTGTCACCAATAGGTGCTTTTGCTACAGTAAAACCTTAGCCTGCAAAGTGGAAGCTCACCGTGTCACCGTTGCTTTAGTATAGCTGAGAAGTTTGCCCAAGTATGACAGCAACACTTGAAAGTGGAGCCTCATCTCTCAGAGCAGATTTCAGGTAATGGCCCAGTTGAGGAAGAAGTCAAGTGGGAAGAGTGGGAGGAATAACCTTGATGACACTGGAGGAGAAATGCTTCTGCGAGAGGGAGAGATAGAACTTTTATGCTGCTCTCCGTGACCTTGCTTCAGTAGTAATCCTTTTTGCAGTAATCAAACCACAACATCACCAAGCTTGTCTCCTCGTGTGTGTGTCAGCGGCCACACACGCTTGTCCATGACTTTGCTCTTCGTACTTCACACTCGCCTCTTACTATTCCTTTGTGGACTTGGACTTTCTTCCGTATCCAAACCTTGAATTTTAAATGAACTGTATCATAACGGTGTCTTTTTGTAGTCAGATTTCAGTGTTAACCTCCCAGTTTTTCACAGGTTCCTGCATTTCAAGGCTGTGTGCTCAATTTGCAACTATAAGTGTAAAAGATGAGAGACAAAAGGAAGCCTCTTGTTTGCAAATATTCATATTTTATCACACCATAAACAAAAGGAAGATGATAAGAGGATGTTACATTGATGATGATACAGGGAAAGAATAAAGGCATGAAAATACAAAAAAAGCAGGAAAGGAGTTATTTTATGTTATCTCTGACGGATCAATTTTTATATAGAAATATTATCATAGATATTCTGCTTCAATGGTAAGATGATGTGTGCCTGCAACTGAAATGATTTTAGAAAAGATCATCACGAAAGCTAGATATTTGCCAACATGTAGTGCCAGCAAAGAGATTACCATGATCATTTTTATAGATTTCTAATTAAAATGAGAATAATGAAGCACATTTATTATTCCATCCAATATCGTTAATAGTATTACAAATGAGATATTTTGTCCCAATGGCTCAGCCCTAGGTGAAACATCAGATTGCTCCATGAGATCAGTAAAAAACTGATTCTGGCTCGGGTTAAATTCTGCAGATTATCCTCACCAGGGGATTTCCTTTCTCCCGGCCTCATCCTCCATTTTTCTTGCTCCAGACACTCCCCTCCCCCTCCTCCCCCCCTCCTCTCTCCCCCTCCTCTCTCCTGTCCCTGCTCTGTGTTGTGATTGCGTCTCACATTGTGCCAGTCCCCACCGTGAAGGCTTCCACTTCAGAGCCAGACCATACTCCCCCTGCAGGTATTGAATCCTGCTCCTTGATCAGCGCTGATACCGAACTCTGGAGCTTAGTCGGGTTTTATTCCCGCCTGTGTGTGTGCTTGTCAAAGCCGGTCTGTTTATACTGTGAGAGACGGTGCAGGGCCACATTCATTTTTAATGTGTTCTGTGGGCCTTATAGAATAGAAAATGGTGGCAGTTATTCTGGGTGCACTAACACTCACATTAACAGGTACATGATGTCATCTCAAGTGGCCAGTTTTCCAAAGTTGCTATCTTTGTGGTGATATACGGACACAAAGTTTTTACGTGCTGCACTTAGACATTTGAATGTGCCTTGTCTCATTAGAGGCTTTTACTTTTGTATGAGGACACCTACACAGGCCTTTTTCTCATATCAACTCTCAGGGGAATGGGTTCAGCACATTTACCAAATGTGACCCATAACCCATCACACATGCAGTCCACAGAAGAAGATTGTCGGTTTCAAGAGGCCCTATTATGATTTTTGGGGGCTTTTCCCTTTCCTGAAGTGTGTTATATAGGTTTGAGTGCATGTAAGTGCATGTAAATGGTCTGCAAGGGCTAAAATCCCAAAGTTCCCTCAAGAGGGAGTTTCTCTCCCACACCCACCCCCCCCCCCCAACCCCCTGCCTGAAATGCCTCCTTTGTTTACTTCCGTAAGATTTTGCCATCACTATGTAACACCTGCAATTCTATTGGCTAGTGCTCCAACACTATGTACGTGATAGGCTAAGGAGCAGGACATCTCTAAGCATATGACCAATCACAACCGAGTCAGCCAGCTAGCCAATCAGAGCAGACTGCGCTCTGTTTTCAGACAGAGGGTGAAAAGAGGTGCTGCAGCACAGGCAGTATGAGAAGAATAAAGAGCTTTTTGAACATTAAAGCATGGAAACACAAAGTAGAGCCACACAATACGAATATGAGCCTGAACATTTGTATAATATGACCCCTTTAAGTAGCATTCTCACTTACTGGAAATACTCAGTTTTGTTTAGTATGGCTAGGGGTGCAGGACATGCCACAGATTACACAACCGTTGCAAACCGTCTTGTTTTGTGGTCATGAAAAACACTGTTTCTTGACATTTGTTTTAAGGCTTCACCCCTTGCAGACAGACGTTGTTAGATCGCATTGTTCCTCCAGTAAGAATCTCGTTGGCTTCGTGACCCTTCTTCTTCACCTTTAGATGTATTGTTCCGGTTTCACACCAGCTGCAATATAAATGTCATCAACTCACCCCACACTGAATTCTACGGATAATAATACTCACTCGGAGCCTAATCCGGACATTACACTGACCTTTACTTGGGAGCTGCGTAAAGTCTGTTGAAGGTTAGACGCATGATTCAGACATTTGCGTTCTCACATACTGCCAAGTGTGAACAAAATGTGTGAAAGTGGCTAACAGACACAAAGTCTCCCATTTGGCACATGGAATAATATTCTGGTTATCGTGGTTCTACACATTTATCTCCTCCTCCCCCACACACCTGCTATTTCTCAGCTCTTATCTGGCCTTAATGGCGACTACATGGTGCTGCTGCCCGGGCCCCCTTCATCTCTCCGTCTGCGCATATCGACCACATCTTCCATTATCAGCAGCCTCCATCTGAGGCTTTCACAGAAACAGCCATTCTTTGAACTCGCAGCACTTCCTGATAGAAAGTGCTAGAGAACAAAGTTGCCTGGCAACACTGACGGCCGCAGGAAGTAGCTTCAGCTCTTGGAAGAAAAGGGTTTGAGTGGAAATCAAGCCAGAGCTCGCAAGAAAGAAATATTGTGAAACGGACCTTTGTGTTATCTACTGCTCAGCAGATTTTGATGTAAACTTGACTGTGAATGGTTTTCTATTTTTCTGTCTTCATTCTCTGATTGTCTGTCTTTGCTTTGTTGTCTTTGTCGAATAACTGACATTTCCTTTTAACACATGCAATATCTCAGCCTGTCCTGATTAGTGTTTAATAATGATGCATCTCACTATAGCAGCATGAGGTTTCATAATCAGTGATTGCTGATTTGGGCGCTACTTTGCCTACTCATTAATCTCTGCGCTGCACGGGATCATTTCAGCTTTTGATCTCTGTGTTAGGGATAGGACTATTCAGGATTTGATATCTAAGATCTGTCCTATCTGTGCTGAAAACAATCTATATGTATCCATCTGTGTCTTAACAAAATGTAAGGTAAAGTGATTTGTTAAGTATAGTTTTGACAATATCTTTTAAAGATTGTCTGGATTATATCCCATTTGTTTTGGCCAGGATAATCATGAAATTCTGTTGAGAGGGTTCAAATGCACCATGGTGGACAATATTGGCAGCAGAAATGGCTCTACAGAATTTCCAAATCTGTTTCTGTCACTATGGTAGTGTGATATCTTAAACTTGGTTGTCTCTTGAGGTTTCCTTTGGACATTGAGATTGCATAAAAAAAACTTCTCCAAAGCAGATATAGCAATATCACTCTTCTGTTAGCCATATCTAACATGTTTTTATCTGCACTGTGCTGAACTGTCTCACCCACTCTTTGGGCTTCTTCCAGTGGATCTTGGAGCCGTCTTTGTTGCAGTTTGGCAGCAAGTTTCCGAAACGTTTTCAAGCCTCTGTATCGTGATTGGGATTTGGCAGAGAAAGCTGCTGTGAAGGAGTATAATCAAAACATGAGCGTTGGACAACATTATTAAACTTTTTTTAAGAGAAGGAATTGAAATGCAATATTTTCACTGATTCTACAGTTTGAATTTGTACAGCCCCATGTTGATCTGACGGCAGGCCCGGCCCATGTAATGTCTTCAAAAGCTGGAACGGAATCAGTTTAAAAGCTAGTGTGAGGATACTACTATGATCTGAAACAAAAGGAATCTATTGGTACCAACCTTGTCAAGCTATCTTGTCAGTACTACTTCTGAATAATGCACCACATTTGGGCAAACCACGAGTCTCCCCTTTACAGACATTTACAGATTAATGATTAGGACATCAGTGCTAAGCTTTAACTCAAAATAATTTAGAGACGGGCTGAACAAATTGGGGAAAAAAACCAATTTGCGATTATTTGAACTGATATTGCAATTGCAATATGATTAACAATATTTGAGGGGTTGGTCATTTGAAATCATAATTCTTGTAATTGAAAAATACATTAAATGATTACGTGATTTTAAAAGAGGATCTCAGATCTTTTGGGAAGTCTAGTATATGATTTGTATTTATTTTATTTTTTTATAGCAGTTCCACAATACTTGATTCAAATCGTATTTTAACACATATTTATCATATGGCAAATATTGTGCTTCCTGCGGTTTGAATATTGCACTAGTCCATATTGCGGTTGCTGTAAAATGTTGCTTAATTGTGCAGCACTATCCAGAGGTTCTTAGTTTTTAGATAATATACACCACTTCTATGTGGTATATACTGTTAATCTCCTTTTAACATCCCCTATCGACCGCCATTAAACATGGGTTGATATGGCAAGAGGTTAATGCAACATTGGTGCATATACACATGTCAAGGCCAAAACATGTTTCACACAGGATGTCATCAAAAGCAGTTCTTAAAGGTTGATGTGTAAATAATGCGCTCACCTCATTAACTCTGTGTTTTAGCATGCCTGTGAGCTCACCCTAGAGATGTCTGTGGGCAACCAAGCTATCAGGCTAATTGGCCTAACATTGTATCAGTGTGTGTGTGACAGGAAAGACAAGCAGGTGTGTGTGTTTATGGGTGACTTTAATGTCAGCAGGCCTTCACTGAAGGAAACATTTTTTCATAGCATATTTATTAATGGATTAACCTGAAGACAGAGAGGCAGAGCTACTGTCTGATACTTAGTGCAGCTGTAATTAGGAATTCATTTCTGGACCCTGTGTGGGTGAGGAGTGCTGACAATTGTTGCATTTTCCATCAGATGTGTTGCAGCATCACCCACTCAGTTTTGTTAGTGGTTTTTGGGTGGCAAGAAGTTATCCAACAACTTTGAAGCAGGGCCAGAAAACAACACTCCTCAAATTATTTTTGTGCTCCTATGAAGCGAGAGGGCAAACAATTGTAATTTCCCGCTGTGTTTTAAGTGTGCGATGGTGAGAGGAGAATAGGAGACAGATTTGAAATATGTGTGAAAGATGGTTTGAGGAGAAGCATTATTTTTGCTTGAGCGTTTTAGAGAACAGAAGAGGAATAATTTGTTGTTTGTGTTGAGTGTTTTGCTTGTGCTTGCCAACTTGTTTTCACACTGAAATAACTGCTACTCAGGGCAAACATATGTCTACAAGTCATCAGCAATCTCTGCAAATCAAAGGTGTATCTGTGCACATGTGTTTATATATATAAAGCCAGCTCTAGCGGTCAATACTTCCTGTCTTGACTTTGTTTGCAGTACTCACCCACAAGCCAATTCATTCTTATTGAAGACGTACATCTTGTGTCATAAATATACAGTTTGATTTCCTAAAACTGTTGGGCATTGCAGTTTTAAGCAACCACTAGTCAAACGGGAATAAAAAGTGAATTTGTTGATTATTTTCATCGCATATTGATGCACTTTTGGTGGTCTAGTGTACGTTTACGACGGCAGGATGAAGCGTAATAGATAAGCTACATTGGAAAGTTCTTGTCATTAGAATTTTAAATAAAAGCAAAGTGTGGTAACCTTTATAAATCAAGACAATGTTTCCTTATCTGCATTTTCTTTTTAGAACACAAGGATTTCTGCTGACTTTTCTTGTGCTCAATAAGTATGATCCTATTCGTGAAAATTCTGAATATTTCTGCCAATAGATCCTCCTAAATCCTACACACTTTAAGAATAAATCTATTTCCTCTGATGGTGTGTGTCGAGTGTTTGCAGCTCCAGTGATAATAGGGTGAAGGTGTAACTGCAGCCTCAAATCCGCCTTAATTAAATAATAACACCTTGTGTGTGTGTGTGACATCCGTCTGCGCGGAGTGTGTATCCGTCTCATCATCTTGTGAGGGGTTTCTGGCCTCTCGCTCAGTTTCCTTTTGTGAACACACACATCTGCTGCCAATCCAGCAGATGTGATAAACGTGAAATTAGTTCCGCAGTCAATCACCGTGGCAACAGTGAGAGAGAGAGATGACACACTCACACACTTACCAGTCATATCCAACACTCACAAACTCAGATTGGCACTGGGTCCCTGAAGGTGGTCAGTGTGCTGTAAACATTATTACTTCTTACAGAGCCATAAACACCCCGTCTGTGTGTGTTTCCATTTTAGACTTTAAAACTAGCAGCACTTTTTGCCCTGAAAGCATATTTTAATATTCCATCAGGAATACCAGCGTTTGGAAATGGGGTGAACGCTCCACTCTTTGTCCCAGTGAGCTTAGGCATCAACCATTTCCTCAAATTTACTTATTTATGTTTTCCTGTCTTTCTACATTTTTTACTTTTCGTAATCTTCATGTGTCCCTTTCCTCTTCCTATATTCTTTAGTGTATATTTGATCGTTACTTTTTGACTTGGTTCCGATTCCTCATATATGTCCTTTGCACTTTTGTTATGGTCCTTAAAATGATTATTTAGTTTAAATAGTTTTGGTTGACATAGTTTTTCAAGTTTTATTTTTTAGGGAGGCATAATTATGTGTATTTAAGATGAATATGTTGGATCTAAAAATAGCATGAATGTCAGCTTTGTGCTTGAGGAATAAAAATACATTTCCCAGGTTATTGTTCAAGTGATCCCATTTATTGTTGGAAATGATCCATGGTTATTTAATTATTTATTTTCTTAGACTAGACAAATTAGCTGATCAGTGACAATATGTAGCCCTTCATTTCCTCATTAAGTAATCTATTTTCCTCCTGCTTTCTTCATGCAGTTTTTCAATCTATGACGAGTCAGGAAAGCTGCTCGGTTAACAGCCAGTATCTGCGAGTGATTTTCTTAAAAAGAAAACTTCCAAAGAGATCTTCAGAAACAGAAACACAGTATGGCAGACATAATGATTGACACGTTTCTTCATCCTGCCCTTCCTTCAAGTTAGTCTGAAGTCAGAACAAAAATAGTGCAACATATAAGGCGGTTGCTATAACCCTGACGCTAAAAGGAATTGCTTCCTCTTCCCTGTATTGTTCAGCTTTCCTCCCTTCCTTCAGGTTGGTCAGTGTGTGTGCTTTAATGACTGCAGAAACCAAAGGGAGATTCTGCTGTGCTGGGTGTAATACAGGATGCATGAAGTAGTGCGGGAGTCTCACATGTCAGGGTGACATTGGCACCTGTGATTGGATGGGGGGCTATTTTAAGCATCCGTGGCTTGTCTCCTCATGTCTGCAGAAAGTGTTTGTCAATTCAAGGCCAGGGCTGAGTGTGATATCTTTCTTCTGATCGTAACCGGGATGTGAAAAAGCCAGGCAAAGATGGAGGATGAACTCAAAGCAGAGGGGGGGAAAGGGAAGAAGTACAAACCTGTGGTAATGACATGATATGAGAGAAACCAAGTGAAGTGGTCAGAGGATCCAGGGACTGAGACGAGAGGAAGTGAGGGGAAGACAAAAGAGAGGAGGTATCGATTCTTTCTGCCAGCTGGGGGGGGAAACTCAAGCCAACTGTGCTTTCTGAAACGAGAGCCAAGGGAAAGAATGAAGGATGGAGTGGAAGGTGTAAGAGAAAATGCCGGTGGGGGGCGGAGCTGCAAGCTTGGCACTGTTTGTATCACATTGTGCAGCGGTACCACTAAAGAAAAGGGAAAAGTGCATGCTTATGAATAATATATGGTCACAGCAGCGGTTGGTACAGAAGCAGGAAAACTGTAACTGCAAACTGAGCCAGATCTGGTGGACTCTTTTGAATCATTGTGTTGAAGCATCCGAGCAAAGTGATTTTAAAGTGGAATTAAGACAGAGCCGTTTATGCAGGTGAGCAGTCAAAACTTCACGTCTGCAAAACGGCATCAAATATAAATAGGAAGAAAAAAAACCCTTACAATACCACTGAGAATGGAAACAGGAGGCTATAATGGCCTAAATTAATTGCTAAATGACTGAACATGTGGGTCGGGAGAGAGCTGTGTACTCGGGACACCAAACAAAAAGGGGATTTAAACAGGAAGGGTAACATGCTCTTTTCACATCAGGAAGGGCACAGATGTAATTAAAAATGGCAGCGTTCTAACTTCCTGTGATTCTTAATGAAACGGAGCCATTATGAGTGTTATGAGATCCACCAGCTTTACCATGCAGAATCCAGAGGCTCTTCAATGTTGTTAGCCTGTTACCATAGTTACTACTTTAGTTTGGTTGCAATTCTTCCTATCCCAGCTGCTTTATGCTACACCGCACCAGTACTTGAATTTACAAAAATATTTTTTTGAAATATGCACACCATGGAGTGGATGAGTAAGGTGCTGCATGTGTTTGTTATGAAGGTCCCTGCAGACAAAAACAAACACAAACTTGTACTGAAATGTAATAGAACATAATTAATAATTGTTTTAAATATTGCCGCATCACTCGGCATTCAAGCATATTTGAGTGTGCTGAATTAAATTACCTGGTGAAACCTGCTGCCAAAATATGCATTGATCTTTTACTGCAGATTTAAAAAACAGGGGACCTATCATGCAAAATGCACTTTTTAATGTCCTTTATACATAAATATGTGTCCCCGGTGTGTCGGGGGAACTCGCGCAGCGTCAGAAAATAAAACCCTCTCTTTTCCTCCGTACCCAAATCTCTAAAAACGGAGCTGATCCAGATTTGCGTCCGATATGACGTAATATTGGCGGCCGACCCACAGCACTATCAGAAACGTTGCTATCAGAAACAATGCCAGACTGTTTTGGACGTAATATGGTCTGTGCATGTTTACAAACCAAGTCGTATCTTTTAATGACTTAGAAAGGGTTATTAACGCCTTTGTAACCTCGAGACTGGACTATTGCAACGCTCTGTATATGGGTATGGACCAGGCCTCAATTAAACGCCTACAGCTAGTCCAAAACGCTGCTGCACGTTTGCTGACTGGCCACAAAAAGCGTGACCACATCACCCCTATTCTGGCCTCACTGCACTGGCTTCCAGTTCGATTCAGAATTGATTTTAAAATCCTTTTATTTGTTTTTAAAGCACTAAATGGGCTGGCTCCGGCCTATATAGCTGAACTCCTCCAGCGCTACACCCCAGCCAGAGCTTTAAGGTCTGCTGACCAGCTGCTGCTGGTAGTGCCCAAGACCAGGCTTAAAACCCGAGGACACCGAGCCTTCGCAGCAGCTGGCCCTAGGCTCTGGAACACTCGGCCCAGACCCTAGGGGTTTTTAAATCTACACTAAAAACACACTTCTTCTCTCTGGCTTTCTAGTTAGAGCGGAGCACGACTCCTGACCTTTCCTTGTGTTTTTTTTAAATTTTTTTTTTTTTAATATATATCTGTAATTTATTGTCTTATATTATGATTGTAGTAATGTGTTTTTATTACATGTACAGCACTTTGGCTCGACCAAAAATCGCTTTTAAATGTGCTTTATAAATAAAACTTGATTTGATTTACATTAGCATCGCTAACACTCAGAGCTAACCTGTACTGGTGAGCATGTGTGTGTGAAGAAGCAGGAAATAAAAAGGAACTCACCTTGTGGTATAACCGGCAAGAGAGAAAGCCTTTGAGCTCCATACTGTTTCAGAAATAATCCTTGATAATCCATGATATGGCGTTTCATCACGGCAGTATCTCCCGGTAGAATCTCCCGCATGAGCATGCAGGCATAAGCTCCACCCCTCTTTTTATTATTTTTGTTATTTTTATTATTATTTTTTTATACCCGAAACAGGAAGTGAAATAGAGGGATATGAGGCATGGCTAGAATGGGTGATCTGTTTGGTATTTTGAGCAAAACACTTCATAGACATGTTTTTTTATATATTTTTATATATCTGAGACCTATGCTATTGCCGAAAAATAGCATGATACTGTAGGTGACCTTTTAAGGGATCATAACACTTGGTATTGCTGGTGAAAGGCTCGGTAGCAGTTTTAAAGTGAAATTGTATTTTGTTTCATAGCTGCACTTTAGCAGCGTGTGGCAGCCATCAACATCAATTCTGCATGTGTGCAGCTTAGAATAACTTGTTTTTGTAAAATCAAGCAAGGAGTTGTACATTTGGCTTCATGGTTTGAGTGTTTCTGTGTGGTTCTGAGATCTGTCATTGCAGCGGTGACCCATAATTTGACATTAAACTCTGCAGTCAGGATCTCCAGTCCATTCTGTTAATTTCTAATTGGGTTAACGAGTGACTGCTTCTGCCAAAAAGACATTTGTCCCTGAATACTGACAGGCCTGCTGCGCTACTTTTTGGCAGAGCTCTGTAAATTGCCTTTTAGCTCGTAATGAAATCATCAGTGTCACATCGGGGTGTTGATTCTGCGTCAGGCCTCATTTTGTAACACTTTTTCCTACATCCCTTCTTATTTAGCATCCTAATGATGTACAGTACATCCAAATGGGTTTACTCTAGTGCACAACTGTCCTGATCTGCCCTCTGAGAGCTGGAAGAAGGAAATAAGGGACACATTTTCTGAGCAAATCCTCCAACACGGGCAGAGGAATAGCAGCTATAACGTACTGCTGCATGCAGTGAAAATGTGAATGCTTCTGATGAGAAAAGATGGAAGAAATAGAAATTGCCAATGGGGAAATTAAATTGAAAAGACAGGGAAAGTTTTGACTGAAGGAGCAGTTCTCTCTGTTCTCAAACACAAAGCGTGAGAACTGAGTGAATAAACGAAAAACTGCAGAGCATATTCCGCATTCAAAAGAGGGGAGAGAAGGAGGGGGGATGCCCTTCTCCCCCCTCACTGGCTCCCTCCTCCTTCACCTCTCATTTTAAGTTTTACAGGAGCGGTTAATGAAACTGGAGTGGACACGAGCACAGACTCTCTGGCATCAGCAGTTTTCTCTGTTTAGTGTAGCTCCCTGATTATGCGCACGGGATAAGACTTCAGTCAACTGACCCCCCCTTCTATCTCTCCTTTTGTCTTTCTCCCACCACTCTCTTCTCTACTTGTTTTTGATTAACTTTACAGTCTGTCTTTTCATTTTTTGTTGATTTCCACAACTGCACAGTCTTCATACTGAGTAGGATTAAGGCCACACGTGACTTTTTGTTGTCGAGATTGGACCAAAGGTCACTTTTCTCCTACAATTCTGACTTTAATCTCAGAACTAAAGAAAATAATCACTTTTAGTCAGATCTCAAAACAGGTGTACTATCTGTTTCTGTACTATTATGCCTGTCCTAAAGGTATATTGTGTATACAAAATATACATGTCTTAAAAAAACTAGACATGTCATATCATTTGTTGATTTCTGTTCTTAAATTATATTAAATAACTTTATTAGTGTTGTTAGTGGTTGAATCCTTGTTCCCCTTTGTGTTCCTCTTATCCTGGATTACTTATATAAATTAGATTGTTTCTTTAATTGCACGGCTGAAGCTTCACCACATTTCACAAGCTTTCATACATTACAAATACAAGTGTGAAAGATTGGAAATAAGCAATCGACACGTAGCATGGCTGGAAATGTGTTCTGTTTGGCGGCAGTGTTTTGAAAGTTAATTAGCTGAGATTCTATATCAGACGTTTGTGTGAAACATTAAGGGGATACAACTATATAAACAATTGAAAACTATTAAGTGTTATTGTTTCACACATTTAAATGAATCACTCTAATTGTAGGTTTTCTTTTGTGATTGGTCAACTGCTTAGAGATGTCCCGCCCCTTAGCCTGTCCCTGTGCGAATGTTACATAGTGATGTCATTATGTAAACAAAGTCCTAAGAGGCATTTCAGGTGGGGGTGGGGGAGTGTGGGGGAGTAAAACTCCCTCTTGAAGGATCTTTTTGATTTTAGCCTTTGCAGACCATTTACATGCACAACAACCTATATAACACACTAAAGGAAAGGGAAACCCAAAAGCATAGGGCCTCTTTAAAAAAACTAAAAAGAAAAATACTCACACAGGAGACAAAAACTGATGCAAATATGAACATGTTTTCACACACAGAGCGTGAACATGGATGTATATTTGTGTCGCCTGTAGGCACACAACAACATGCATTCACTGAAATGTAAATGAACATACATACTGTCAGCTGATATTTAAAGTGACACAATAAAACAGACATTTCCACATGGAAAGGGATTGACACAAAGCTCTCACATGCAAAATGAGAAACAAACAGAATCACCCCCCCCCCATACTCCACACTCCTTCCTCCTTCCCTTGTGTCTCCCTCCCTCTCTCCCTCTCTAGTTCCTCACTCCCTCCGGCTGTGTCAAATGCTGCAGTGTGGGTGTCTTCGCTCAGACTACATCCAAGTCTTGGTCTGACACACACACCGAGCTGAAACATGCACACAACTGCAGTCTTATGAAGTAGAAAAGCCATTTCTGCCCGACTACCTATTTAGGAAGTGAGAAGGAGGGAGAGAAAGAGGGAGATAAAGGAGGGCGGGGGCGAGATGGAGGGAGGGATGCAGGAGTAAGGCAGCTGTGGAGAGAGCATAGGAGGAAGAGAAATAGCATTTGGCCTGATTTTACATCCAAGTTACTAATCCTGTCTCCACAAAGAAGTGATCTAAATGCGTTTGTGTGTCAGTGATTCAGATGCACCTCTGCATGTTAATATTAATCTCAGTCTGACTTGTCATCGGCCATATTTGTGTGTAGGCATGTACACGATAAGGCTTTATTGTCAGATCAAGTCTGAATATTTTCTTGCTGCTCCATTTGCAACATAAACAAAGACAAATATTCAGGAGAAGAAACTAGGACACATACATTTTACATAAAACTCACTGAATACAATCTATTCAAGATCCTTCAACCTACATTTGATCTGGGAATAAACTCCATATTTAATATTAGTGTTGACACCTAAACAGTGCTTTAGTATAAAACATGTGGCATCCTGTATCTCCATATTGTTTATTGTTCAGGACATGGTTTGGTGCAGAGACAATATGTTGTTATGACTATAGGTAGTACCTTAATGGGTTGTATTAGATTTTCATTTTGTGCCCACCTATGTCCAGCTGTGTGTGTTTCTTGTTTACAGGCAGCTGTATTCATTTACTGTTTATCATTTTATAGACAACAAGCTCATTATGCTTTCATTACCGCTGACAGAATGAAGGGCGAATGAGGGCAGGGCGACGGATAGAGGCAGACAGAAAATTGAATGCAAAGTGGATAAGAAGGGAAAGGCATGACGGGCTGACTTACCCAAAAGTGAGAGGGAATAATACCCTATATTAAGAGAGATTTGGGAAGAGGGATGAGTGATGAAAAGACGGATTCAAGATCAGGGAGGAGCGGCGGAGAGAGGGCAAGCCATAAAATGTGTCGGTGTGTAAGTGAGATGTATAAAGACGGGTTTAAGGAAAGTGGGTGCAGTGAGTTTGAGTGGTAAAGGGAAGCTTTCAGAATAAAGCGGTATTTACATTTTGAACGGCAGCGTGTGCCATTTTTAGGGATTCAACACACACTCATCACTTTATGGGATATCAAGTTTTTAGTCTCAAGTTACTTCTGTTTTTTATATTATTTTTGCTTAACAAAATCAGCATTTAGCAACCATGTTTGGGAATGCTAACTTTCTTATGGTATTTTCCCTATCAAATTATAAGTATATATATATATATATATATATATATATATTAAAGTACAAGTCGTTTTTTAAATAAATATCATAGACTCACAGAGGTTTTATCATTTAAGAGAGCACGGACTCCTATAATGTTGCAATCCATTTTTTTAACTTTTATTTATGATTATATGTTTTTATATTTTATGTATTCAAAAATAATCCATATTTTTTCAATTAGGCTTTATATAATTGGATAGTGGACCTTATAATTTATGACTACCTTATTCAAGATTGCTTTTAATTACACTACAAGCATGTCCACAAAACAAAGATATTTGCCTATTAACTTAAGTTATTTCAGTACCTTTAAGGGCCATTTTGAGAGTTTAAGCATATTTTGATGATTATTGAGATGAGATTGTGAATAATCTTCACACACATTTTTTTATCTCGTCCAATGCCTAGTGTGAACTAGTGGGAATTAGATAGATGTACAAGAAAATATATGGCTAAAGAAGGGTAACCTCAGATTGATTTAGAAAAGATTATTTCATTTTTGACCTTTTGGTCTCAGTTCCAGGGATATGAAACATTTTGACACATGGAAGTCAGCTGTCAGTGACATTTCATAAAAGGCCAAAGTTGAGCACATCAGCAGGAAACCAGAGCAGAAAGTTGAAAGCGAAACAGACAGGAAAAGGTTACCAAGGACGTAGAGAAAACAAAACGGAGTAGAAAAGAAAAAGGATTGTGGCATGAGATGTGAAAAGCAACAACTCATCCCTGTACGTTTACTCTCACCTTATAGCAGTTTATTTGATGTCATAAAATGTGACAGTTTGTGCCGGCTGGCTGACAGAAAACCCGCCCAGAGAAACTTTCTCTGAATCGTACGCTGTTATTTTGATATGAGTCTTCCTCTCTGTCTCTGTCCCTTCAGTACATCTAAAGTTATGGCTGCACTTTGCACTTGATGTCTTTTTTCTTCAAATTAATTGATGGTAAACATCAAGTTTTATGAGGCCATTATTCTGTATGTCCACACGTGGACTGTAAATTCCTGTAAGGTGTCTTCTGTGGCTGTATTGATTTAAAATCTGTCTGTGTTGCCTCTCCTTTCCTTCTCCCTCTCCATCTATATCTATCTATCCTGTGTGTGTGAGCACTTTATGGCTGCATTGCTTCCAGACTTTGTACAGCATTACGCTCCATTGGTCCATAGGATCTCTCTGTACTGTGAAAAACATCCACTGATCAAAACATATGTTTGTACACAAGTTGTTGATGTCTCATGACTTTTGTCTGAATGGTTGAATTGCGAACAAATAGCTTCTTGAAAATATAGAAATAATGTGGCTCACAATAATACTTACTGCAATCTCCGTCAGTGCACCTCAAATGTATTTTAATGACCATATACATTTGTCTCTAATGCTCTATGGCAATCTTTTTGATGTCTGTAATGTAGCAGACCTCTCTAAAGTACACGGAAAACCTCTAAGATCTTATTTTTATTTGCTTACATTTGTGTGTTCAGACGTAAACATTAAAGCTAATCCTTATAGGAAAAAAGAATATTTGAGCTCCTTTCAATCCAAGGCATGAAACTTTTAGAAGGGCAGTTATCGGCCAATTTCTCTCACTAGGATTTATTTCATTACTTGAAATGTAGGCACAAAGTTAATTATGCTAGGACACATTAGCTATAGACTACTATTTTAGTTTCTTATAGAAGTGCCATACAAGATGTGCCTGTTTGATAAAAAAGTAATTGAACATTGACAATATATTTAAATGGAAATAAATATACACTGTTGATCGTTGGGATACTGTGTTTGCCAAGCTGTTGGTATTCATGTCTCAAATGTTAAGATTGGTTCATAACAAAGCGCAAATTTGCAATAGCTGCAACCCAATATACGCTCATGCATCAACAGATAAACAACCTCACAAACACTTGACCTCCATATCAAATGTTTTGTCTCCTAGTGCAAACACTATGGCCGCCAACATGTGGATAATTTTTTTTGTGAACCCATAGACGGACTGATCTATAGAGTGAGCTCATAGATCAACAGCGCTCCTCAGAAAGTGTCTCTCCCTAAATGTGCTGCTTCACCCATGCAATCTGCATAAAGCAAGTCATAAATATCCTTTACATGCAGCCTGTCACACATTTAACTTAAGTATTAGAATAAATGCCTGATTAGGTGAGGGTTAAAATAGCACAATATGTCTTTTAATACAGCGTTACACACCAGTTGCCTGATGTCATGTGAGCATTGTGGCTTTTTCTGATAAAGCCATAAAACGTAGACAAAACAGAAAAGGCTTTTGTTGCCTCACACTGACATCTTTTGCTTAGAGTCCTGTGACATGAGTCCTGTACATCATCTCTGCAGCTTTTAACTTTTCAACAGCTGCTACTTGCGGCCGCTCCTTTCATCACTTTTACATCACACGTTTCAGTCATCACTCCTCGCCCGACGCCCCGTCAGCTTCCCTCACTGTACATCTACTGGTGCTTTGATTTTTGCTCATAGCTCTTCGTGGTCATTCTCTATTTATCTCAACGTCTTTCTCTAGGTCCCTTCACTTTGTCCATGTTCCCTAACAGCCATCTGCTCATTTCACCATCTACTTTGCCTCATTTCTGCACCTCTGCATAATCCATGCATCTCTTTTCTGCCATCTGTGCCTCTGTGACCTTTCAGCTCTTTGTCTCTCTTAACACCCACTTTGCTTTTTTTATTCCATTTCCTTGAGTGTTTTAGATGAAAGGACCCATTTCCTGAAGTAAATGAAGAGGAATAAGAGTTGAAAGTGGAGTAAAAGATGCCTGTCACTTAAGAGGGGATGGTGGTGCGGGGGGAGATGAAGTAACTGTTTTGATTTTGAGCCCTATAGAGGAAAAAAGATGAAGGGTAAAAAGCAAAAGGAAGGATCAGAAAGTATGAAACCGTTGGAGATGCAGGGGAAATGATTGGCTGTCACTTCAGAATTTTCTTTTTTACTTGTAGAATATAGTATTTTAAACTTTTTATATTGTAGTGCGGTTGAGCTTGCCATTTTTGTAAGGTGCTACTCTGTTTGTGTTCTGCCACAGTGATGCGCTAACCTGAGGTGATGAGCACAATACCTTCTAAACATTAGCTGTTAGCATTTAGCTCAATGTATTGCATTTTGAAGTACATTTGATTTGCTAGCTAAGTTGATATTTGGCTATATTTGGGTTTTCTAGTAGAATATTTTGACATGCTTTAGTGTAAAAAAATAATACTGTCTCTAATGGCGCCTTTCCACTGCAGCACCTAGCACGCATTTTCAATTTTTCTACGGATTTCAATTTCATGTCCTGTCCTCATCAAATTAACACATCGGAAATAACACATATTGAAAATAAAGCCATTGGTGGAGATTTTCAGCCCACAAAAAACTGACCATGCACAAGCAATAAAAAGTGAGTTTTTATTAAATATATGATTTAAGTCTCGTCAGAATCTGTATTATCAGAAGATCCTAAGTGCTAATAAAACGTACCCATCTGTCAATCATACGAGTCGTTCTTCATTAGTAAATATCTTGCAGTTTAGACATGTTGATTGCTTAAGAGCATATATCCCTAGCATTTCAATATCCACAGTTGCAAACACCTTTGAAGCAAAGCTAGGGTGTTCTGCTTCCAAATTGAGAAGTGTACATTATCTAATACTAGGGATGCCAGCGATTATTATAGCGGCGGCGAATAATCGATTAATATTCGCCAGGGCTGTCCGATTTTCGAATTTGATCATGGTCAGTTTCTGGCATCCCTATCTAATACCAATTTCCATGCTCAGCAAAAATATATACATAGAGTAAATCAAGAAGGATTCTTATCCAGCCTCAACACTCCGACCGAGATAAAGACATAATAAGCCCAATTTCCATTTACAGGACCCTCTAGAGTAAAACCTCTCCCAAGAGAATAGTAATAAGCAGTCAATTATTGTTATTTCATCCCTCACATTCATATCTGTAGGAGCATTTTCATCCCTCATACTTACCCTGCAGTATGTTTTCAAATCTGATGACCAAACAGGTCCTTTTCACATCCAGCAAATCATATAGCATAAAGTGTGGAAAACAGGATATGCAGAAGGAGAGAAGTTGACCTGCATCTGTATTATAGAGGCAACGTATGGACAGGCATGATTCAAGGAGGCAGGAGTAAGAAGAGAAATGAAGGGATGAATACATGAATTGGTAAATGGATGGAGGGATTCCGGTCAAGCTCCTTTCCATCACAGCGGGGATGAGCGTGAACGTGTAGGTGCATATGCATGTATGAGTGTGTGTGTGTGTGTGTGTGTGTGTGTGTGTGGGCGTACACGTGATTGGGTTCATTCTATGCCTTTAGGCATGTATGTGATATGTGTGCATTACTGTAAATGTTTGTGTGTTTTATTGTGTGTGTGTGTGTGTGTTGTGCTGGTGTGGGTGAGCAGCGTTGGCAGCTCCCTGCAGCAAAAGGATTAGAGAGGTGGCACCGCTGAAATCTATTTGCGAGTGTTTGTGTTATTCTGTGGTTGTATCAGCAACGAGTCGGATGAAAGTTGTGTGTGTTGCCAGTCTGAAAGGGAACGGATCAGATTACAGAACATCTTGGCACCAGATTAACTCCAATCCTCACAAGAAATGAAAGAAAGGAGAGAAGTGAGCGGCAGTTAAAGGGAAGCGGTGATGTTATGAAGAGAGGAGAGAAGATCTGCTTATGTAATAACTTCTGCATAATGTGACTGTTTGCCTCTAAAGATGCTGCGCGTCACACCTTTAAACAGCTTTTCATTTTCAGATGTGATACCCTTGTGTATTATAGAGGAAGAAAAAGAAAGGGATCAGTCTGAGTGATCCTCCTCGATTTCATGGCAGTGAATGTAACTGCTGCTGTCCTAACATGAAGGCCACATTGGCCATAAACTCTGTTGCTGTCATAAAGATGGCAGCACCCCTTTTCTACACATTGTGACTGTTTGCAGCTTCATTTTGGCCTTTACTACAAATCAGGATGTCATGATTTCCCGTCCATCTGTGTTGTCGTTCCTCCCTTTGGCAATGCCAGAAGCTTGGATATGTGTTTGCTAGAGAATACCTACATTAGTCCTAGCATCCTTCCTTACATTTCTATAAGACACCTTTTAAACCCACATTTCCTACGTGTTATCTTTCAAATTGTTAGTTTTTACTTACGTTTGTGATGGCTTGTGATGCATGTGAGGCCGGCTTTATGTTAAGTGGCGTATGGTTAATGAAGGTAAAATTGTATCCACCCAAATTCAACAAAGAAATATTCAAAACAAACCAGGACAAAACTCAAATAAAATTATAAGCAAACTTAGATTGTTCTCGTTTACTTACTAATACTAATTAAATGGTCAAACTGCCTCTTTGGTCTCCACACCGTAAGCTCGTCTGTTACTCTTTTTATAGGCTGTCACGTGGGAATTGTAGTCTTTTATTTTCAACTGAAGACTACAGAGTTCAACATAGGGTGGCAATATTATTTGATCTTTGCATAAAACAGATATTAGCTAGTTGTATTTGAGATTTTTTTTAAATAGGGAATAGAGCATTGTTATTGGGTAATGAAATCAATCCAGCGATTGAGTGACTTTTGGGGATTTGACGAGGTCTACTATTGCTACTGTATTCATAAATGCCTTCGTTTGTAGCATTTAAGGTTAAAACAGGTGTGTATCATTACATGTTAATCTGGTTTAATAATAGCTAGCATTGATTATATGTTCAAACAAGTTAAGCTACAGAATGCACACAAACACAAAGCCACACACGAATGTGACCAGACAAAGCAATTTAACAGGGTCAGGTCAGAACCATCAATTGAACAATTGATGTGTTTTTTTCCCTGTGCAGCATAAATATGGCTGGGCAGGTGTACTCTCCATTACTCTTGACTGCCCCTGGACATGTCACTTCCCAGCATGCACTGCTGCTGGATGTAGAGCATTGAGGGAGGTGGCAGGGGTCTGCACTAATCGTGAGGCTTTGTGTGTGGTGTGCAGTGAATCATCAATACTGTTCCTCCTCGCAGGATTTGCATTTAGTGACGGCAACCTTGCAGCAACAACCTTGAAAGCAAATCATTTTTTATTTTTTAGACAGTAAGTGTAGTGTGAGTGCCGACCCGGTGACCCCTGCGGTTGTTTGTGAATGTGCGGTATTTGGGTAGAATCTGACTATTTTCCAGGCACTGTTGAATTGATTTGAGCATTTCTCAAAGAACATCTTTAAAACCTCTCTATTTCTTCTCCCCACGACTAATCAAAGCCAGTTTTGTATTCAGTAACTGGTTTCTGTATTTCAAAAGTTAAAAAAGAAAAATGATTGTTATGCTTTGCACCAAGCCTAGGAATCTTAGCGTGTCCTTGTAGAGGTGAAACCGCGGTAAGCCCCTCAAATAAAGACGATGCTTGACACAGAAATGAAACATTTTATCAGCTAATGCAAACTTAATCAGAGGTAACGTGACCCAATATCTTTCTGGCAAGAACAAATGAAAAAGTCTAATAATTAGAAGTATGTAAAACAAATCTTTGGAAATTGAGGTTTTTGTGTCTAAAAGGAGTATTTTATGACATTTTGAAATAATTGGGGGTGGAACAAGGTGTCGTCTATGGCAGGATTTTACCCGATGTTTCTTTATTCTGCAGCATTAACATAGCGATGGACTCTCGTGGCTCTCACTCAAGACACATCAAGGCTAATCACAAATTGCTGATTCAAAGAAACCGTGGCTTTAGAAGCCAAAGGGGATCACATTGTTAATGTTGCAACACTTACAAGAAGCCGTGCAACTTAAATCCCAAACATCACTCAAGATAAAGATTAAACAATGTGCAAGGCCAGCAACATTTTTTGACTACGTACACACAAAATACTCATGCAAACAAAAAGCCGGTCTGAGCTCTTCTCATGGTCATTTTTTCAGGGTTAAAGAAGAAAGCCATCCTCTATTATTCCTTTAACCTCCATCTTTAAAAGGTTCTACATTGCAATATTTGCAATTATACAAAAACCTTGTTACATCAAGGTCTTTCATAATGTTTAAAAGTAGGTGTTGCTACTTTTAACCAAAAATTGGGTTGTTTCTTCTAGCAGTAAACCGGCAAGAGAGTGAGGGTCACAGACCTTGGATTGTGGCCTCACCGATTTGCACCAACAGTTAGAGCCACTGCTGCTTCTGCAAGGCAA